>NC_134456.1:24808458-25415124 GCF_047948215.1 Lycorma delicatula
ATTCATATTCGGAATATTGGCTGATTTTCCCTACAATAAAAATGAAATTTATATTTTAGAAAATTATTTTATTATCGATAAAATTAAGTTGGTTAAGGATCTGTAATTTATTTTAACAAATTTTTTATTTATTTATTTATTAATATTATGAGGTATGCACGTGTTCATTTTGAAATTAATTTTTAAAAGTAAATTTAAATCTCATATTTTAAAACTATATTTTAGTTTTGAAAATTTCTTTAATGTTTTTCACGTAATATAGTAATCAAATAACAAATGTAGAAGTTTTTACTTTGTAATGATTATTGAAGGATATATATTTTTTAATATATGTATACTTTTTTCTCCACATATATAAAGAAAAGTTTTTACAAAACTAAAAGTGATTTTCGTAATGTGACTTTACCGATCTTTGTGGCTAAGAAATATCTTCTCTCTCTTTTATACTGAAGTTTTCATAATCATGTCCTGATCAGGCATGGTACTTTTATTCGCTAAATACTAATTTATTCATATTACGTACCTTCTAACAGCTAGATTGTGTCAAGAAGTTATACAGCATCCATAATGTACAAACCAAAATCAATGCCAACCTAGAGTAAAAGAATCTTGATGAAAAAAAATGATCAATACAGGACAATAAATTAGGATTTACATTCTTTAAATTGCTTTACTTAAATATCTATTATGAAACTATAAAAAAATATCAGTTCCTAAGTAAATAAGGAAATTTATACATTTTTGAACATTTAAGTAGCCGGGAAAATTTAATTCGTTTGCGAAAAGTTCATTGTCAATCTAGTGGTATCAAAATTCGGAATAATCATACATGTTTATTTATATTTTCTGCTACAAGGAATCTGAAGAGTTGAATTTAAAATCTTTCATTTTGAACTAAAAATATTTAACAAAATCCTCTTTCTGATAATTGAAAAAAAAAAAATCTTTGAAATAAATTTTAACACCAGTATCCTATTTTTTTAAATGGATTCTTATAAGCTTGTGGAATTGTATTATAAACGTATAAAACACTAATCTATGAGCAATAAGACTAAGATATCAGATTCGATTCTTGGCATTTATCAGATAATTTTTCGTTATTTAGACATTTTTACTATAGTCACTGATTAACAGCAAGTAAACCAGCTGATATTCTGTTGTTATTTGAAAATTATTAGTAGATAAAATCTTTCAGCATTTTTCAGGAAGTAAAAAGGATTGCTGTTTTTATCAAAATAACTTTGACTAGACTATTTTTCTTCTTCAATAATAGCACAATAACTCTTCTTTCTTTTTCCTGTTTAGCCTCTGGTAATTACCTTTCAGATAATACTTCAGAGGATGAATGAGGATGATATGTATGAGTGTAAAGGAAGTGTAGTCTTGTACAGTCTCAGTTCGACCACTCCTGAGATATTTGGTTAATTGAAACCCAGCCCCAAAAGAGCACCGGTATCCACGATTTAGAATTCAAATCCGTGTAAAAATAACTGGCTTTACTAGAACTTTAACGCTGGAACTCTCGACTTCCAAATCAGCTGATTTGGGAAAACGCGTTCACCACTAGACCAAGCCGGTGGGTTATAGCTCAATAACTGTCTTTTTATTAATTTTTGTACGGTTTTGAAAATAATTAAATTAATCTAAAATGAGATTTCTTTCCAACACTTAGAAATAACTTATAGCCTATATTTTAATGATTTTGATATTTGAAACAATAGTTGAACTATAACTATAGTTGAATAACACTAATAACGACCAATATGTAAATATATGAGGTGATTCATTTAAATTGAGACACATGTATATCTCAAAACTACTCAGTTTAGGAAAAAATATTTCCTATTAAAGTTTTTTCATTTCAAGGAGGAAATACGTTCACAACCTATGTTGTCCTTGATAAGGTCAAATAAAGGTCATTTCAAGGTCAAATTAATTTTTTTAAATAGAAACCTTCATTTTTATTACAGAATCGAATTCTTTGCAAAAAAGTATTAAAATTTCACTTCAGACTTTTTTTTCTAAAATTGATATTTTTTTTAATTAATCATCTTCAAACATGCTGTAGGCCTATAAACTGGTGCTTTTGGTTTCATAAGGTCTGCCCCAGCTGTCGAGTTACATCCAGCTGATGTTAAATTTTAAATTAAAGAAAGTTAAGTTTTAAATAAAAAACAATCGGTTAAATGATTAACCTAAATAAAATCCATTTACGTTCTAATGCATTTTTTTAAATGAAATAGTACATGCCGGTATGGTAGACAGCCTACATGTGTTGCAAGCTTTGGTCAGTTTAGTTATGTCGACTCTACGAAAATATTTGATTTAATGAATTACTGATACTTTAATTTTTTTTTTTAATGCTCTTTTTCAATATGTTTTAAAAACGACCCATGAACATTTAATAGAGTTTTTCACCTGATGTTTCTACAGAGGTTTACACACATATATACGCATATATATGTGCACATTATACGCTCTTTCATATTTTATGGGATGGTTGGTACTTCTAGGTAAACCTTTTCTTTAAGGTAACCCCATAAAAAAAGTCTGCTGGAGTTATGTCGGGGGAACGAGCAGGCCAATGAACTGGGCCAGCTCGACCAATCTAAAGATAGTAGTATTCGCGGTCAAAAATTACTCTGGTGATAATTGAATAATGTGCAGGAGAGCCATCATGATGAAACCACATCGTTCTTCTCTTCTCCATGGGTAGTTCATCAAGCGGTAAAGGCAACTGATTTTCTAGAAAATCTGCGTATTTCTCTCCGTTCAAATTTTCATCGAAAAAATGCGGTCCGATTAATGTACAGCCTATTATTCTGCACCAAACATTGACAGTCCATACACGTTGATGTTCTGCTTCCCTTAGCCACCGTGGATTTAGCATCGCCCAGTAATGCATTATGTCTCTTTACTGTTACATGATAAGAAAAACCTGATTCGTCGGAAAATAGAACATTAAGAAAAAAATTGATGTATCTGTACTTTTTCCAGCGTCCATCGACAAAATAATACTCTTAATTAAGTGAAATATGGTACGAATGGAATTTCAGGCGTTTTAATATTCTCAGAACGCTGGTTTTTGATATCCCGGAGTCACGCGAAAATTTTCTTGAACTAGCATGAGGATCTACAGTGACTATCGTTGTTTTCTGCTGTCACAGTATTTTGACAGTTCCTATTTTTGGCCTCTGCACTTCCAGCATCACTAAACTGTTTTACAATTCTGTACACAGAAGAACGACTTGGAGTATTTCTATCAAGGAATCGTAGAACATACAAAGATCAACATTTGATCAACATTTCGGTGATATTCCCCGTAAAGCTAAATTACCGCAGTTTTTTCTCTAAATGTAAATCGTTCCATAATTTCCAGTAAATAAAAACGAAAAAATTTAATATATTTATTAATAGTTGGGGAGTAACTAAGTAATACAAAAATTAATTGAAGATACGTTCATTTAGACAAATGTCACTTCATTAAATGACAAATTTCACTTTTAGGCTATTTTAAAAAGTTTGCTAGTGTTTACATGTGACATTTTTTTCTTCTTCATAATTATTGTTAGAATTGATTGTTTTTTTATTTGAAATTTAATTTTATTTACTTTAAATTTAACATTAGTTGGGCCAGACGTAATGAAACTGAAATCACCAGTGTATGAACTTACAGCATATTTGAAGAATAATTAAAAAAACATCAATTTTAGAAAAAAAAGTCTGAATCTTAATTTTAAAAGTCTTAATATTTTTGCAAAGAATTCGATTCTACAATACAAAATTTAGGCTCCTATTTAAAAAATAATAATTTGACCTTAAAATGACATTTATTTGGCCTCATCAAGAACAACATTGGTTGTGAACGTATTTTCCCCTTGAAATGGTGAAACATTAATGGGAAAATTTTTTTCTAAAATGTGTAGTTTTTGAGATATAGATGTGTTTCAATTTAAATGGACAATCCGGTATATTACATTTTAAAAATCGATATACAAATAAAACATCAACGTGAAATTTTTTATTTTACCTATAATATGTTAATGTAATATTATCCCTTTTTTACCTATCTTTTGCAGAACACTTTGTTACTACATTTCTAATTTTATCAGAAGTGATAATAAAATAATCGGTATTTTATGAAACGTCATTCAACTACTAATAATAAGTGATTTCATGTTTCTTTTTATTAGACCTAAAATAAAATAAAATATTAGTGATCATCTCGTAAACTAAAATAAAAAAAAAACAATAAAGAAACTTTAATTCGTAGTTAGTAATAAATTTGAGTACAAAGATTAATTCTTATTTATTGCACGGCTATATAAGTAAGCTATTGTAAAGTTTATAGAAGCTTCTGAGAAGAAAGTATACGTTTTCTTTTTATTGATGCACTAATATAAATTCAGTTAGATATTAAATACCTTTTTGATAATTCACTTTATTTTACTGTTATCTTCTGTCTGGTTTATATGCTATTAAAATCTTTTTTAAGTACAGTTCATGCAATTTAGACTATTCCGAATTTCATTTACCTTTAGGTACACCTGCCTTTCTTAATTTCACTGTTTTAGTAGAAAACAACTATAATTTAATTTATAACAGACTTATATTTAAGTAATTAGTGATTGACGAGTAAAATATATAGCATTATACGGAAAAAATATTCCTAAATCGTGAAAAATTATAAGGAATTATTTTTTATTTAAATTTATTCATTAATTTCTAGCCAAATATCCGGTATTTCTCTGGATACTTAATGTTTTTGGTTAATCGGATGGGAAAATTTAGTAAAAAAATACTTCATTCAAAAAAATTTTATTAAATTTTTTTATTCTCTGAAATTTTTAAAAAAGAATTCTATTTACAGCATGAATGAAATAGAAATATATTAAAGAGATCTTATGTAAATATTATTAAATTCTACCTGCTTAAATTTTAATCGTTTAAATATTTTGCTAAAACACACACTTAGTGAATAAATTAAAATAGTGTTTAGTAAAAAGGAGGTGGGAAGCAAGTTTTTTTTTTTGTAAAGTTCGAGTAATGCCAAAGATCTAATTTTCATCAAGAGGCCAGACCAGTAAGTATTTCAAAAAAAAAATCAAAAAAAATCTTGTAACATTTCAAAGTTCATTTTTAAAGTTCCGTTATCGCCCGTTGTGTTGTTCATATATAACCCCATAACAAACAATAAAAAAATACAAATCCAGTAATGATTATACATCGAAATAAATAAAGCCATTGGAGTTTTTGCTAAAATTTTGTATGGAATTAAAAAAAAATCTGAAAATAAAATGCATTTTAACAATTATTTACAGACCTTAATTTGATTGTGTTATGTAGTATACACTAGTACACAGATACCATTCGTAATAAAAAATTACATCGATCAATTACGTCTATGTAGGAAAGTTGTAGTACAATAAAATTATATTTATATAGCAGATATCTAGGAAAAGATTTATCCGACTTTGACGAATAAAATTCCAAAATAAAACCTTGTTTATTTCCTGAATTTTATTAATAAAAACTATGTAACTGTTTCTTAAAAGAATGTGGTACAACCAGAAAAGTTTTGTAATATTACTACATGAAAAATTGCACTGTAAAACACGACATATTTGTCTGTTTTAACTGTAAAAAGTCAGCGAAAGAATCATTCATTTCACCTCATCTGTTCCTATGTTTTAAATATTGCTACATACATAAAGATATTCAGATTTGTACATAAAAATTACGATATATATCTAAAAAAGTAAATTAAAAATGAACCCCTTTTTCACTTTAGAAGATTCGATTAATTAGTTGTTCGGGAGCTGAATAATTTTTATAATTTAAACAGTATTCTTTTTATCTATGTTAATTACGGTAAACGTTTGAGTAGTTCATGTCAAAATTTGCACTATATTTAAAATTTATATTTTATATTTAAATTGCTAATTTTTGCGAGTCACCGTTTTTACGGCTTCTTGTTTTGTCTCTTTGAGAAGATTATGAAACATAATTTATATTAATGAGAAAGATGACTATTATCACAAGTAAAGAGATCACCTTCAAAGAATGGATAACACTAGAACCCCAAAAATGATTTTGATATACGAGCCCAGAGAAAGAACAATTGTAGGAAGACCGTTACAACTTTGGAAGTAATTATATTTCGGTGTAATGGCAAAACAGGTTTATACAAATCTTTTTCTTGATGTGAAAAATAAGAATAAATTCCTAATATAATCTTTATTGATAAAATTAACATTTAATTACGTATACTGTTATACATTAAAAATTAAAGCTTATTTTTATTATGATCCTAATGGTATGAAATTGTTAAAGGAGTCACAATTTTGTAAAATCATTCTGGATTAAATTTTTTACTAAGTTTCGGATAATTTTTTTTTTTACCTCGAGACCACCGTTAGAAATTGCTTTAGAGGATGAGATGAACAACAAGTAGCGTGTGAAAAATGTCATGCTTGACCGGGATTCGAACCCGGGACTCCCCGATGAAAGCCCGAGACCGCTAACACTTACGCCACGGAGGCCGGCTGGATTAATTAATTTACAAATAACAACTTATCTAATCCCATAAAGAAATGTACCAAGATATGGAAAATTTTTCCATCAGTAGTTTTATTTAGGCTAAGCACGTTTGCTAAGTACGATCTATTTTTTTCTGACCACCGTTAGGTATAAGTTCAGAGGATGAGATGAATGACAACTTTTGTAGCGTGTGAAAATGCCATGCCTTATCGGGATTCGAACCCGGGACCTCCGGATGAAAGGCCGAGACGCTATCACTCTCGCCAGGGAGGCCGGCAGCTAAGAACGATCTAACTACGAGTAAAACTACTCGTACTTGATACATAATTATTAATGGTTTGTTATCTTTTAATAACCGGTGATTCATTTCCATATTGATAAAAATCGATATATTTTTATCACTTTACTTTTTTATATACATAACTCATTTTATAAGAACTCTTCAAGTTCTATTCTATACAATATCATTTGTATTATTCAACCAATCTCATATCTGTACTTTTCAGCTCTTTTGAGATGATCATATCTACATTCTCTGTATTCTTTAACTTTATACTTCCAGTTTTACTTTCTTTTACTATGTATATTGATAGGCTCACATTTATAACAGAGTGCCTTATTTTACGAGGAATATGAAAGCGAGTCAAAAACAATTGGATTTATCTAATTCTGAATAGATTTTACTCTCTCTGGCAAGAATTTACTGATAAAAACGGGTAATTGATTCAGAGTCAACTGAAAAAGACAATTTTGACGACGGAAAGTTCAGAAGAATCAAGAAGTGGTCTCCAGAGAAAAACTGAACATGCCTAGGTGTTGCAGGTGGCTAACCCACCCACTGAACTAATTTACAATTTTTTAATTAACTATTCGAGGAATTTTACCTGGTTTTAAACATCCACAAAGAATTTAAGTTGTTTGTGAATGTTTAAAGATTCTTGGTGTATCGGATTTTATAGGGTTTTTTTGTGAACTTTAAGTTCTTTGTCGATCCAAGTCCTTTACAAGGACTGGGACTTCACTAAACGTAAACCCATCATCATATGAAAGAAGATGAAAGAACTGTGTCACAATAAGTGCATCAGAAAGGTAGATTTCCGGTTTTAGTTAAGAAAGAAAGGATGTTGCACTGTTATAATGATTTTTGAAAATAATATGGCTTTAGGTGTTTTAGCTACCTTTCGGTGGTTTTTTATATTACATGTTATGTTAGTACCACGTGTTCTGTTATAATATGTATTTTTTCAATAAATATACATTATACTTGTATATTTTCTTTCTTTTCTTCCTCCTTTTTACGTAGTTGTTGAGTTGTGACTGCATCAAATGCTTAACACTGCTATTTACTAACAACCCAGTTTGATACTGTTACCAATAATTTATGTGGTTTTGGAGCCGTGATCACAAAAAAGAAAAGGTTCAAATGACCTAAAAGGATTAAAACTTCAAAAGTGATTCCTTCATAAGAGACATTTTGGATTATTGTGAAGCTACTAGCGGAAATGGAATTGTACTATATAGGAACTAGCTCGGACCTGGCGGTGCTCGCAAAAATCTGATCTGGGGGCTACAAACTTGATGCTTGGAACTAGTGGGAAACCAGTTTGTTCTTATGGCTCTCGCAAAAATCAAATTTTGGTTTTCTAACATGTCACCTTTCAAGTTACAATATGAAAACCTAGATAAACCTTCAAAACCTATCCTAAAACCCAGTATTTTTTCTTCTAACTTCGGTTCCTGTTAACCGATTCGCTTGAATATCAATAGGGCTTTATTTTTACTACATTTACATCATCCTACCAAATTTCACCAAGATCTGTTAAAAATTGCGCCCAGTAGAAGGAAAAAAGCTGTAAATGTACCAAAAAACGGGGTTTTTTGGTTCATATGAACGGATAGCCTGAAAATCAAGAGGGCTTTATATAAATTTACATACCCCAGCCAGTTTAGTAAAAATTGGTTAAGATTTGTGTCCGATAGAATGGACGATGAAATCTTATACATAAATGTACAATCTTGTACATTATGTAATCTTATTCATAATCTTGTACATCTTGTACATGTGTACATTTAAATTTAAACCCATAGAAGACTATAAAAGGTTTTCACTATCAAATTATTGTTGGCTGTTGTCAATTGAAAATGTAGATAGTTTTTTTAATTGATTGGTCTGTGATTCTGGGTGGAATCGATGACTAAAAGTTTCATATTTCTATTATCTTTATTTTTGTTATTATTATTTTTCTTTCAATTTTATCTAGGAGTAATTTAATTTTCGTTTTTATCACTGTATTCTTGTATTGTATTTATGGTTCTGGGTTATTTAATCTGTATGTATGTATATATAATCTTGTCACTACCTGAAATTTTAGTATTGCAAGACTTGTATCACGTAATTAATTTTAAAATCCGACTTGGAGATCCATACTTGACCATTATTCAATAAATGATTAGTTTATGATTTTAATCGCTGAAAATAATTGGCTGGTAATCTCCAATATATTTATTACTTAGGGGTAGTTCCACAAGATTATGTAATAATTGTTTACTTTTATTATTTTACTTCTCTTTTGTATTGTTAGGTTGTCTACCAAGCTTATGTATTAAGAATTTATAACTGTAAATAATTTTATTTTCATTTGTAATCTGTTTATTTTGTGGAATAAAGATTATTATTATTATTACGTACATAAACATTGAAAAGTTGTGTTCAGTAGACTCCAAAACGTAATGAAAAAATGGTTTCTCCTCCCTACGACACCCCTTAAAAAAATCTTATCGAGCGCAGTAGCGATTTCTCTTTTTTGGTAAACCTCTAAAAGTCGTATACAGCATATGAAACAAAATCTTTGAAGTTACCATTATGTTCATAATTAAGAAAAACATTTGAAATTTAATTCAGTGTATAAAATATATTAATTAATTTTATTAAATAAGTGCAGCATTAATAGATTAATTTTCTTCTTCTCTTCCAGGGCTAGGTAACGTAATTTGTAATTGTAACTTTTATACGGATCGTCCATCGTTACTTTCCCCAGCATCAAACGAATTTTGTAAAATATCAACTCCCTGAACTTGTTTTACTGTTTGAAATACAGTCTATTTCTTATCGAGATAAATGTATTCTAATACAGATCTCGATAACATATTGACTGATAACAGAAAAAACGCATAATTTTAAAAAACCGGATGAACAAATTAAAAGCGAATTTTTAAATTGAAAAAATGCATTATCTAAGTAAATATTTTTATCAGTAAACTTACAAAAATAAAATTATTTTATTATTTTTAATTTTCAGATCACATCAACTACTAATAATATTGGTGTAGTAAGCAAATATCCTACCGCATGTGTTAGCGTCTAAATTTTAATCCGTTTTTAATTAAAATAGTTTAATAATTAATAATCGAGATTTTATCGTAAAAATGAAGGTTTTTTTTTTGTTAAACAAAAAAAAAAAATAAATACTGTGTGTTAGACAATCGTGAAACATAATTAAAAATCTTCTGCAAATGATATTTCTTTTTTTATGCAGGATATTTAAACCTCAATAGATTTACAACAGGTCTATATTACGGCATGTGGCACGACATAGCATAATAACGTATTTGTCCATTGGGGACTTACTATCAGGTCATAGAACAATATTATATTTCACATTTTCTGTAATATTGGTTGGTTTTCTGCGAATTAAACACGAAAGTTTATAACGAATAATTTACATTTGTAGAAACGTTTAACTCGTAGATAAAAATCTTGCTTTTTAACGAACATCTATTAAAATATTACTGAAATAACATTAGACGTCATGAACAATTCACAAAAATTATTTTTACGAATAATTATGAAACCGTTTGATTGATTTAAAAATCTCTTAGTCAAGTTTCTAGGGTAAAACACATTAGAATCAAATGTTATTGCTTTGAATTTTGATGACAAAAAAATTCGATGTAATAAGAGAAAATGCAGATTATAGATACTTTTTTAATTTTAATTTATTTATTATGATCTCGAAATGCTTCAAATGTAATATAATGAGGAAGATGAGATGAATGATAAAAGGTAGATGATTCGGTGGTATGTTCCGGTTAGGATATAGACAACCCTTATTTAGGAGCAAGTATGACTATCTACAACGAACTCTATGATCAATTCCATCTTCAGCTGTATGCAAAAAATTAAATCAAAACACATTCTGTCAAGCTTAAACTTTTATTCGATCATTTTTCTACTAGATTTTCTTTTATATTTCAATATTAAACATTTTTTTCTACATATAACTTTATGCCTAAACATATTTATGTTGAGCTAATGTTTTTTGCAAACCATTTATATACTAGATTTCAGCGAAAGAGATGTGACGAACAAATTGTACCACACCTTATTTTTAAATAGTATTCTTAATAGTGTTTCGTATCTTACTGAATTCATCATTGAGAATTCGTAGTTGGATAAAAACAATATGTCTCATATTAAAATGGGATCCCTATTGAAAAAATGAAATCGACCAAGTAACCCACATCGTTACTCGATTTATTTTCAGTCGAAAACACTAGACTTTGACCATGCTTGAGCGGTCCTTTGATCTGACCAAGTCAAGTTTGGTCAAAGTCTCGTGTGTTTTTGATTGAAAAAAATCGAGTAACGATGTGAGCTACTTGGTCGATTCCATTTTTGGAACCTGAAATACATTTACACCAATCTAATAGGGCAACAACAATAATCCTTGTACTTTTATTTATGCTCGTTTAATTTATTACCGTTTTCATGTTTTATTAGTTGTAATTCATTATTACATAATTAGTAATGATTACACTAAATTAGCAGTACAATTAATTATTATTGTACAATTCTTTTTTTTAAATATTTAAAATTTTGTATTATTCAGAATCTTAAAATCTTCTTTTTTTTGTGTGATTGTTTTCATTGTTGTACTACTATTATTATTACTGTTAACACTTACTTGAAATTTGCATTATATGTCCAGTTCCTGTACAGGTTCACCATCTTCTCTGTTATCAGGGAACAGTCACTTTCACTACCACTGTCTAGATGTTTGATAAATTATCCTTCATTTTGTCTATTAGCGGTTCCATTTTCTTATACTAAGTTTCAGCTTTTTTTACATATTCGCAATTTGGTCTCCAACAATCCTTACTCATTTCATTCATTTTTTCCTCAGCTATTTGTTTAATATCTGAGATAAAGAATCTATATGGTTTATTACTACCAAGATATCTTTACAGAGCTAACCATACCTTCTCGATCGCATTTAAATCGGTTTGGTTAGGTGGAAGTTGCATAATTTGATGCCCTTGTT
This sequence comes from Lycorma delicatula, assembly GCF_047948215.1. Lineage (NCBI taxonomy): Eukaryota > Metazoa > Arthropoda > Insecta > Hemiptera > Fulgoridae > Lycorma > Lycorma delicatula. Next base: position 24,820,320 of record NC_134456.1, read on the forward strand.
TTTTTATAGTTCATCAAAATGGTACCTTATTATTGAGTTTCTATATGATCTAATTGTATCATACAAGTATGGATTTAACATTGCTTTATTAAACGGAATATTGTTCTTTTCTAACCAATTAATCATGCCATTTTTCTTATCATTTAAAACTGGAGATTTCTCTAGAAGTGAATTTTTGTATGGCGCATTATCGACAACAGCCACTGACTGTGGGGGAGAGACAAGGAATTAATCTTTTAGATGTCTACTTCAAGAAATTGTTGTTGACGCTGTCGTGATAGTCACCGCTTTTTGAACTCATTTTCCAAGTTAACATCGCGTTCAGAATAAACCCTATTTCTCCTCCAGCATGGGTTATGATTAATTGAACACTTTTATTAATCGGAACATTTAATCCTGCACCACTGTCATCCGATCACAGTTTTGTAATCGTAATAGAACGTTAAAATATACGATTTGTCCAAATAAACAATCGAAGAATTTTATTTTTTATTAATCGGTAATTTTTCTTAAATATTCTATCCTATTGCACCCAATTTTTTTTTTCTCAATCAGAAGTTTCCAATTATTATCAGTTTTACACCACAAAGCCTAACCCTTTCAGGATAGCAGCTAGTGTAGTTCTAGAACCTTTAAATTGAACGCTCTTTTGAAGTTCTTTGCGTAATTTATTCAATGTAGGCAGTTCATTATATTTTGCGTGAAACTCGTTAACTGTTCGTCTTACTGTGCCTTGATCAAAACTGTCTTATCCATTAACTGGTTTTGAACGTTGTTTATCCCGTTAACGCCTGAATTAATTTTTCGTGACATTTTATTTTTTATATTATAAATATCTTTTCATTATATTAATTTCACTACAAAAATGGTCTCTATATTATTGAAGCCGTATGTAAAAATTAGCGCAAAAATTCAACGGGTGCTGCTTGGCATCGCTAGGCACCCCCCGGTACTGCTGGCCCCCGTAGCGCGAGTGTTAGCATCTCGGCCTTTCATCCAAAGGTCCCGGGTTCAAACCCGGGTCAGACGTGACATTTTCAAATACGCTACAAATGATTTATCTCAACCTCTGAAGCAATATCTGACGGTGATCCCGGAGATAAAAAAAAAAAACAAAGAAAAAGGCGCTGTAAGTGCCTTGCTGGGCACGAGCAGCAATTGTCGTATGGCACCACTAGGCGTTCTCGTTGTCTTCGTTTAGAATCGAGAATACAACTCTTTCATTATGTGGAATTTTTATCCATTATTATCAGATATTTTTAATAAAATTTTCTGCAAAGCTCTTTTTTAAAGGTTTAAAAGAGGCTGAAATTTCCACATTTTTGTCATTTGCAACAGTCTGCGTTGTTTACAGAGTGAATAAACCGATTTATTGACAGAACCGATCTCTTCTCATTGACCCGTACACAAATTTACTTCTCATATAAAAACTCGTTTCCCAGTATCGACATTATCCTGGTAATATGTTGTAGCCAGACACAATTAGTATACCAAAAAATACTTTTATTTTTTCCTTGGTGCAATTGTGGTTAGAATATAGACCTGCTGAGACCTCTGAAAAATTTCTCATAGGTACAAATAATGAAGGATTTTTAAAATTAAAAAAATAATCTTCTACAGTCAGTTCCAAATGCTTAAAGTTTTTAAAAATGTGGTAATTTCAATCGCGTTAAGTTCCTGATCATGGATTATTTAATTTGACATTCCAACACACATATATGCATTCTATAATATTTTGCTTGATAGGACATAATCTGAAATATATTTAAAACAGTTAATGTAAATTAAGTCTCATTCATATAAAATTGTTTAAAAATAAACTTCAAAAAGTTTAGAATGATTAATAATTTTTTTAAATTTTCATATAATATATCTCTTAATAAATAGGCTTAATCAAAGTGGTTTTATTTTCTTTCAAACAAGACAATAAAAATGTGCTTTTTTTGACAGACTTAGTGGATTTTAATATTAATAACTATATATATATGCATGTGTGTGTGTGTGTGTGTGTGTGTGTATAAGTTCTAGGAACTACAGTGAAAAGAAAAGCTGTAGGTAACCCTAACACTGCTTAAAATTTTGAACGGTTTCATAATTAATAAATATTAAACATAAATTACATTTTTCATCAGATATAGAAAGTATTTTCATGAAATATAAATTATTCTTTAAAGCTTAAAAAGGTTGACAAGCTATGTTGTCTACTAAAATCTCCGAAAGCGCTTAGGTGTCAAGCTGAAAATGCACTTAAGCGTGTACACGTAGTTGACCAGTAAAGGGGGTTAGTCATGTCGTTTAAAATAATTAAAAACTGTCATTTCCTGTAGCCACGCCCAGTAGGGTGGTGTAATGAGCTCGGTGAAACGACAAGGCTGAATTAAACACATCAGCAATATTGCTCTTTCTACCTCTCCCTTATGAATATATTCTCTATTTCTGTCCAACACATGTATACTCACACTCGCATACTATCAGTCTTTCCTTTTTTATCTGGCACCACTCTTCCTCTGATCTGAAATTATTGCTTGCTGAAATTAATATCTCCTCCCTAATGTAATTGCGTTTTGTATCGTAATCGTGTCTTAAAATTTTTTATACTTAGTAATCGTACAAAGGCAATCAATTCAGTACGGATAATCTCGCAATCTTTTTCTTCTTTCCACGTCAGACTATGAAAAATTAAATATATGTTACTAATTTTATATTTAAATTTATAATATTAATATTATTTTCATTGTAATATCAATTTATTAATAATGATTATTATAACATTAATTTCATTCTTAATTTTGAAAAAAATTATATAACGTATATTTTTAATTAAATTTATAAATATTTGATGCCATAAGTGTGACAGTTATAGACTACCTGACACGATAAAATATCATTCTTAAAAATAGCATTGGATAAAATATATCCCAAGCCGAGGTTATTAAGATAAGAGGAATTTTCCATTGTCTTCTTCATTGAGCTGAATATAAATTTGCATATTAAGCCTACTACTTGAAATGCAAGTGATAAGTGACACCTACATTCACCACAGAAACCAACTTCTCATCATTATACAATCAGCTGAATAATAGATATTACTGTTCTCAGAGAAAGCGACGATTCTGACTATAGCCACTTCTATATCAGATATTTTGCATTCTCTTAGCTATAAGAAAGACTGGAAGAAACAGGGTAAAATTAAAATACCTTTTCTTTAGAAAAGAATGAATTATATATATCGTTTTTATCAGATAGGAAAAATTTAAATTATTTAATCAGTGATTAATTTATTATTAGCCATTTAAAATTTGTTACATATTTAAAAGTACTCTAACAATAACGAGATTATTTCTTTAAGTGTTTGTATGTTTGTAAGTTCTAAGCATTTTCATGGAGTCATGAAGTTCCAACTTAATTAATAATAATTCGGAAATTACCACGTGATAAACCATTTATTCTCAATTTTTCTTTTAATGGAACATTATTTCATTTTCTATTAATGATTAGTGCAGTTGAAAATTATATCCCATCACGAAATTCACAACCGCTTTCATAAACCTAATCTTATCAAATATCTCATTAATATTATGCTATTAGCAACCTAAAATTATTAAATGGGGTATTTAGTTCGACATTATATAATAATATAATATCGATTATGAATAAAACAATAGCTTAAGTGTGTACGTTCTTCATAAATCATACAATGGTTAATTAGAAAGGAATGAAATTTATTGAATATCTGTGTGGTTAATTTTTAGTGGAATTGCTTTTGAACATTTTTTTTTTTGATAGGTATATTTCAAAAAGTTCAGAAAACAAGGTCTTGGGCCTGGTCAGCTTTCATAGTCTTAGAAAGCTCAACTATATAGGCTTTTTATCAATTTTATACATCTTTTATGCTATATATAAAGTTTCAAAATGGCTCTACTGATAAAAATAATCGATCATAACATAGTTTTGGCCATTTTATATTTTAGTAAGATAGCTTGGTTTTTATACGTAGCAGGTTTTAAAATAAAATATTAAAGTTTATTTAATAAATAAATAATAATAAAGAAGCACAAGTACATCAGTAAAAAAGTTTGATACTTGTAGTTTATTGAAAGTAAACGATAAAAAAACTAAATTCGGTTCTTATCTTTCTCGAGCAATTCCTGGGAAGTTTCTGGAACATTTTGTTAATTTCTTCAAGCGTCTAATTTTTGGCTATTATGACTAATGGAATGCCGACCTGACATAATGCTTTCCTTATTATAATTTCTATCTTTCTTTTCTTTATTGTAACTTACGGGTTGTGTTGGGCATTAAACACAAACTTGAATTACATACGTACGAGCTCTGCATTCAAAATTCGTTATGATGAGATAAATTTAAATTATATCTGATAATTTTTTTCTTATTATACGCAAAACGCTTGTTAATCTGTTAAATTAAAATCTATTCAGTTAAAACCAGTAGCAAATTAATTTTTAGCGATCAAATTCGCTGTTAATTTTTATAAATTAATCATAATATATTATCTTTTATATTCGTATTCATTTATACTCATCAAATTTCAGACAGCGATTAGATAATCATTCGAACTTTGTATCAGTTAATCTCCTAGACAACAGTGAGGATGTCCGGCGACTGAAACTCCTGCATGTGTTGGACTTTTTCTCCCTGTTTAGCCTCCGGGAATTGTCGTTCAGATATTACTTCAGAGGATGATATGCATGAATGTAAATGAAGTGTAGGTTTATACAGTATCAATTCGACCATTCCTGAGATGTGTGGTTAATTGAAACCTAACCACCAAAGAACACCGGTATCCACGATGTAGTATTCAAATCCGTATAAAAGCAACAGCCTTTACTAGAACTTGAACGCTGGAACTTTCGATTTCCAAATCAGCTGATTTGGGAAGACGCGTTCACCACTAGACCAACCCGGTGGGTTGAATGTGTTGGACTTTGAGAAATTTGAGTGATTCTTAAGCTTGTTCAACATCAGATATATGATGAGCATTTTCCTATGCCTTGTCAAGGAGCCAATCCTCTCTCCATTTATCTCCATGAGCTTGTTTTATTACTGTTTATTTGCCTTTGTTTATTATTTAATGATGTTACAGATATTTTTTTTTGTTTTCATTAGTGAGCTCTTGTATTTAGTGCAAGTTTGTTCATATATATTAATTTTATGTATGTATGTACTTTATTTATATCTTTATGCGTATTCACGTTATATTGAGGGTGAAAACCCTCATCATGTACTTTTTATAATACGATTTATTTGTGGTACCTTACTGGGAACCGATTATAAATAAAATATTGTGAGACCAAAAAAAAATTGTATTCTGAACATAGCCTATATTCTAGTATTAAATAAATCATCTCATTCCCTTTTTTGGCCTGAGATAAATTTGAAAAAGCATGAATTTAAAAATTTCAATTTGCTTTTTCTGAAAAAATAGGATTTTGATAGTATTTGATTAAAACAATTTTAGTTAGTTATACCAAGTTTCTTTACTGAAAAAAATGTTATTTTTTTTAAGAAATAAGTTTATAGTTACAGTTAATATTTTGACTATTCGACCGAAAAAAAATCAACTTTATTTTGTTTTATTTTTATCGTATATGATTTTGAAGATAAAAGATCTTGCCATTTTTAACATAAAAATAAATAATCTTACTTTTGAAGACATATACTCTTATATTTCTCCAACCAGCTTTACAGCTACTCACAGGTTTAGGTGTGTGTATAGGCAAATACAATTACGGCTTTCAGCTTGCCAAGTCTGATGTCGCTGCAGATGTAATGTAGTGTAAGTGTAAATGCAACGGAATTTGGAACAGACTTAGTTCGATCACTCCTGAGATGTGTAGTTAATTGAAATTCAACCACTAACACCGGCATCCACATCTAGCGTTCAAATCCATATAAAAAAAAACTGCCTTTACAAGGGCACGTACCTTAGAACTCTCGATTTCAAAAATCAGCTGATTTTGCGATGACAAGTTTAATTTTAGTTCTGAATAACAATTGAAATTATTTTAATTAGCGTAAAAAAATTAATTGTTAAGAAAATTAATTTTTAAATAAAATTTATCTTTAAAAATCCCATCTTAAGTTGCGATTAAATTCTGATTAGACTACAACCAATATTTTGGGAATTGTGTCTATCTATAATGGAATTCTATTCTAATTATTTGTACTTCAAAAATTTGTGATTAGGTATTTGAAAATTGAGTCAACAAGTAATTCTATTCTTCTATAGTGAAATAAATAAAACGAAAATGGTTCTTTCCAAAGCGCAGTAAAAAAGAGAATGTAGTTTATATATGCATTTTAAATGGGTACATTTAATTGATCGATTAGTAAAAATAAGTTTTCTAGATTTCTGAATCTGAATATTCGATTTCACATACATTTTCTTATCTGTATAATTATGCGGATTTGAGTTTGATATCAATAATATTTAAAACAGAGGATTTATATTATTAATAATAATTTTTATATTAAGTTCTAAAATTGTAAAAATATTTTAATCAAATTATAATTAATTGTGATCGTGAAAAAGAAAATAATTTACGTAAAATTATTCTTGTTTATATTATCAGTAAATAAAGTCGGTGAACACAAAATCAAATTGAATACCACTTGATCGGTTATAGGTTCACGCAAAACACATATTAGTGGTTACTAATAACAAACAACGTTCTATCTTGAAAATCCTTAGGGAGCCTCGGCATGCAACTGGGCTGACTCGTTAGCTGTTTTTATCACGTCATTCAGAGATTAAATTTCCAATCATATTACAACCCTCTAATGGACTCTTTTTATAAAATTTACTTAAGGTTCATCGTTATCATTGTCATTATTATTATCATCATCATCATCATTGTGTTTAGCATCATAAAGATCAAGTTATATACGTAACTATGATGTTACAGCTAATATTCATCAGTATTCATTCAAAGAATAATATACTTTACGTAGCCTGAGATAAAGTAATGTGATTATATTTTCATTTCATTTTTTTTTTTCATTTTAATGCGGGGAAGAAATTATAATTTACTATACTTTATAGAATAAATAAATTATTGGTTATGTAAATAGGAAACAGACATGTTTTAGATTACTTTTTAATGAAATGAAATCTAGTGAAATTTTTCCGTCAATACATATTTTACTATATATTACGTTATTAATGAAATTAATTATACATTTTGTTAAAGGAAGTACAGTAGAATTAGATAATATTTAAGGTTTACTAATCTACGACAAATATGCTATTCTTAAAAAAAGCCTAACTTAAAGTTTTCATGGTTAACACAACATAACTTATAACTTTCATTAGAAGCTTAAACGTATAAAGTAATATTTTGCCATCCACAAAATAAAAAAAATTGAATGTAGCCTAATGGTTTTACTAAGAAAATAATAATAATTCTTACAGAAATATTACCGAGATACCTACTCTTCTCTACGATTATTTTAAATTAATTTTTTCTCGGTATACTTCCTTACTCATAATAAAAAGAAAGATTTGTATTCATAAACTGTATTCATATATTAGATATTCATGAGAATTTGGTTTTAGGCCGATCTCAGAGCAGTAGAAAATCATAATGACCGTCATTTGAGTAATTTAATTATTTTTTTCTGAGAATTTACAGGAGTGATTTTTACCAAAGTTTTAGGCTTGTTTAAAATACTTATCCAAGAAAGACTAATGATTTTTAATCTATTATTCATTTAAGGTGTTGAAGCATTTTTATCCATTTCAGGAAGTGAATTAGTCAGTAAGCTTTCTTAAAGAACACCTAGGACTTAGGATGAACTTGACATCAAATTTCAGCGTTTTACTACTGGTATTTATGGAGATATCTTGATAAAAGGAATATTATTTGACATTTATATATACATACATATATATAAAACTTATCGTGATATGTACACATATACACACGCGCGCGCGTGATATAATACGTGAAGTATAATACAGATATAAAACAAAATCTAAATAAATAAAATACAATCTTCTATTTACTTCAAAAACTACTTAACTGATTTTGCCGAAAATTTCACAATTTATTATTTATTCCGGTAGTATTTAAATGTTATTAGTTTCATAATATTTAATAATATAATAATTTAATAACATAATATTTAATTACATAACTATATGAGGAAGTCAATATTGACATAGATATCGATCGAAATAGAGAATGACAATCGATATCTCACGATGTACACATCGACATTAAATTTAATAAAAGAAGCTTTAGGTTATATATTTATACGTTTTTTTATGATTTATATAGTAGTGAGTTTGGTGAGGTTTGAACTGTGAAAAAATTTCTGGCTGTAGCGAAGCGTTGCCGGGTCCACTAGTATAAAATAATTATTACTAATGTACAGTAATTACTAATATACAGTAAAATGCTGATAAATAAACCCCGAGAGGGGAGGATCGGTGAGATATGAGGTTTGGTCAGTAGGGCGCAGGCACACATACGCTCCCTTAATAACATCTAGCGGAACTTGTTAGCGAGTCCGACCTCCACCCATAAATGAGGTTTCTCGGACTCATCGGAAAAATATTCTGATACAAAAGACAACTAGGTAAGCCTAACATAAAAATAATATTTTCCCCGTGCCATATTTGATTTTTTATAATATTTATTCACCAATTTGGTACGTGTTTTTAAAACACTGATGTAAGAAAATCATTCTAAGAAACCTATTCCATAGTACGCGTGTTTATAAATTTTGATATTCTTACATAGCGTTATTTTACATAGATAAATGATTACAACAATAAGTATCACCCGTTTTAATTTTCTTTAAAGAAAAAAAAGTTATAAAACGGTTATAAATAGCCATAAAATCAAATACTTTATATCTGTCATAATTTTCTTCTTTTTATATTTTTAGAATGGTTTTTAAAAAACAAATATGTGATGGAAAAATAATTTAGCTTCAGACTGACACTTAATTTTTGGGGTAAATTTAATCAAATTTACCCCCAAAAAAAATGTTGGCGTAAAAAAAAAAATGTTGCGTAAAATGTTGGCCATATTTTATGAGACGAACCACCAATTTGTCTTGGTCTAAATTATAAACTTTGAGGTTGATATTAATTGAATTGAAACACAATCTTTTGGTTACTTGTTAATAAAAATTACTTGATAAGTATTTTAAAGTGGCTTTGATTATATCTTGTACGAGTTAAAACCATAAATACGTTCATTAAAAAATATTTGTCATAAACATATGGAAAAAAACAACAAAATAGTTTGGTGAAATCAATATATTACTAACAATTCTGGAAATCCATATCATATTATTTATTATGATCTGCAACGTTGAACCATTAAATATTTCGATTAATTGCTTGTTTTTTTGAATAATTTCACGAACACATTTTTTAAACAATGAAGTGATTGGTAAACAAATTTTACATTGTAGTCAGCAGTTGAACATTCAACCTACCTATTTAGAAACTATCATACTGATTACTATACCAACTGGCCAGTAAAGTGAATTAGTGCATTACTTCACACAATGGTCTTACACAATATGTAGCTCATTTCTAGAAAAGGAACATAAGAAAAGTGACACGTTCTAGAGAAAAGTAAAAAGTAGAAAAACAGTTCAGTTTATAATTGTTTTTATTACAACAGTAAAATTACAATCTTAGTACAAAATATACAGAACAAGTAATTCGTTAACAAAAACTTTACTGAATGTGTACATTACTAAATTATTGACCAGCAATATAACGAACGAAATCTTAAAATTTAGAAACTTAATATCTAAATTTATTAAAATCAGATAAGTTTTCAGCCTTGTAAGTTATTATTATTCTCCAAAAAATTTATCGCCAAATGAATTGTATGGTCGTTAAGTTGTATTTTTAGTAAATGCATTAATTTCTTTATTCAGTGAATTAAGCCGAGTATCTCTAAATTATCCTTAGATATTTCATTTGGAAATGTCCTCGAATTTCAATAATATTAAGAGTTATTCGATATGTACCCCACGTTGAATCCTATTTCAGGCAAGTTTCAAAATTGAGTTTTGTTGTGTTTTATACCATCTTAGATTCATCTGTGATTTGAGACCGTTTTTCAATTAACCGTCAAATCGGATTGCTTATTTTATATGTTTCTTCTACGTGAGGCGACGATCCATGTGTAACCCCAAATAATAGAGATCCTATTACTGTGGGATCCTGCGTTATCCGGTTTATGGAAAGTCATCTACCTTTTACTAAAAATAAATGAAATATGTAAAATAATACAAATTATAAAAAAATAATGCATAAATTAAATAATATTAAATTTAAATTTCATTGTTAAAATGATGCAATGATGTAAGGTCAAGAATTTTGTTGAATTAGTTACTTAAAAATCTGATGTCGACACTACATGAATTCTTTGTACGCCTACTAAATTACATATACACATTTTTTGCTGTACTTATTTAAACTTATTTCATTTGAAAGTGAGATACGATCTACAATTATTTAATAAAGTGGACAGTCACACAACTGCTGAAACTAGAGAACACAATTTGTACACAAAGATCAGAAGAATTATATTAAACCAAAGAGCGAATAAATGACTGGCAACAAAAAACCAATAAACGAAATGATGACCATCTCCGACTTAAGGAGAATATTGTCCGACATCAGAAGCGAACTAAAAGATAAGAATTTTTTGCAATTTATTAAAGATCGGGTGTGTGTACCTTAATGTATATGTTGTTCTTGTGAGGGTGTATTTTTCAGTCACTCTTTAATTACTCGAATGTAGATAAAATTAAACATAATTTCTAAAATAATTAAATAAAATTGAACAGAAATTAAACTAGAAAATCCAAAAATAATACCATTCCAAATTATAATTTTCAATTAATAATAATAATCAGATGTTTCACCAAATCTATTACATATAAACATGTGTAATAATGCCTATTAAATTATAAATATATACACATTTTTAAAAGTACCCAATATTTTATTTCACTTATAAATTCTGATTTTTATTTATTATTGTTGAATTATTAGTTCTTGTAAAACTTTTTTTACAATCACGTTTTAATAATTATTAATTATTCAATAATTATTAATAAATAAAAAAAAAATTAGATGTCTGATTTGAGCAGATGTGCCATCGTATGATCCAAATATTTCATTAATTAAAGTTTTTTTGTCTATAACTCTGGAATTAATGAAACTAAGTACCACTTATGATATATCGTTAAAAGGCTCTCAATGAGGACATTACTGCAGTTAAGTAAAAGTCCAAAATCCAATTATTTTTTTGGATTATGGGTTTTTTGGACACTTTTGGTTCAGTCGATTGCAATCAAAATGGGAGGTACACAACTAGATGTTACAATAGTCCTAAATCCAAAATTTCAACATCTTACGGCTAATCGTTTTTGCGAGATACATACGTACAAAATGGATTCAGGGATGGTGAAAATGGGTATTTCTGTTAAAATTTGAAACCCGAAATTTTTGCGATCACAATACTTCCGTTACTTCGTACAAGGAAGTTAAAATGACTGTACTTTATTAGCAATTCTATAACAATCTACGTATAAGCGAATCATAGTTATTGATAAGAAAGAAAAGTAGGCTTTTTTATAACAGTTTATTAGTAAGATTCATATGTATGATTTATTTTACTAATTAGTGTTTGAAGTAATGCAAGAAAAATAAAACTAAACAATATTAAAGAAAACTCAATAAAACGACAGGTACAGTTAGTTATTAAGTTACTAATTTTTTAAATATGGAATAAAAACATAAATGATCAAAATAAAGAAGAAGAAGAAAAGGCTTTTAATGTATAAAAACAATGTTCTCGCTTTTCAAGTCTCTTCATTTTTGTACATTTTCATAGTAAATCGTGCTTTGATTTTATAAGTTGAAAGAATTTTCTCAGTTCATAGAAGATTTCAGATTGTGAAATTAGTTTAAAAAATTTTGCATTTCGTAAAATCTCGTTGTTAAATTTCCCCTTATAATTTTGCAATTTTTCCGTTTCTCTTCTTCTATGTATTATATAAGTATCTTCTAAGTTTCAATTTTTTTTTTTTAGATAATGAAAGTAATAATTTTTAATGGGAAGAAGGTAGTAGCGAGTATATTATTTATAACAATATAAAAGCTGATCATATCATAGATATTCTCTTTTTTATACTCTTTCGTTTTTTCAAGAATTATAAAAACGTTGAATTCAAAGTAATTTTATTAAAGGGTTGATCCGACTACGATGACAAATGTTTTTAAATTGCCTCGTAATGATTGTTGTCGATTAAAGTTTGGACAGTGAAAATAAACAGATGCAGACTCCGTTGGGGTAGTTTTAAAAGACACCCTCACCCTAGTGTGTGTTGTCGGAATCAATCAGCGTGACCCGATAGCGACCCCTGGGGTACAGGAAGCTCCCGCTTTGCGTCCTTTGCTCGTCCAGAACATCATAAGCTCAATTTGATACCGACAAAGGACTTCAAAAGCTCAATTTAAACCCATACTTTATCGAGTTTTATTACCAATGATTGTTCTTCAAAGACATTATTTGCATAATTTACAATTGCGGCTGCGATACATTGTAATCAATCAATGCTGTAATGGACGGTGGTGAATGCGTTGAACCACACAAAGAGTAAATCGGACTCAGAATGATTATTCCCTAATTCCAATCGAGTAGTGATGAAAGCTAAACATTAATGTTCTAAATCTGATTCGCTATTAATTACACCTTAGTTTTGTAGATTTCGTTTATGTTCTATGATGGCACAGTGACCCTATTTTGACTAGATCATTTAATATTTGTTTTGGGTTTAGTGTGCATAGAAGCAGATACAAATTCTAAATTTTGGATTAAATGAAATATTTTTACATTTATTTTTTCAACCGGTATTTTTTAAAGTAATTTACTTAGAATAGCATTTTACGATAGCTGACAATTTAGTAGAATTAAGCACATTCATCTTATTTCACAAACAAAAACTTGAAAATCTTGAAAGCCGAGAAAGTTTTTAAATTTTAAAAGGTAAATATTTAGATTGATATCCGTACTACTTCTTTACTTACACCAATCAGAATTAGATGAATATATGACGGTATTCAGAATGTTATGATACGTTTTTTAATTCATTTTTTGTTTGAATTTGTTTTCATAACGCTCTATCAAGTGGTTTTTTCTTAAACACCTTGAATATGAAAAATAATTCTCCTTTATTATACTAAAACATAATTGTGTATAGTTATTCATTCTGCAAATAAATTTCTTATTTACCATTTTATTTAAAAGTCAGATGTAGTAATCATCAACATCATCATATGGTTATCTTCTTGAAGACTGTGCATTTTGTCTTCATCCTCTTCAATTTCTATATAATGTACTGAGCTTCTGATAGCTTCCATTTTCTTTTAGATAGTATAAAACCTTTTTATCTTAATTTCTTCTCTTTGAACGTTTTAATGACTCTTCTAGGACTATTTGATCAACCTTTTTCTTCTCATACTATGTCGTAGCGGGTTAGCTTTCTTATTTCGGATTGCTCTAATTAATCTACTATTCTAATTTCTTCTCTATTTTTCACCCTATCTTTCTACTTAATTTTTCCCAGACTCTCACATTTTATGACTTTCATTCCCACAATTTTCAATTCCCACATTTTCTTTGACCCTTTTTATTTTAAACTCCTTGCTTCATATTCTTATAGATATACAATCCAAACGCAAACCTTCACAAGAAGACGCTGCTTCGAATCTAATTCCATTTTGCTGTAACTGTTTCTTTTTTATTAGATATGCCTTTAATCATGCTACTTTTTTTTTTATTACTTTTCCCTTTTGCAGCCTTTTATAACATGATTTTTCTTATAATTCTTCCTTCTTTTATGTAAACGTTTATTGGCTTATTGTCCTATTCTTAATACTTTTGTTTTCATAAAATTTATTTTCTTAGTAATTTTTGAAACTGTGTGTATTTTTTTACGATAGAATTATTTATTTATTTAGGATTGTATCATTATCTCATTAGTAGGTTTTATTAATAATGAATACTCACCTCCATAAATCATTAGATTTGGTTTTCAAAATGTTTTCCTATTAATAAACTGTTTTATACTAATAGAACCCTTAAGAAGCTTTTTGAACCTTTTCGAAGTAGCTGTTAGGATAAAAAAAGGGTTACTAACATTTTCTTAAATACGAATGAAATTGTTAAGGAACGTTTCGTAATACTAATTAGTCAAAAATAAATTATATGTACTGTATTTTATTTTGATTAATTACTATTAATGAAAATCATAGTATAGTAAAAAATGATATTCAAGGAAGGCCAACTTTATAGCCAGCAAGTTAGAGTAGGATGTTGGATTACAGATGAAGCTGTAATACGGTAGATGCCCCTTCTTCAGTTAAAATGAAATCTTTAACCTTTAAAAATTAAAATTTATAAATGAAATCACATAGATTACAATTTAATTTTTTTTTCATGGAAAATTTATCGTTACAATTGAGTTGTTGATTTTATAATTATTTTATTTTATTTACCAATAGATTAAAATATGTAATTATAGTAATATAATAACGCAACTGGAAAGCAGAAGATTATGCTTATTTAACATCTTCTAACATTAGAGTATATACTATCCTGAGGCCCAGCTCGGCTAGGCAAACCCCGGAGCCGACCCAGGGGTTCCCTGGGCCCCGAGGCTCAGGGATTCCCCGAACGCAGAGCTCGCTTCGGTCGGCGCTCTAGTTTAGCCAGAGGGCTCCACTCCCTGGACCTCTGGCAGTGTTCGTTACCCTCATGGCTCTGAGAGTAATACTGATAAATAACAATTAAAGTATTCAGCCTTTGCAGAAACCTGAAAAAGAGAGTAAATTACTAAAGACAGAATAGTTGTAACTAAGGTAAATAAAGTACACATAAATCTTTTTTTGAGCAATTATATTTTTAAAATCGGTCGCCAAAAGGATTACGGTCATAAGTAAAATTGTATGGGTAGAGTAACGTATCAGGAGACTATCTAAAGATAGCTCGTCTCAAATACAGTATTAATAATATGCATCACCTCTCATGACACAACGAAGCAATTAATTAATAAAAACAAAGGAAAAATATAATAAAGGTAACAGAAAAAAATATAATAAATATAATAAAAAATATACGAAAAAATATAATAAAGGATAACAGATAATTAAAGCAAATAATAAATAAAGTATCAAAAGTTAAAGTCAGATAAACATAGATAAAAATTCTAAAATTTTAAACTATCTTTAACGTACTAACCACTGTATAATCATGGATCATGCTGTTCAGTGATCCATCCATGCCCTCAAAAAGTAAGGTTCAGTACATGCACCCTCCTCAATCGTCTTACTTCCTTGTCATCTTATATAAAGTTATAAATTATATCGTGTATAAAGATATAAAGTAAGTAAATTCAGCGCCAGATAATATTATGCTTGTCCAGCTTTGATATGCAGTACCTAAGGTTTCTTCATACCTCCTCACGAACACGTTACACCCCAAGTTACCCGTGCATTCATCGTTTCTAGCGAACCATGGAGCCCCTGATACCATCCTGAGCATTTTGTGTTGAAACCGTCGAAAGATTTCAACGTTATTGTTGTAAGTATTCCCCCGTACTTGCGCACATCACCATATTGGTTTCAGGAAGATCTTATACAGCAACAATTTATTCATCAAGGACAAATAAGACCGTCTACTTAGGAGCCAGTTTACTCGTACAAGTTTAGCATTCAGTCATCTCCTTCTCTCTGACGCGATCCTTCCAGGTCAATCGACGATCTAGATATAACCCTAGGGACCGTATCGTGTCCGCGTCAGGGATGAGAGTATTGTCCAGTCAAACTGGAGGTTCATAAATTATTTCTGTTGCCATGGTGACAGAAATATAATAATAAAGTAAAAGTATTAATCTTTATTTCTTTACTGAATGTCTTTAATTCATAACTTCACTCCCAATGGGACTAGGCCCTCGGTCTACCGCTTAAAATCTTCCCTGGAATAACATAAATGTGTCTTACAAACTTAAAAGCAATCGGTTGGTTGATTCTCACGTGATGCAAGAACAGACTGAGACAAAACATTCAGCTTTATATATAAGATACGAAAATAATAGTTAATATTAGTATGTGTATTTTTATCTCAGTTGTAGAGGAACTATTTTTCTCATTCACAGATGGGTAGTAAATACTATTTTTGCCATTATTGGAAATTTTGACTGTATTAACTTTATAAAATGATTTATTAAGCTACGTTAAATCTGACTTAACTCTTATTGTATTATCATGTACCTTAGGTGTCATGGAATCCTATTTTTTTGTTAAAAGAAAACTTTATTATATTTATATTTTAATATCAGTTTCAATACATTATCATCTGTCTTATTCAATATACAAACATTAATAAAATTGTTATAACATACATATTTAACGTGTTTTCTTTTCAATTTGTTACAAAAAAAAAAAAAAGAAGAAGAATATGTATAAATATAATGGGGCGGTGGTCAACAGAGTGGTAGCGGGAACATATAGAAGGAGAGTTGGACACCAAGACGAAGAGCCTCTAAGACGGAGCGAATCCTGTTTGAATATTCAGATAGGGTCCCGCGGGATGCGATCAGGTGTCACGTTGAATATTGATCTTATCCAAATGCAATTCCTCTCTCCCTGCGCGACTATTCATTCACCGCCACGTCTCTACAATTCCATTACAACAACTGTCTCCTTCTCAAGATTATTCACTTACTTTATATTGAGACATAACAAATTGAATCAACTCGCTTGCCTTCCAACAACATTCAGAGTTATCTCTTTTGAATAATCACCCTTTCATCTGGCTACGTTTTACCATATTCTGAATATTGATATCTAGATATAATATCAGTATTATTAACACCGCAAGAATATTTAATTTATTGAGTATTTATATTTACTCTTAAAGTATAATTTTATTTTACGATTTAGGCCTAGTTTATAGTAGAACATTAAATTAATATCTTTTAAAGTGTTTTCCAGTGAAAATTTCGTTTTTAGTTGATTGATGCCAAACATTTTCAGATGTCTTCAGTCGAAAATTGATCGTTTTTTGACATTTTATTAAAATTAAAATTTACGCTAGTAATATAAATCAAACGTAGAACAAAATAAGAAATTGATTAATTTAAAATTTATTAAATACGTAAATCTAGGTAACAGTCTGTCTTGGACAGGTTAGGTTTTCTATGTTTTATTTACTTTATTTAAGCTCGTAAACGCCTAAGTAGCCGCAAATCAAAATACTTTGTTATTCTTTACTGCAAAACAAGAAGAAAAAAATTAGGAAAAAGAACTTTAAATTAATTACGTCTTCAAAAAATTTACACAGTGACATAAATATTAATTAATACCATTTTTAATTTATTTTTTCAGATACTAAATTGCATGATTTGTAGGAGGTGTCAAACGACTTTTAGCTAACTAAAATCACAGAATTTTGGAGTAAAAATGTTTCAATGATCAAGAGTATCTTTATTTAAAAAAAAAAAATGTTGTTTTGACATTATTTTATGTAAGTAACAATAATTAAAATGTAATTATTAAATAAAACGTTGTTATTTTCGGTCAAACGTAAAATTTTGTTGTTTTTCAATTTATACGAACTTCAGGACAAACTTTTTTTACGTTTAAAATTAATTTTTTTAACTTTATGCTTATAAAATAAATATTTTACATTATTAAAAAAATTATAAAACTGCCGCTCTACAAAAAAAAATATAAATATAATATTGTTTAATAAATCTAAGTATTGCTTTTAGTTATTATAAGACCTTTTGGTCTTTATTACGAAATATAGGTTTTTCCTGGTTAGAATAGGCAGGTGGCTATTTCATACGGATTGGCAAATTCAAACGGAGAGGTTAGGGATTATAGTATATACAATTTTGCTTTCCATTTGTAATGATTATATCGAGGTTGTTTTACTAATGTATTTATTATTTTTGGCTTCCAGTTTTTGTTTTATCTTACATACAGTTAATGTAAGTAAAATGTATTTATTATGCAGAATAACTTCATTAAGATTATAATTTTTTATTAACCGTAACTTAGGTGATTATTATTATTTTTTATTTAACCTCCGGATCCACCGTTAAAAAACGTGTAGCGTGTGTAAAAATGCCATGCCTGACCGGGAGTCGAATCCGGGACTTCCGGATGAAAGGCCGAGACGCTACCACTCGCGCCACGGAGGCCGACCATGAAGGTGATTATTAACAGTTGAAAAGGATACTTAGTATTAGATTTTAGTTTACTTAAATTTTGTTTAAGTATTTTAATTATTTTATTCAGTTTTCTTTGTATTTAATTTAAATAAATCAAATTTATACTTAAATAATAATTTTTACGTTACGTAAAATATTAATATTTAGAAATATTTTTACGTTTTTTTACGTTAGGAACCCTTAAATAATTTTTCGACATTTAAACGTAGAATAAAATTCAGAAAATTCTTCAACCTCGAAACGATGAATTTTTTCGGTAAGATGCGACCACACACCAAATCAACATTGGGCCCCTATGACGGTAATTCAACTATTTTTTAAATGGAAAGGATAGAATTTTCACAAACTTCATTAAAATTTATTTATTTTTATATTTCACTGTTGAACAGTTATTTTAAGAGATACTGTAGAAAATCTTTGAAACGAACAGTGAAAGGTAGTAAATGGTCACCATTCTGACTGCCCTTTAAAATGATCTGTTATTACGGTTACCTGCTCTATCCTGGGCTATATATATATAATATTTGTTTTTAATTTTTTCCTAATAAATAAATATTTTCTTATATTTTTATAATCGTGTAAGACAGATAATATTGCAATTGATTGATTACAAGTATCTACCTTTTTATAGTTTTAGGGATATCATTAAATAATCCTAAATTCATTCCGAATAATCAGTTCAGGCTGATTATTCGGATCCACTGAATAGAAACAGGTTTCTGGACTAGTCCTTAGAAAGCTGTCCCCCATCTAATCTCATCGAGAATACATTCACTGTACAGATAGTAGTAGTATCAGTATGAAACAGTTAAATCTGATATAGTAAATACGAATAAGTGTGAGGATGACAGGATAAAAGCAAGGAAAACGAATGAATAATGAGGAAGGTCTTATAAAGAATTCCTCACACGTTACAGTATAAACAAAATACTCGCTCACAGTATAATTTCATTGCTTCCTTAAGACAGCGGGCATCCTTCGTCTTAGGAAGTTTGATCAGTTTTATTATGAATGAGAGTGGCTTTCTTGACTAGAGTAATATAAAATTTTTTTGAACTTAAATTTACGCTACAACGTAATTTTGCTGTGTAGAAATAAAATAACGTATCGATAAAACGTTTCCTTTCTCTCCTATCTTGGTAATGTTTGTTATTTGGTAGTACTCAAACTGAACCTGATTTTAGGTATTGAAATATCTTCTCGTACTTCAGACAAAGTAGCTTTCGTGTTTGTACAAATATAAGTTTTTTCTTCTGTTATTTAGCTGCAACAGTTAAACATAACACTGCTATTAATGTCTGTTCAGTATTAAATTAAAGTAATTCTAACTTTAACGATCAATGCTTATAACTAGACTAGAAGAAGGTCGTATAAAAATAGTTATACTTCAGACCTGAATTAGACTTTTAGAGATATAATGAATTTTATAGAGTTCTTTAAGAATATTGCCGGTTTTTTTTTTACTTTAAAAGCTAGAAACTTTTATGCAAAGATATACGCGTATTTCAGCTATAAAGTCCAAGTTATGTGATTCAATCTTTATGTTTACGGCTCTAAAGATAATAAAGACAATGCGGTAAGTCTGTCGATAATAATACATTAAGATCATGTATATTTTATTGGTTAACGTAATAATAATAATATTATTATTATTACGATGAACAAACTATCACTTAAAATAAACTGTGACAATATTTATTAGAATATCGATTTTATAAGTGATTTTATGGGTTATAGAAATGCCTGTTTTATTGGTGATATATGTCAGTATTACTATAAGTTTTTGATTACTGTAGTACTGTTTAAAAAATCTTTTTAGCTTATTCACGCGCGTGCAGAAACACAAACATACCGAAATTTATTCGTATTTTTTTTACATATAGATAAGTTCAACGTGGAAAGAGTTTAAGTATGCTTAATTCACTGTACCTACTAACAGCATGCATTGACTTCTAAAAGGCATTTCTTGTGGGTAGATAAAAATCTGGTATAAAATTTTTATTCTCTCGAAATATGCAAAATTTCTTATTTTAAGTTAAATTGAAGAAAAATAATTATGTCTTTAACGCCTATCTGGTGTAATAATATTGCTTTATTAATTATGTATTCATATACTGTTTTGTTTTTCTCATTTACTACTTGAAAATTTCTGAAAAATTTAATATAAATTGATAATTTTTACACGCGATATAAAATGCTTTATTATTTAATCATTTTTTCTTGAAGCAATAACATATATAAATAGAAGTACTATTTTATATGTAGGACGTTAATAAATAATAGGAACCCTTAAATAATTTTTTGACATTCAAACGTAGAAAAATAAAATTCAGAAATTTTTCAACCTGAAAACGATGAATTTTTTCATAAGCTACGACCACACTCCAAACCTACATGGGCCCCCTATGACGGTAACTCAGTTATTTTTTAAATGAAAAGGGTAGAATTTTCACTCACTTTGATTTGTGTTGTGAAAATTTTTACACTTTGATTTGATTTGTTTTAAAATGTTCGTGATACCTTAAAAATGTGTTTATTTTTTTGCAACCCAATGTAACACTCTTGGAAATTTTTTGAACTTATTTTTATATATTCAAGGTATAAAATATTATGTATGTTTCCAGTCCTCTTCCTCTTTTACTAGTTGTTTATTGGATATAGAAAAACTATTTTAACTGAAATATTTAAACATAAATTTGTCTTATGTTTAAAAATTATGTCTTTACAAAGAAAATTATAATAATTTTAATTATGTGATGTTTTTTAAAAATTTTAACTATAGTTTATTAAACTTATAACTTTACATATATTAATTTTAACTCCTGCTTCCGGTTAGCCGAAAGATCTAGAGTACATATCAACGTGCTGGTAAGGTGGATTACATTAATTGTTAATTTATTCATTTAAAATATCAGCGGTAGTATGTTTGAGAAATTAATAATTTTTTGTTTAAATACTTTTTTATAGCCGCATCAGCAATTAAAGTCATTAGCGACTTTTCAGTGTAATGTAACTATATCGGTAAATTTGTAGTCTTGAACAAACTCAGGTCGACTATTCCTGAGTCGTGTGGTTAATTGAAATCCAACCACCAAAGAACACCGGTATCCACGATCTAATGTTCAAATCCGTATAAAACTACCTTTATTAGGATTTGAACCTGCAAACTTCGAGTTCGAAATTAGATGATTTACGACGAAGAGTTTACCACTAGACCAATAGGGTGGGTTAATAATAATTCAGTCCAGTGGATTTTGCTGCTATTTTCACTGATTGGACTTAGTATTTCTCGTCAGGCCTTAGGTAATGTTGTTTCTGTTTTTTTTTTTTTTTTGTATAATAAACGTATGTGTCTTTTTTTAAACGTTCATTTCACATACAGAGAAATAATATTTAAATAAGTTATTAAAATCAATTTATTTACAAAATTTGGTTCAAGTTTTCCTACCAAAAGTTTATGAATTAAACATTTTTATCGTCATCAGTAAAAACACAATAGAAATGTTGAGTATTTCTAAAAAAAAACATTTGTTATATTGAGTTAAATAAGTAGGTTATTTGATTAACAAAAGCATAGTTAGAATTTTTTCTTAAAAAATGAAGTATTTCATTAGTATAGTAAGGTATTTTGCGGAATATAGTTATTTCATCAGTTATTTTCTGCTATTAACACATTATTTTTCTAACATTATTATTTATTTATACAGAAGCACACAGGATGTCCAGTTACTGTTAGATTATAATGAATTTTTTAGGTTTGAAAATACCATGCCTGACAGGTACTCGAACCCCAACCTCCATATATTAATATTAGTAAGATAAAAAATTAACTGCTATGTTTTATCGATTATTAATTCTATCTCACTATTCTAAAATAGTTTAGTTCCTCATGAATGGTTTAGTAATTCAGAATATTATACTCTTATACCTAGCTGTAAAACGAAAAAAAAGGTAAAATGTTGTGAAATGCGATACCTAGCTGTAAAATGAGAAGAGTTATTGAGTTCAATTTTTCCTTTCTAATATTTTTATTTATTATAGTCGCATCAACTATTAAAGTCATTAGCGACTCATCAATATTTGTGTATGTAACGGTAAACGTGTAATCAGGCCGACCTCCCCTGAGACGTTTGGTTAATTGAAACCCAGTCACCAAAGAACACCGGTATCCACGATCTAGTAATCAAATCCGAATAAAAGCATCTGCCTTTATTATAATTTTAACTTAGATCTCTCGACTTCAAAATCAGCCGGTTTACGATGAAAAGTTTTACCACTAGATTAAACCAATGGGTTATCCTTTAAAATTTTCCTTGGTTTTGGTATAAAAATAAGTTTAGATAACATTTTAAAAGAAATAAGTTTCCTTTGTGATATAATAAAACTTCACAGCCTAAATATAAAACATTATTTTAAGTTTTTCTTTCTACTTTCTCTAAAAACAGAAATCTACGTATATACGTATAATTTTAGTTTATAGTTGGCTTACGTGTTTAAAATAAAAATTTATTTTTTTTAAATAAAAGAAATGTTTCCAGTAATCAGACAACAAGTTTGAATTAAATATTTTTTTGTAAAAGATATTTTACGTTCAAGAAAATATGATAACGATATCGCCTTAAATTTTGAGAAATTTTTATTGGAATATTCAGAAGAAACACATATCGTGATTGCCCTGTAGATTACGTGTAAAGTAATTACTTTGCATGAAATGAAAATATGTGTACCGTATTTACATACAGATGGAACAGAACGGAAAATAAACCCAGGGTTTTGTCGAAAGAGTAGGTGAAGATGAAATTATTAGAGTACGGGAATAGCGGTCCGACAACAACAGAGTAACTGAGATGACAAGAAGAAAGAAGACGATTAGAGGTAGGGGGGCTGAAGTAAGTACTCCAGCACTGCTATTATACCCCCCTCTAAGTGATTCTATTACAGGCAGACCTGCACATGATTACTCTACTACAGGCTACACCCTTCACAACAATTTTCGCAAAATGTAATTTGCATACATTTTGTAACGTGCAGAAAAGGATAGGCGGATGGGTGAACTAAATAGGGAGTGTATCTTCTCAACATGACCGAGTTAAAGAAACTTTTAAGCCAATATAAAACTTGAGTCCCTTTTAACTGTCGTCAATGTTCTTGCAATTACCTGCAATTTGCTGTAAAAATTCGCCACCAACAAGTATTATACAAATAAAATAGACGTATTCTTTTTTCTTTTTTTTTTAAGAAAAGAACCTGGCAATTAAATTAAAAACTACTCTTTAAAACTCGGTGAATTAAAATTTGACTGGAGCTTAAAATTAATTGTACATCAAGTATTATTTTCGGCTACCTTAAATTGCAACAAAGTTTCTGAATTATTTTACTACTAATAAATGTAGCTACAATTAAAAAAATTATCTCATTGACTTGTAGAATCAGAGAAAAATATCGCTATCAGTCC
This sequence comes from Lycorma delicatula, assembly GCF_047948215.1. Lineage (NCBI taxonomy): Eukaryota > Metazoa > Arthropoda > Insecta > Hemiptera > Fulgoridae > Lycorma > Lycorma delicatula. The sequence goes on from NC_134456.1 coordinate 24,844,075, forward strand.
GAATAATAAAAGCTCCCCGAAATTAAAAATAATTAATCATAAAATTCTGTATGTATAGATATGTGAGTGCGTCGAGTTGAATTTACTTAGAGAATCGAATATACTTATCCAAAACAAAGGATAGTAGGTAGAGAGATATTAAACGGATACTACATCGTGTAGGAGTTCGGGTTCAGGTAAACTTTAATCGTTTAATGGTTTCAGCTTATATAAAAATAAAATTATTTTAAATAACTCTGGAAAAAATAATTTTAACGTTCTTCAAAAAAATCTGATGTGGACACCACATGACTTCTTTGTACGCCTATTAAATTACATATATACATTTTTGAAAGTACATAAAATTTTAGATTTAATTTATTAAGCGTTTGGCACCGTTGGTATTTACAATTGTATAAATTAAATTTCCACTTACCAACAATTTAAAAAGTGTAAATCCTAGGACTTTCAGAGTTGTTACTCCGTTTTCAGGGATTTTCAGGGATGTTAATTTAAATTCAGATCAATAATCGTTTTTAAAATAAACTGTTATATTCGTAATAGTCGATCGTCAAGAATAAAATTAATTCTTACGTCAATAAGACAGTTACGTTATGTTTGTAAGATGTTTGCGACTATTACGAAATAGATTTAATATTAAATGAAATGTCACAAATCTATTAATAATTAATTATTAAATAATTTGTTTATAAAGGATATCATTATCGAATCTGACCTTCATTCATCAATTTATTATTATTCAAATATAAATGAAATTTTTCTAACATACTGGTTTTATAATAATAATTATATTCTAATATTTAAAAAAAAAATTCTTTAAAAAAATCTAATTTCGCTAAACACATTATAGAAACTGGACATAATTATAACCCCAACGAATATATTAAAATATTAGAATATAAGAATAATTATTATAAAACCAGTATCTTAGTAAAATTTCATATAAATTTGAATAATAATAAATTGATGAACAAACAGGTCATTGACGTTTCATGACGCAGGGACCTCAAAAACGAAAGAAAAAGTTGGGGTAATATTTGTACTTACTTATGTACGTGTGTGGGCGTGTTTGAAGCTCAATAAATTTTGACTGGATAAACGAATTTTAATGAAATTTTGTACAAAGACTCGTGTATATGGGGCAATTTGTTGGTAAAGATTTGAGGTCAATACCACCAGGGGGTAGATAGTTTTTAGGGATCAATTTTCTCATAATTTTGCAAAAGTTATCCGATTTTATATTAAGATCAAACATGAAGTGCGTGCTTATCTTACCATTTTTAGAACAAAATTCCCCCTTTCCCAAAAAATAGAAGAAAAACTATCTTTTTATTCATTGCATTTTATTTAACCTAATGGTTTTTTGTCTTCCTACGCATAGTAATAATCCAACAAAAAAAAAAAAAAATTTGGAGGCAGTAGTGGTGGTGAGGGAGCCGATGTTTGTTTTTAATGATAATATTATAATAGATTTCATCATAATTCATCCTTTATCCCCGAAAGAGAAATTTTAGGCAACATTTTACAATGTAATTTTATTTGCTTTCTTCCATTTAACATAAACGAAGAAAAACCAAAAAAAGGTTTTTTGAAGATGATTTTAAGGGACCAGAAAGAGATTAAAAAAAACCGATTTTTTCAGTTTTTTTAGGCTTTTACTTTCTTGTACGATGTAAAGTAAGTATTGTCATCGCGAAAAATTTAGATTTTCTGATTTCAACGGAAATATCCATTTAGACCACACCTGAATCTATTTTGACTAGTTTCGACGTGACGTCTGTACGTACGTATGTATCGTGCATAATCCAAAAACGATTAGCCGTAGGATGTTGAAATTTTGGATTTAGGACTGTTGTAACATCTAGTAGTGCACCTCCCCTTTTGATTGCAATCGACTGGACTAAAAGTGTCCAAAAAAGCCCAAAATCCAAAAAAAGTTTGATTTTGAACTTTTCCTACCTGCAACAATAAGCTCTTATTGAGAGGATTTTAACGATATGTCATAAGTGGTACTTATTTTTATTGGTTCCATATTTATAGCCAGATATAATTTTAATTAATCAAATATTTGAATCTTACAAGGAGAAGGCACATCGGGGTTCGAATCCGACTTCATTTCTACTTTTTTTTTTTTTTTTTTAACTCAAATATATTGATTTATTAATAATTATTAACCTCTGATTGTAAAAAAACAAAAAAAAAACAATTACAATAAGTAATAATTCAATAATAGCAATAAAAGAAGGAAAAAATCAGAAGTTATTAGTGAAATAAAATTTTATGTACTTTCAAAATTTTTGTTTGTAATTTAATAGGCATACAAGGAAGTCATGTGGTTTCCACATCAGAATACGTGAAACGTCTTATTGTTTAATATTAATTAAATTTATAATTTAGAATCGTATTATTTTTATTTGTGCGTTTGTTTCAGTCTAAATGGTAACAAATATCGCTATAAGGTTTAGTAACCTTCTCCTGTTTGGTTTTTTTTTTTCATTTTGTTGATGGTTACATCATAATAATTTAGAAAAAACATAGTATTAGATATAAGACTTACATTCATTTAAAGATTAATAAAGGGACTTTTACTCTATCCTAATATGTCAGGTAAGATTATTGAATTAATAATTGTGTAAATATTTGATGTTAATAAAAACTAATATTTTAGCAGTTGTGTACGAGTCGTAACTGTCCACTTTATTAAAGAGTTGGAGGATCGTATCTCACTTTCAAATGAAATAAGTGCAGTAACAAATGTGTATAAGTAATTTAATAGGCGTACAAGGTAGTCATGTGGTGTTCACATCAGATTTTTTGGTTTATTTAAATATATAATGATCATTTTACAATAAATCTTCTTAATAAAATACCCCACCCCAAAAAATAAATCTTAGGAAACTTTTTCATGTATCATTATTTTTCCACGTTACAGGCTAAGACTATATAACCAAGTGTGGAAATTATTAATTACCTTATTGTGAGCTTTTTTATTAGAATGGAGAGAGTTTTTAAGTAATTGGTAGAAGAAAAAAAAATAAATAAAAATTCATAAAAATTAAATGCATTAAAAAAAGCATTTTAATGCATTTAAATTAAATGATAAAAATTGCATTATTATTATTTTTTTAAATTAATGCAATTTTTATTAAATAGTCCATACTATTTTAATTTAAGCTTTTAAAATTTTATTAAGTATTATCTGGACGGAATGTTTTCAAATTTTTATCACTGGAGGAGTAGATAAATTTAATTTATAAAAACTGAAAATAAGATCTTTCATACATTGTCACTTAAAAACTTTTAAATAAATATTGTGATAAATTATGACAAAGCATCTCCGTACTGGATTTAATTGATGTTAGTTCTTACAAAATTAAATCGTTTTAAATCAACGTAGATCTTTTAAAAAAATTTTTTCGATAAGAGTATTAATATAAGATATAAAGGATAGTAATTATCTTCAAATTTATCACTGAATTATGGGTTAAATTTTTTATCGGATGAATAAGAATTTCAACGAAATTGACACAGTTTTTTTGTATTTTTGTTATATATATAAGTCATTATTTATGTAATCATTTCACTAAAACAATTATATAAAAAAAAATTATTTCAAACAGTAATAGATAAACAAGCACATTAAAGGAGATATGTCAAGTTAGACTAACCGTGTAAAACAAATTAATTCACATGTACGTTCTAAAAATGTATGTATTCTTAATTCAAAATAAGTCATCCAGTACTTCCGTAGGAATTGTAGTGTCTATATATAAGTACAACGGTTACTGATTAAAGCATCTCGATATCAAGAGATAACTTTTTGATATTAGTATAAAATCTGAAAATTTTTTTTAAAATTTCCTAATTATATTTAGCGTAATAAAATTTTTACACTCGTAACCGTTTCATTGTTGAGTGTAATTACAGTTATTTAGGTTGATTATATTTCTATTTCGAATGCTGTTTTGGACTAATAACGCCCCTTCTGATCTTGAAAAAATGATATCGTTATAATTTTGACGAGGTCTAAAAATGTATCTTTCGCAATGGTTATTATAAATTCTAATTGTACGGTTTTAAAATATGAAACCCTAATTTATTCTTATATTTAAAATTGTAATTTTCGTTTAAAATTCACATTTCATGAAAGATTACTTCTTAAGTTATAATTAGAAAGGATAGATCTCCAAAAAAAAAAAAGAATAAATAATCGCGTATATATATAAAATTACTTTTAATTCAATAAAATGTAAAATTTTCTGCAAGATAGAGATTTTTTTTTTATTTGCTAATCAATTATTATTTTTTTTAATTTAAATTAAAACGCTAAAGGAAGTTGAAGAAACTTTTATTAAATCTGTATGTCTTTTATTACGAGCTACGGTTAGAAAAGATTTCATTTCATTTTTTTTTTTATACTAGAAAAGAATATAAAATAAGCAACCACTAAATTGTGTTAAATTAAATTACACTACTTTATATGATGAAGATGTTTATAGTGAAAATTCCTTAGGTTCTAATTATTTATCTACAATTTTGACGATAACAAATCTTTTTTTTTTCTGCGATAATAATCGAACTCAAAAAAAAAAGCAATGAATTCCTTTTTTAATGTAAACAATGTTTAATCTTTAAACTAGTATATTGTTCTTATTCAGTTCAGTTTATTTGTGCTGATAGATTATTGGACTTTCAGTTTTCTTTGTTTAATATAATTGCGCATCAGTTAGTAACTAAAGTTATATGAATATTTTGTATTATTAGACTATTTAATAGTTTAGATAACTTGTGAACTTTCAATGATAGGATAAATTTATTAAAGATTTATTAATTATAGAAGATATGTGTTTATGTTTATATATATATAATATATATATACGGTATGTCCTACGAAGATGTATACGCTTTTGATTTAGTATTTCACTCCTCATTCTCCCAACGATTCTATTGCAACTTTACAGACCTTTTAACTTATGTTCTAAAAATTTGTTTGAAAATTTCAACCGTCTAAGATTTATGGAAACAAAATGAAGGCTTTTAAACAAAAGAAAATCTATTTCAGGTATACCACATTTTTTATTCATTACAAAATAGCTGGTAAAAATCATTAAAATAGATGATGTATTGCTGAACTGCCGATCAAACTGAATAAAACAAGTTGTAATTAGTCATAAATTATCTAACTGTTTTTGATTATTGTAGTTCTAATTATCATGAAAAGCGTATACTTCTTCGTGGAACATGCTGTATATTTGTCAGTTAAGTTAGTAAAAATAAAACTAAAGAAAATGTATGTGTATTTATAAAAAAAAAGAAGATTAATTCAAAATTATAAATTATGAGAAACATGTGTTTTAGTAGCGTAAAATACTTTTTTAGTAGTTTCTTCTAAATTTTAATACAGTATTATTCTACTAAATTTATTTTTAATTATTTAAAAACAAAATTGGCATACCGTAGTACATAAAAAAATAAAATTGAGCTTAACCACCGGTTTGGTCTACTGGTAAAACTTGTCATCATAAATCACCTGATTTCAAAGTTGAGGTTCAAATCTAAGGTTCAAATTCTAATAAAGGTAGTTGCTTATACTCGATATTGGGTACTAGATCGTAAATATCGATGTTTTTTGGCGGTTGAGTTTCAATTTGACACTTCTCAGGAATGGTAGACCTAAGTCTGTTCAAGAATACATGTTTACTTCTATATTCACACAGGTATTGATGAGACGCTAATGACTAGTTGCTATGCACTATAAATAAAAATAGAAAAAGGAAGAAAAAAATTGAGTGTGAAAATAATGTATTGATTTCCTGTTCTCTTTTCTCCTAAAGTAAGTGTTTTAGGTTATCTTATTTATTAGCTTATAAAAATCAATTAAAAATCGTTATGAAGATTGAAAAAATAATAAATCAAATGAAAATGCAGGTGAAAATAATTCTCACTGTAGTTAAATAAAAATTAATTTTCATATTTTGTAAAGAAAAAAAATCAATTAAATATAAGAAAATAAAATTCTCAATTAATTTCATTTCATAGCTCAAAGTAAAAACTCATAATCGGTTCAGATATAAAATATTTTAGGATATTTTGGAATATACCACAGGGTACAGAGTATTTATTATTTAAAATATTAAAAAGATTAAATACCTGTTGTTAAAGAAAAGTGTTTTAATATTTATGTTAGGTAATAAGCAAGATTGGATTGTCAAAAGTCAATCATCCAAATTATAAATTTCTAATTAAACCAAAGTTCAAAGTTTGTCTTTTAGTGAATATCTCTAGTTAGTTTTCCTTAAATATAATTTGTGGCACATTTTATTTTTTTTGCGCAGTATTACAATTTTTAGTAAAATAGAATAGTTCAAGAAGTTTTTCCGTACAGATGAAAAATGTGTTAATTAAATTTTTACTTATATAGTTTCTATAGTTGTATTAATTAAGTTATACAAATTTATCATGAAAATTAAAAAAAAGTATATAATAATAAAAAAAATTAACATTTATTTACTAACATTTCATAAAGAAATATGTATTACATTGTAAAGCTGAATATTCATGTTGTAAGAAAACAATCTAATCTCTTTGATATTAAATTAATAATTCAAAATTTATATATTTTTTTATTTATATTATATATGATATTATTATAAATTATATGTATTATATTTTATTACTATTTTTAATTTTTATATTTATATTTTTTTTTTTGAAATTTAGATTAATAATCAATAATTTTTTTTATTCATTATTATAAAAAAAACTTTCTGTCTTCATTTGTTATATTTTGGATATCTCCAATTTTTTTTTAATTATTATTTTCAGCTTTTTCGTCGTAATGATGTGCTAAAAATATCTCAGTTTTCTTTTGTGTTCTTAATGATTTGCCTTCAAGAAAAAGGTTGAGTGTCTGACAAATTAAGAGATTTTGTAGGCCTTTTTCACCAGACCGAGATATAGCCACTCTCAAACAAACAAACGTTGAACTATTTTGTTCTCTCTCTCTCTCTCTCTCTCTCTCACTCTCTCTCTCTCTCTCTCTCTCTCACTCTCTCTCTCTCTCTCTGTGTGTGTGTGTGTGTCTTTAGTATGAACCGAGCACATCCTTTATATAAGGTATTGCCAAGATCGTACAGATGAGGATGAAAAAAAAAACAAGATTTTTTCGACATTTACAGAAGAGACTATACTACACAAAATAATTCTGAAACAAAACATTTTCGGAATATAGATTGCTAAATCATGTTATAACAGTTATAAATTCATTACTTGTAATAAAAAAAAGAGGAAAATGAATTAGGAAATAAAAAAATTTGTATATACATACATATATTTTGACAACTTAGTGATTTATTAACAAATGAAAAAAATTATTATAATAATATTAATGTACAAGTATCTTAAATTTATACAAACAAAATTATGTTACATTCATGCACCATCTATTACATAAATTACATTATAATAAACTCCATGATTATCAGAATATAATAATTATTTCCAACAATTAAATACAATATTTATATAACATTAAAAAATAAATTTTATTATAAATAAAATTGTAACAATTATCTTTTTGAAAAAAAAATTTAATAACAAATTATAAAAAAATTAACAATTATTTAATTAATTTAGGCTACAGAGCCTACAACAAATAATTTTTGGATATTTATTAAGTAATATAATTAATTATTGGTAACTATTACAGTACAGGATTTCAGTTAAATTACTCATTAACTAAATCAGTCTGGATAATTAAGAAGAAAATTCTTTTAGATACATTAAAATGTTTAAATTTTTTACACAAATTAAAAACTAAACACAATAAAGTTATCTTTTCAAAAAAAGATTTTTTGAAATTCATTTTAAAAATGTATAATTTAATTCTTTCGTACACGTTACCATAATCATCTAACCTTATTTATTATTACTAAATACAAACCAAAAATAAATCGTAAATATTTGTTTCTGTATGTTAATTTTTAAATGTACATTTTATTACTATAATTTTCCTATATTAAATTCTTACCATAAGATTATAATGTTGTTATTCCTTTTGCAAAATTCTTTTTAGATTCCTTAATTACATTAATAATAGTAAGAAAAATATTTGAATATATAATTACTATAATAAATGGGTTATGAGATTTTCAGGTATAGAACTTGATGTATACTTTTCCATTCTAGTGCTGCGTGGACACCATGGACACTTCCTACAACTCTTAAGATGTAAAAAATAAATGTTGAAAAAAAAACAGAACTAATTCAAATGTCACATAATAAATTTGTTTTTATCAAAAGTAATATTATAAAAGATAAGAAAACTTGTTATAGTAAATTATCCAACGAGTCTGTTATGATGCCATTAATACACGAGTTCAAATTAAGTTACGACAGGAACCTTGGCGAATGTCGTAAACTTTGCAAGAGTGCATTAATGGTCATTATAGGGAGTTGCATACCATATTTTTTCTACGGCTGAGAAAATATTGGAATTATTAATTTAAATTAATGATAGAATACATTGTTTACGAATAATTTTTTTAAAATTTCCCAAAAAATACATTAAATAATACATTTCTGTGGCAATATATTGTTAGTCATAAGGTGTGCCGCCTTTTCTTTAATATCGATCGGTGTTAAAGACATTTTTTCCTCAGAATCAAGCATAATTAAAAACGTAAAAAAACAGTGTAGTTTAGGAACTTATTATCTATTGTTGTACTTTCAAATTAGCCTCGGTTTGCTAACTACTAAATCAGATTAAAATCAAAGTAAAAAAATAGCTGATACGTTAAATAATACCCGCTTCTGATCGATCAGTGGTTGAAAAGAATAGGCTTTTAATTGGTTAAACACCTGTATCAAATTGAAAATCTGTTTCACAACGACTCTCATTATGATATAGTAGCTGAGCGATTCAGACTATGTAATGTAGACGTAGAAAAAAAGTCATTTCTCTCCAAAAGACGATTGAAGAGCACCCAATCGCAAGAAACTTCTAGTTCTTTAGACAAGAGCGTTTTCTAAAAAATTTTATTTACGAAAAAAAACATTTTGCACTAAATTCTTTTGCCCGCCAAAAAAAAAAAATATTAAACAAATTAACACTTATTTCCACACATTTGATTCCACACACAAAGTGTGTGGAATCAATTTTTGGATTTAATAAATCACGAATAATGTTTATTTATTTAAATTTCAATCTAAAAATAATAATTTTCATTATTTATTTACATGAAAATGAGACCAGATCAAAAAAAAACATTTGAACATTTGTAAGTAAATGACAAGGAAATTTAAAGAAAATCTAAATTTTATTAGTAATGCAGACTGCTTTATAACAATTTTTTTTTAAAGTAAATTTTATACTTGATGGAATTGTTATTTCCTAAAACTAACATTTAGTTGTGGGTGATGAAACTTCTGATTAGACTTTCATCAGGTTCCACTAATGAATGGAGAAAAATATACTCAAAATTCGGTTAAAATAATATCTGATTACATATAACTGGAATGTAATTATTAGGATTTTTCATTTTGAAGTAGAATAAGAAAAATTCCTATCATTATTTGTTAATCAATGATGTAGTTTTAATATTTAATTTTCAATATTTTTATTCAGTATTGAACTTCAAAATCATTCAAAAATTATTAATTGATACTGTTCAAAAGAATACCGTATTAGTTTGTAATAATATATGAAATTAATACAGTTTTTTCCAAGCTTGTGCTAACTCTATCAATTAAAACTTGTGGTTTTATCATGTGATAGCCGATTTGAAAAACATTAATTATTCACAGAAAGGTGCGGCTAAGGGAAGTTTTTCATAATTTCGAGTAGGGTACGAATAACTTCAGTCGATGGAACAAGTAAAGCAAGTGAAAGCCAACCCAAACTTACAATTTATGAATAAAAAGAGTATATTATAAAAAACAAGTTTGTATTTATCCGTTTACACAGAATATAATTAAATTTTCCTTTATTTAAACAAATGAAAAAAGTTATTTTACTATATACGTATTATCATATTGTAGGGTGTATGTTTTTAACACAGGGCATCCTTGATTATAGGAAAATAATCGATCTGTCGGTTAATACTCTCGTATGATATGAGTATGAAGTGGAAATTCATACACGAAATTAAGTATCGGAAATCTACACAAAACTACGTTGGAATTAACTGACATCAATTAATCTCGTAGTTAATTGTTCTATCTAATAAGAAGTTTATTATGTAATGAGAATTTATTCCGGATTTTTTAAAATCGTTTTGGAATTTGTTTTTCGGTCATTAAATAAAGCAGTTTTTGTAGTTTGATGCGTATAAATATAATTTGTTTTTAATATATTGTGCTTTAACAATAAAAAGGTGTACTTCATAATGGATGTGACGTTTTGGAAATTGTTTTAGAGTTTTTTGGCCATTCAACAAAATATGGATTGTAGTTTCGTGCTTAAGTTTTTATCATTATTAATTATTTAGTATTTTAACAATGGAAACATGTATTTCTAAGTATATGACATAGAATTATAAACCCGTATTTTAAAAAAAGAAAATTGCGGAAATCAAAACCGTTGGATTTATGTTAGACGACATGAATATAACGCATATTGTATGATAGAGAGTTAGAGCTAAATACAGTATAATTTTAATTAAAAATATTGTTTATCAAAATTTACATCCAAATGAAACATTCATGATATGTTATGTATCATTTCGGCTGTCTATGCCCATTACAAACTTTTGTTTCTATAAAATTAACTTATTTTAAATACCATTAAAAAAGTTTTAAAAAGTAGTATACGTTGTTGTGAGTTAAGTCTTTGATTTTCCGATACTATCGTAGATGAAATATATATATATATATATATAAGTATAAAAACATAGTGTCATCTTAACCGTATGTCGGTGAAAAAAATTAGTAGTAGTGGAGGAGGGAATTAAATAATATAGAGAGAAGCAAGAAAGTTGGTCGGTTCTGTAGTTTATAATCAAATTTGGAAACGGGGTGCGGTGTTGTACAGCTTTTATCATGCTGTGAATTCCATATTCCCTAAGAAAGCTTTCAGTAAGACGTTCTCGAGTTACGCGGGTTTCACGGGGTGGGAAACGCTCTTGCCTCGGAATACTAATCCGTGGATATTGAGCCATCATGCCGAGATAAAGTGAAGAAAACCAAAGTGAAGATTTATACGGCAACACTCCTTATACGATACTCTTTTTAGATTTCCAATCTCTCTTCCCAACCTTCTGTTACTTTTATCGTTCTCTCTCTCACTCTCTCTCTCTCTCTTGCTCATTCTTTCTCTATCTTACTTCTACTCTTATACCGATTCCTCTACGCCATCACTCCTACCAGTTTTCTTTTCTAGCGCGGATGAAAAATTTATCTCTCATGTAATGTGAAAACCCTGCTTTCTTTACTCGCTTTTAAAAAGAAATCGAAAAGTAATAGAACATATTTCCTTATTATATAATCTTAAAATAACTGAACTGGATTGTGAATTAATGAATTTATTTGAAACAAATCTATAAATAAAACTGTAATTGCTATTTTGGTTTTACATTTTATAAGCCAGTAATAATTTTTGTTTTCATTTAATCGATTTTACATCAACGTATTTCAAGATTAATAAAATAAAAAAAAGTTACACGGTAAAATATTAAATAAATTGAAATTTGCCATATTTTCGTGGTAGAGTGGTAGCGTCTCGGCCTTTCATCTGGAAGCCCCGGTTTCAAATCTTGGTTAGGCAATACTTTTTCACATGCTAAAAATTTCCATTTCCATATCCTACGCACTAGTTTCACTAATTATGTGGTGATATCATCAAGCAAAAAAATAAATAAATTGATTGTACTGTCTTTCTTATTTCCGATGTATATATGTTTGTAATTAAGTTTAAAGAGATTTTACAAAGTATCCGATATTAATTAATAATAGTAGAAATATTATCAGAAGATTAAAAAAAAAGATTGCAAATCTTCATGCGTCATATCACTGTATAAAAAACAACATGAAAACTATAGCATGAAGTTTATAAAAAAATTACATAACAAAACACGCACGTATATGCTAACATCCACAAATAAAAACAGAAACTGCCTATTAACACATTTCATGATAACGCCCTTCACTGAAAATAATTAACGGTAAAGATAATTGTACTCATGACCTTGCGTTCCCTTTAATTTCCACTTAATAAATTTTCTCTCCTATTTTTCGTTTAGTGATTAAAATCATCATACACTTTCATATATTACGGTTAATAATATTTTAATAAAAATTTAGTCGGGTTAATTTTAATTAAAATGTGTTTTAACTTATTTATACTTTCTCTAAAATCTTACAAGGTTTGCCAGTTTATCTTACTAGGGATACTATTTAACAACCAGTACAAGACGTATAACATTTAATTTTATCACTTTATCTATGGTACCCCCTTACAGATGCATTTAAATCTTGATAGCGGATATATTTACTGAAGAAAAACCTTTTCTGGTTTAAAGTTATGAAAAAATGAAATGCTATTTCTTTAATTACTTTTACTTAGTCTATTGAAAAACCCTTTTATTATGAAATAAAAAGACACTAGACAATTGAAAAAAGTTGATAAAATAAAAATGTAACATTATAATTCTAAATACGCTTATTCTGTGATATGTGATATCTGCTTTTTGACGTTTTTTGACCTTAAATGAATTCGTAATTCAGTAAATAAATTTGCATTTTTCTTGTATTTATAAACTATACTTTAGGATTATTTATTACATAAATATGAAGTAAAAGTTAATATGCATTTAAAAATATTGCCAAAAGTTTTAAGGCTTGCCGAATAAGATACTTTATTTAATTTTCTACGGATGTACGAAGAGTAATAATGGATACAAAGATTTTCATTAACAGCTGTCGATAAAACAGAAAAAGTTAAATGTAAATTATTTAAATAAATGTTTGTAAAGTTTTAACTGCGTTATTTGTTTGTAAAAATAAGTTACTGTTTTTAAATACCTACTAATAATATGGAAAAATAATCGGTTAAATTCATTCAATAACTGACCAAGTAAATGCATAATTATTTAAAATTTAAAAAAAATATATTTAATATTTACATATATTCTAATGAAAATGTAAGTTTAAAAAAATTTGTACAATATTTAAATAACATTAATGAGATCTATATTTTGTAACTTAAGTTTCGTTTAAAAATTTAATACAGAAACAAATATATTGACGAAGTTTAAGACTAGATTAAAGAAAAAAGTATAATTATTTTAGCTTATCATATATATATATATAAATATACATTATGCACATTCATACATTCAGATAACACACAATTAATTTACAATAAACAATGGTCGACATATAAAATATTTATAGTGTAAATTTCAAATTACACCGTAAACTATATTTACATCAAATATTAAGCTATAATATAATATTTACATATAGTACAATCTTAAATAACAAATAAAATTATAGTGAAATATCGTTAAATTTAATATAATTAGCCTATAATTATTTACAATTATAAATTATAATAATACTCGTAAAATTTATTTGTACAATAATTAAACTACAATAAAATCATTTGTATAATGTTTGAAAATTAGTAAGTAAATATCCATGATTTTGACCAGCTATTTCTTTGGTATAGTATATGTAACCTAATTTTGAAACAAAATGATCATTTATTTTTCGAATTTTCTTTTTCTATATCAAGATTTTATACCTCGTGCCTTGAAATTGTTTATTATTATGTAACAATACAAAGAAATTATATTAACATAGTTATAACTGCAATAAATTACTATTAATGAAAAAAAAAGTTAATTAATGATGATTAATTAGATAATAATAATGTAAATTTATTTGATTAGAATTATTAAATTAAAAAGAAACTATTATTTTTTACCCTAAAACTTTGTACCCAATTTCTTAAAATAAAATTTAAGGAATAAAAATTCACGCATTCTTTTTTACAAAAATTACTAGCCAGAGATCATAGAAAATATATTATTTATCATATTTTAATATTAATTCTAAGTACTTCTTTTAAGTATTTTCCCCGAAAATTTATATATTATTCATATCAAAAACGAAATAAAATTTGTATATTTTCTTCATTATTTTCAATAATTAAAAAAAAATAAACTCATAACTGATTTTTAAAAAAATAAGTGAAGTTAAAAAATAATATTAAAAAAAAATGATTGTATAAATTAAATTAGCTAAACAAAAAATTCAAACAGATTAAAAATATAATAAAAATTAAATTTTAATTTTTGTATTTTTTTATTGTAATTTCTTATTTTTACATTCAATGGAATAGAAATAGTTAGGTGCCTGCATAAAATCTATTACACTAATATTTTATTATAAAGTTTGTTTTTTTAATGTAAAAGTATTGGCTGTTTTTAAAATATCTTAATGCAATTAAATACTGTATGAATATAAAGAAAGAAAAAATTTTAATATTTAAAAATCAAAATGATAAATTAATTTAAAAAATATATATAACCCTATAAATATCCTTAAGTCTTAACTGATGATTTTTAAAAAAAGATTACATGTTTTTACATGTAATAAAAGGATAGATTTGTAGAACAAAATCAAAATATAAATTTTACTTAAATGATAATTTTTTCTTTTTTATATTTTTAGAAATGAGTAGCTAAGGTTGATGTAATTAAAATTATTATATTAGTAACTTACATAACTTTTCGTATTGTGGATCTATATTGGGCGGATGTTTTTTACTCCACTAAATAAAATTATTTTTAGTGGAAATGAAAATTAATAATGAAAATAATAATAAATATTATTATTTAATTAAAATACAGTTTAAAATTAATAACTATTTAAGTTATATGAACTATGTGACCGGCCTCATTTCCGTGTGTTGTGTTTCCTTATGTCTTCTAAGATCTACTTTTCGTTGAAATGCTCGTCCGCACAAATCGCAAGCGAAAGGTTTGAATCCAGTGTGCTTACGACTATGAGTTATTAAATTTGATGATTGACTGAATGCTTTGCCACATACTTGACATTTGTGTGGTTTCTCTCCTGTAACAATAGTAAAAATATTTTTTTTATTATATTCTATTTTAAAAAATTATATCAAATTTAATTATTTGTTTTCATTAAAAAAAACGGAATCATCAATTGTATAATCTATATTTTAATTAAATGCATAATTTTAATGAAATTATTAAATAGTTTAAACGAAATGCTCGTTCATTTATGCGTTTTCGTAAATATAGCCCCCGGGTTCTGTCATTTTTACCGTTTTTATGTTACTTTACTTCAGTTAATAGAATAAATAACGGGTTAATTATATTAAACAATAAAAAACATCTAGTAGGTAGTTTTTTTTTGATTTTTATTCAGTATTAATAATTGTATGATGCTATGTATTATTTGACACAATTTTATTAACCTAGAATAGAAACATAAATTAATCTCCTTAAAGTAGTAGTAACATCTCAACCTTTTATCCGGAAGGTGCTACGTTCGAACTCCGGTTATAGATTTTATACGCGAAAAAATTCAACTTACAATGTTATTGGGTATTTAACTTGCTGTCACTAAACCAGTACTAATTAAATTTATTTTAAATAAATATATAAAAGATTTAAAACGATATGATATCTGTAACTTTACTTATAATTATTTTTTTAACGTAATATCATATCGCTCAAACCATTTCAAAAATTAAGTTGGATAATGATATTCTACAAAGTAAGGTGCCCGTATTGTTTTATATTGTAACCTGAGGGTTACAACTATAAAGCAGTAGAATAAAAAGATTCAAGGGATAGAGATCGGAATTTGTAGGAAATTTAAGGAGTCTTGATCGGGCCATTTACACAATTCAGTACGTTCTGTTTTAAATACTTATAGCTTGAACGATAAAATTCTACTTTACGTAATCGATAGTAAAAATGAATATAGAATGAAAGAATACCTTTAAAGATTAAATTTTATACTTTACAAGGAAAAAAGAAAGTCGGATAACCTCGAAGACGATGGCAGTAATATCAAGAATAAATACTTGTTTAACAATCATTAAAATCTTAAAATGTTATCTTACTCTGCCGTTATATTTCCTATTGTAGTTCATCGTCATATTATTAAGTAACTAACTTTGTTAAATATTGATGTTTACAAAAGAAAATTTGGTTTGTAAGCTTGGAAAAGGAGCAAGCCTCTTGAATGTAAAAAAAATTATTCGTAAGTAAATTAAATTTTTTTGAAAAAAAATATAAAAAATTATGTATTTAATTTCAAAAAATTGCCAGTTATTTCCGTTTTAGGAAAATATTTTATATATTTTTAAAGAAGTCTATATTTAGGTGATATTTTTTATTATTATTGTTTTATTATTTTTTTAAATTCCTTAATTTTCAATGTTTGGAACGGTAAAAAATAAAACATATAATAAAAAAATCAACTATAAATAATGTAAATAATTTACTGAAAATTGAAATAGTAATAATAACATAAATAAAATTTGCTTATTAAAAAAGGAATTAATAGAAAGTATTCGGGATCAAAAAATTATAAATTAAATTAACTATTATTAAGTAATTATAATTAAATGAAATTATAAATTAATTTTTGTTAAATTAGTAACAAGGGTTTATTAAAAAAAAGATAATTGAACTGATAGATTTTTCATCAAATCGTTCATTTCCGCTTGAAAACTAAAAAATTTAAGAAAAGATTACTCAATTGAAAAAACTAGTGATAGAGAAAATAAGCCTAACCGGTCCCCTTTCCAATGAATGGGAAAAATTTAGGAAGCGTTTAGTTCTGCCATGCGATCAGCTGCAGACCAGCATGTGAAAACTGATTTTGAATTTCTATTATCACGAATGAGTGTAAACCCAAAATGTTGTGGATGTAATGTCAGAACGATACAACTGTTTACGATAACATTTTAGTGAACGGTTTTTAAAACTGATCTTATTTTTCAATTTATAATGAATTTTTTAATTAGTAGTCATAGTCGATTTTCATTTGCTTATTTGTTTACATTAATTCATTATTTTCGTTATTACTATGAAAATATCCCTCTAATATTCTAAGAATTGTTTAGGAATATTTTATCTAGGAACCTAAAAAACGAAATTTGTTTCTAAATAATAATAAATAATGCTAAATATTATAAATAATTTTTGCGGAACATTTTATAGCAGAGCAATAATTTTAGAAAGGAAAGTATTGTAATCGGTCCAATTTGGGCATATGCGGTTTTCACCACATCATTACGTTTTGACACCTAAGGAACACAAAAAACCAAAATGCTGGATGGACATTTTCCGGATGTTCGTATAAACGTGTGTGTGAGTGTGTTTTCGGTCTTGCACTCCTAATATCTCCAGAACTACTGGATCGATATTTACTAAACTTGGTCAGATTACTTCTATATATGGGGCATTGATGCTACAAAAATTTCAACTTAAAAGGTCAAGGGGATGTGGCTGGGATGAGGCTGTACAGCAAGGTCACCCTCAGTATCTTGAGATTTCGCCTAATTAAGATCTTATTTTTTTTAGGCACATTTGTTAAAAATTAAAAAAAATGAAATATTGCAAAAAAAGCTTTTTGCAAAATCGATTTAAAAAATAAAACTCAAAAGAGATTTAAATAAACTAGCGACTAAGTGGGTATTCTGCATCAATAGTACCCTACAAGAATAGTCGCCATTAATAGTCACCACAAGAAGTGCCATTCTAGCACTGATGTACAGCTATTGTAGTCGTCTGCTATGTTTTGACGTCTCAGGTGAGCGGTAGAATTAAATAAATGAATAATTTTTAAAGTATAAAAAAGTATTTAAAGTGGCCGCTAGTATCGCCACACCCGCGCGAATGAAATACGGTATGTGCGCGTGCTTTAGTTAAAGTAACTGAATTAAATACACAAAAAATATTATATCTAAATAAAATAATAAATATTTTTAATTAAGTTGTGTGTGTAAGCCGTGCATCAGAAAAAAACCTGTGGCGAGAAAGTCCTACAACTGTGTTGTCAGCTTTTTTGTACTTCTATCTGCTATTAACTGGTATCCAGTACAATTGATTAAGTATAAATTTATTAAGATTGAAAAGTTTTTTATTGTTTTTTCTTTTAAAAACATATTTCAGAAAATTTGACTAATAGCTTAAAGAAGATGTTCATGTAAGATAAGATGTTTGGGGTACTGCAAGCAGCAGCAACGTCGAGATAATAGTGTTCCAAAACGAATTACTGAGAAGCATAACAGAAGCAACTTGGCTCGTAAGAAACAGTGAAATCCACGGATATGTGGGTTTACCGTATGTCCGAAAAGAAATATAGCGATTCGGTTCAACGTATAAATTTCCGCCTAACAACCACGTGAATTATTTAGCTATTAACCTTCTAGACAATAATGAAGACGTTAGAAGGCTAAAACGACTCCTCATGTTGGACCTCGTGTATGTGATTTGAGTTTGAGCTGTATCAAATCAGTGTTACTCATCAATTCATTTCATTTCATTCAGTTTCAGTTAGTATTCTTTCGTTATTAATATTTTAGTTTCATTTTCTTTTTTTCTCTCAGTATTTCATCGTTTTTCTTGTTTAATAATCCTTTGATCGTATTTGTTTTGTATTAGCAATAAATGGTACTGTTCTCTGAGTTAACTTCATGTGTGTACTTACATTGAATGTTTTGAATAGGAATATTAGTATGTAATATTTGAGAAACTTCGATGGAAGTCTGTCTGCACGTGATTTTTTTATGCTATCATATTTACTTATGGTTTCTTTAATATTGTAGCCGATTGTAAATAGGTTTTAATATTTGTAAAATATTCCGATTGTTAAATCGGGTTTTATTTTGAAACAAAAAAGTAAAATAAATAACTTTTATATTTTATAAAAAAAAAAATTATACTTATATTTTAGGAGAACTTAATTATTTATTTCCACGAAGGGAAATTATTAGTGGGTTCTTGAATTTCCTATAAACTTATTAATTATTGTTTAATTTAAATTTAACGAGAATTGTGTAAAAAATACATATAAAATATAAAAGTAAAATTATTACATCCTAGCAATCAAAGTTGGAACTTATTGTATATCGTTCATTATTTTAACCAACTGAGCTACAGACATGTAGACTGCAAAAGCCATCCTAGAATTGGATATTTATCAACAAGTAACCTTTTCATTATGTCATGTCATGACAGTTAATAATTAAGTGCTATGAATCACATTATGTTGCAACTACAGTCGAGTGTGGGAAGGTGTAGGCTTCAGTAGAGGGAAAGAGAAGAATAAACTAGACGGTGTGAGAGAGAAAGGGAAAGAGAAGGGAGGAGAGACTGAGAGTGAAAGAGTGATGAGAGGGCAGAGAAGATTATGGTGATGACGAAAACAAGAGCTAAAGATCGGTAAGAAATTGTAGGGGATGATATGAAGCACTCTTTAAGTGTAAGAGGTGCGGGTTGTGGTATGCTGATGAGGGCGGCGTGGGAAGATGGTGGTCGCAAGCAGTGATTGGCTCGCGTCTCGTCGCTTGGCAACGTACTCTCCCCCCCGCTTTTATTCATCCCTTCCATTCAAGACCAAGACGTTACCGGGCTCTTGCAATCCCATTACCACTTCTAATTACACATGTTGTACTTTAGATCATGCGTATGTCACGACGTCTTCAAGACGACTTAAGGATTCGAATTAATAATATACCGATCAGAGTAACTTCTTTCTATTCGGGCTGCCTTAGCGACATTCCGACTTTTGCATTCGGTAATAGTGAAATAAGAAAATTTATTAGTTGTGATAGCCCACGTTATCCCTTTGTGGCTAAGATAGTAGGGTTGGAAGGCCTAATCAATGAATGGTCTTGGGTTCAAATCCTGCCGATCTTGCAACTACTCGAATTTGTAAGGTATACAGCTGAACTTTATTTCCAGAAATTCCAGTTATAAAATCATTAGTCAAATAAATGATTACATGCATGCCTTGTTAAATTCTCATATTTTAAATATGATACTGTTATTCACAAACGCGAGTGCGTTTGTGACATACCTACATACGTTGTACACACACACGTACACACACACACACAGAGAGAGAGAGAGAGAGTGAGAGAGGAGCTACATGTGAACATGTACACGCTTTTTATGACGAATCAAACATTCCAGTAGACTACGTGAAAATGCAACAAAAAAATTTTGTTTTTTTAAATCTTTCTTGGTTTTTAAAAAATTATGTTCAAAAAATCTGTATATCTTTTGTATATTTATACATACATCTGATTAAGTAACTTTTGTTAAGACAAATAATGCACATATATCAGGGTTGAAAAATTAATTCTGTTTTTTAATCACTTCACCCTACCAACAACCCCTTGGCACATAAAATCAACATAGCTAACGGTTCAAAATAGAAATACATGAAAGAGGTTAGTCTCTACATATATCTAATATATACTACTATATACATATATATATATATATATATATATAGTATATAGTAAACTTCTACTATGTTATACATAGTATACTATCTGTATATACATATAAACGTTAATTACTTATTTGGTTATTAATTAATTTATTTTAAATAATATTTTTCTTCTTTTTTCTTTAGTCAGTCTAATCTTATTATCAATTCCATTATGCTCTGTTTTAATGTTTTAACATCAAAATGATTATTACTTCCTACATTCTCAGTTATCTGTTTTTAACATTAATCAATCAAACTTACTTTTCTTTACTATAGAGTCTGCTCGTTTTATTCTCTATTTATGTTCTTCATTTGGAATTTTTAACACAAGCTACTCTATCTATATTCGGCGAATATAGATAGAGTAGCTGTATTAAAGGGGATAGTATGGTGATCAGGTCAAAAGTGCGGTATCGAGTTTTGCAAATCCTTACGTTTTAGGGTCCAACCATCTAGACAAAAAAAAATAATCTATGCACATATGAGTGTCGTACATTTTTTGGTCTTATATTTCAGGATTGACCGAACCAATTTTCTTCAAATTTGGCTCAAATATTTCTATATATAAGGTATTGATAATATTCAATTTTTTTTTTAAATTCGTTAAGAGGTGGGGGATATCGCGAATAAACCAATCTCGATTTTCTTCAGAGGAATTTTAGAGAGAACTTTATTAAAGAAGATTTGTTAACTGCAATGTATATATAAATAATTCAAAAAAACGTTTAAAAAACAATTAACCCCCACCTCTTAAAATTGGATTCTATAGTTTTTGTTCTTTTGTTCTATCTCCCTTCGGTTAAAATATTTTTCAAAAAAATTTTGAAAGTTTCATCCTATATAGAAGTATCAAGAAATTGCTATAAATTTTTAAAATTATAAACCCTGGACCGAATATGCAAAAAGGCTATGTAATGAAAAATCTATTCAAGCTATTGTGTGTCTTGACCGGCGTAGTTGGAAAAGTCATGCAATACTTTGCCAAGTTTTACTAACATAAACTGCTGCACTCCACATAAATATTTAAAAAAATGACTGACTAATACTTAGATTTACATCTGATACTAGCGGACTTCTCTTTTTAACACGAAAGTGCTTTCGTGTCAGTCTATTTTATATCTGCCTTATGCAGGTGATCTTTTGAAATTTTACTAGCGTAATAATAAAACTCACCAATTTTCTCTATATTAGATTCTCTTAACGTCTAATTCCTCATTATCCTTTGTTACATTTCATCAACTTCTTTTTTCTTATTTATTTTAAAATTGAATTTCTCTTTTAGTAATTAATCGATCCTGTTCAGTGTTTTTGTACCTCATTCATTGTACGGTAAATATCTTCAAAATCGATCACTCTTTAGTTTATAAAAAATTTTTGAAAATTTATTATTATTTTTTTTATGGAATTATCAGAAAAAATTATTTAAAAATATAATCTAAATTTAAAATTTTATAAATTGTAATCATTTTTTTGAATTTTAAACGATTTATCACAACTTAAAATTCGGTTTTTCTATTTATATTAAAAATACAGATTTCAGTGAGGACGTTTATGGATTATACGGTACACAATGTATTTTACTATTTGTCTATCTTCTCCAAGGTTCATTGATTTATTGATTTCTACTTTATTATAATTTTAAAGTTAAAATTTATATTTTAATTAAAAGAAATTATTTAACCAAAAATTTTGAAATACTAATAAATACATATGTTTTAATTATTATCAGACTGAATTAAAAAAAAAATAAAATAAATTGATTAATATAATTAATAAAAACAATAATATAAATTAGTATTAAACTCTACAGTTGTACAGTTAATTTGTTTTGAAAACGTCAGAATATGTAGGTACATTAGTCTGGATATTCGTACAAATAACAACGATGATTTCGCATACATAATTAGCATAACTTTTTCAGCAAAAATAACCACGTTGAAATAATTGTAAAAGCTAAATAAACACTCGCTTCGCATTTTAGAAATTTTCTAATCACTTTTGTGTTTATTTTCATACATATTACTAAAATTGTACACTTTAATCTTTAGGCTATATTTATTTATTCCCTCATTATTTTGAAAATATATATATATTTTTTTAATTAATGTATTTATTTTAATAATATACGAAAAACTACGCTATTATACTAGTTGATACCGCTGCAATTATATTTCCTTTTTTTGACGACAGTAAGATGTAAATATAGGAGGTAAAAAAATGTTTAAAAAACAACTGGAATTGGCCTCATAAAACTTAGTATGACAACAAAATTGAAAAGATGTGTTTACATATCACTACAAAACTAATATTATTCTTATAATATTGTATTTAACAGAAGATTTGACATTATTTCCGCCAATTTGAATCCAGTTTTTGTTTTTTAAATAAGATAAATGTATATTTTTGGCATGAAATATTTGACGAGAAAAAGATGATGAAATCAATTTTGTCAGTAACTAACTATTCTTTGTTTTATAAAATTTACATTCCCGTATAGCGCTATAGCAGAGCTATAGCTATAGAAATGAAAGTATGATAATCGTTCCAATTCGGGCATATGCGGTTTTCGCCATATCTTTACGTTTTGACGCCTAAGTAACCCAAAAACCCGGATGGAAAATTTCCGGATGTTGGTATGTACATTTGTGCGTTCGATGTTAGGTATCGCATCCTAAATTACCTTATAGCTCCAGAACTACTCGACCGATTTTGACTAAACTTGGTCAGATTACTTCTTTATGTGGGGCATTGATACCATTAAATTTTTATCTCGAAAGGTTAAAGGGATGAGACTGTAGAGCAAGGTCATCCTCAGTATCACAAGATTTCTTCTAATTAAGGTTTTATTTTCCCAGGCGCATTTTTTTTAATTAAAAAATAATAATATTTAAAAAAAAATTTCTGCAAACTCGCACTCCCATCCCAAAAACTTTTCTAAATAAAATAATGACTAAAGTGTGTCATTAGTCCCCCCTCTCTTCACAAGGAGCGCTAGTAGAGCTCCACTATGGTACAGCTGCTCCAATCGTCTTCTATTTTGCTGGCCTCCGTGGCGCGAGTGGTAGCGTCTCGGCCTTTCATCCGGAGGTCCCGCGTTCAAATTCCGGTCAGGCTTGGCATTTTCACACACGCTACAAATTATTCATCTCATCCTCTGAAGCAATACCTAACGGTGGAGCCGAAGGTTAAAAAAAAAAAGGTCGTCTTCTATGTTGTAACGTCACAGGTTAGCGGCAGAATTAAATAAATGTATAATATTTAAAGTGCAAAAAGGTATTTAAAGTGGCCGGTAGGACTACCATATCTGCGCGAATTAATTACGGTATGTGCGTGCGCTTAGTTGGAATCATTGAATTAAATAAACAAAATGATAAATATTTTAAATTAAGTTGTTTGTGTTAGCCGTGAATCAAAAAAAAGCCGCATGGTGGGAAAGTTCCGACAACTGTATTGTCAGCGTTTTTTTTTGCATTTCACATTCTGAATGTATTCAATAACAAACTTCTAACCGTGACAATTGTAAAACGAATTCAACATTTTATTTATAAACTTTTCAACAGTATTAGATATAATTTGTAAAACTATATAACAAACAGTTGTAGATCAGGAGATATTATTTATTTGAAGAACTACGACGAATTTTTAAGTAAAGAAAATCGGCTGCTATTTAATAATTCAACTGTTATCTTTCAACGATGTAAAAACTTCTTTTTTTTTCATTGCTTAGTTCAAATATTATTTACCGTTGACATATCACGAAAGGAATAAATTCTATAGTTTTGTTTATTGTTCGGTATTAAAATTTTTTTAATCCGATTAAAGATTAGGAAACGAAATTTATAATTATCAGAAAAAAGTGAATTTTTTAATTTTGTAATAATATTGTAATATGGAAGCGATTTTTAGAATTTTTACGTATACATATCGACTAAAGCTGACAAAAAGAGAAAATGTAGCAGTAACGGGTTTAATTTGTCCCCATTTTTAATATTTTGTATATTATAGTGAATCATATATATAGTGAATATTATAGTGATTACGTAGACAAAAATTCATGTCGACCTAAATATTGTAATAAATTTTACTAGTTAAAAACATAAGTAATTATGATCATATTTAACTAGACTTCTAAGTTATGTTTGTGTAGTCATCATAGCATACTGCATTACTATTCGGGTTAAAACAGATAATCTCACAGCCTATCCATGTAATCCCCTTCTCCTTACTATTTTCCCCTATTTTCCTTGATTGCCCATATTTCTTTTCTACCTTCATATACATTATCGACTAACATGTACATTTTCTATCATTTTTGTCTTCAACCTTTATTTCCAAATCATCTTATTCGTTTAATAAGTTTTTATGATTCTTTCTTCACTAATTCTTTTCATCACCGCGTTTCTCACTGTTTTTCTTGGTAGATTTTTCTAAACTTATTTTAGTTTGATACACTTAAACGTATAATTTATGTTACAATTATTATCATTTTTATTACGATATGATTGTCAATTTAAGAACTTTATTTTAAAATTGTCGTAGAATAGGTTTATCAACTAATTTAAAATAGATTAAATATATCGTGCACTAAAAAAAAACTTTTAACGATTGAATTTAAAATTGAATTGATTAAATTTAAATTTAATTAAATTTTTTTCAATTAATTTAATATTGAGATTTTTAATTTTTTGTCATAATTAATTAGCATTAAATTGTGAAACAGTGAAATGAATACGCAATGAACAAACAATAACATAAACAAAAAATTTGGCTGGAAAATTTGCATATGCATCCTAAATATAAAAACGTAGATTTAAAACGATTTTAAAAAACTATTTTGCCTGAATATATTTTTTAATAATATACGTATACTACTAATTAAAGATTTAATATTTTTACATATAGTTCCATATTTTTCAGAAGATTGGGTTTGTGCTTAGTTTACTTGTTTTCACTTCATTCCTTTGCTTAATTTTATGAAGACGCAGATTGCTCGTCTTTTTAACTTTTCCTGTCGGTTTATTCATATTTGCGTTTTATATTTTCTACGCTTATTTGTTTTTTAGCCTCCATCACCACCATTAAGTATTGTGTCAAAGGATTAGGTGGAATGACAATTTTTTAGCGTGTGAAAATTCTTTGCCTGACTGGGATTTGAACCCGGGACCTCCGGATGAAAAACTGAAACGCTACCACTCGCGCTACCGGAGACCGACCATGTTTTCTGCAGCTAATCTTCGTTTTGTGTTTACCCTAACAACTCAAAACTACTTAACCGATTTTGCTGAAAACTTTGCAATTTATTTTTATTTCTCTCGGGAATGTTACGTGTTATTAGTTTCATAATAATTTAATATTTAATAATATAATAACTTTCTGAGGAAATCGATATTGACATATACAACGATCGGTGTAAACGATAATAATCGATGTAGATGATATCTCACGATATGTACAACGACATTAAATTTAGTACAGATTTTTAGGGTTTTTTATTTATTCTTTTTTTTTTTACTTTCCCCTCTAGATATCGCTATAGCTCTAGAAGGGAAAGTATTGTAATCGGTCCAATTTGGGCACATGCGGTTTTCTCAGGATCTTGACGTTTTAACATCTAAGGAACCAAAAAAACCGGACGGAAATTTTCCAGATGTTAATGTTTGTATGTACGTGTGTGTGTTTGATGCCATTAAATTTTCAACTTAAAAGATCAAGGGATTAGGCTATAGAGCAAGGTCACCCTCAGTATCTCAAGAGTTCGTTTAATTAAGATTATGTTTTTCTTAAACACATTTGTTAACAATTAAAAAATAACAATATTTTCAAAAAAAGTTTTCAAAACTTCATCCCACCCCAAAAATGCTGTTGCAGTCGTTTGCTATATTCTGACGACACAGGTGAACAGTAGAATTAAATAAATGAATAATATTAAGAAAAAAAAAACGTAACTCGTTCTGGCTGTGTCTCGAACTCGATCGCCCTGTTGAATCGGTACCTGGTGGGTTAAGCCTCGCGGCTACACTACTCTGCCAACCGTACAAGCGATATTTATTTTATGTAAGTTATGAAATTTCATTATTTTAGTTAATTCCTACCGTCGCCGCTAGTACCGCCACAACCGCGCAAATCTAATACGGTATAACAGTGCACATTAGTTAAACTCATTGAATTCAATAAATGAAGAAATTATATTTAAATAAAATGATATATACTTTAAGTTGTGTATGTAAGCCGTGCATTACAAAAATCCGCAGTTGTACAACTGTGTTATCAGCTTTTTTTTAATAATTTCTATAGTAGTGAAATTAGTGAGGTTTGAACTGTAGTATACATTCTGGCAGTAGCAAAGCATTGCCGGGTCCACCAGTTTTAAATATTGAGGTAAAACATAAAAATTAAGTACACGTAAAAAACAGACTTCAAAGAAAACAAATTAAAAATATTATGTTTCCTTTTATTTTTTAATTTCGACCTAAGTTAGTAGACATCAAACTCTATGAAAGATGGTTAATTTCACACCCCACTTCAGTAAGTTGATATTTAAAGAGTGATTAAAAAAGTGCGTTTTAATATTATTATTATTTTAAGTCTATTGCATATTTTTTTAAAGTTTATTTCTTGTTCGCTTAACAAAAGTGAGGAAATGTACTAAAATATGTTGTTTTTTAAATAAAAATAATTTCTGCGAAATGTTTTGTGTACAGTTTCTATTTAAAAAGAACAAAATTTTTTCAGCTATTCTGGAACTGTAACCTAATATTTATTTGTTACATTAACGATTTAATTTATTAAAAATTGTTATTAATAAGACTGTTAATTATGCATTATATAAAAATTATCTGTTTGAACATCACATCTGAAGGGAAATTGTTTTTATTGATTCGAAGGTTTATCTGATCTTGGATCTAATTTAAACATAAGCTAAACAGCATTTTAATAACGTAATATAGGCTGCCAGTGTCCTCTCATGCGGTTTTTGTCATTTTATTCTTTTAAATGTTAGTTTAATAATAAAACCAAGATCTTAACAAATTTATATGTGAAATATTTTTTGATAAATATAAGTGTTCCTGTAGTTAGCAAACAAATTTTATGATAAAAGAAACATTTAAGTTCAAAAACTCGTACGTTTTCTGTTGGCAGAATACTCAAGACAGGTAATGTTTGTTGAAGATTTATGATAATATTTTAAATTTTGAGTAGAAGTAGAAAAAAAAAAAGAATTCAAGAATATTTTAATTCTGTATGATTTATAGGATATTCCATACTTATTTATTTATCTTAGGTACAAAAGGATAAAAAAAAATAAATAGATTCGTAAATAGAAAACGCTCAAGAACTATACACAAACAAATAAAAGCTTAAAATTATATGAGCATTTCGTCTGTTAGTCATCATCAGTAGATATTGGGAAAAAAGCAAAATAATAATAAAGAAAAAAATAAATATAAAATAAACATAGACAAAAAATTAATAAATAAATATCGTAATAATTATACGTCAGAAAATACAAAAATTGACTTAAAATGAAAGTAAAAGCAATTATTAAATAAAAATGTATACAACCAAAACCACTTAAGCTTTCCACTTGGGGTAGCCAACACAGTTTAATACCCTCGGACTGAAGTGTCTACGATTGTGAAATAACCTGTAGTTTTTTAAAGTATTATTTTTATTAAAGCTGAATATCCTCTTTATACTTACACAACATTACAGTATACGACTTTTTTTCGATATTTGTTTTTATTTTAATTTTACAAATAAAATTAATAAAACTTTTTTTAATGTTTTTTCAATAATGTTATTTATTTATTTATTATTATCGACATTTATATCGTTTTTTGTCAACTTTTAAAGATTTATTTAAATTTTTTCATTCTTCTCTTACCTAATTCCGTTGTTTCTAATGACGATAACTAACAACTGAATTGTGTATTAAAAATTCAGTTATAATGAAAAAAGGTGGTTTTAGCGTTTTTTATTTACAATATAATTTTTTTGTTTTATTTTTTTGTAGGACTGAATCTGAATCGCCGTCTGACGTGGTAGATTCATGTTAGGGAGAAAAGGACCTAGCTTAACATTAACAAGTTGCTGTAATCAGCGATCATGAAACCGATTTGGACCCCGGAGGACCATGACAGGCGAGAGTAACATCGAAGTCGTACAGCGATTTCAGAATAAACTAAAGAGAAATATAATAGCAGCGCTGTGGTTTGCGAAAAACACTGAAATATACAATTATCTGGGATTGCCAACCGTTCGAGAGGATATACGGCGATTCGATACAAGGTATAAAATCGGACTACCAAACACGTGAACTGGCTCGCGGTTAACCTTGTGGATAACAACGAGGATATAAGGCGCCTAAAGCGACTGCATATATTAGATCTGTAAGTTCTCAAAAATTTGAGGTGAATCAGTTAACCTAGGTAACTGATTTGGCAGTTTGGCAGGAGAGAGCCATCTAACCATCTGCTGTTATTGCAATGCGGTTGATGATGCCGAACACACTATTTTCGTGTGCAGGCGATAGGAGGAACATCGTATAAATGCAGGACTGATGCATACCCGACCGGAGCAGCTCTCGGAGTGGCTCTGCATAACTCTGCAAAACTGCATAATTTTGCAATATTTGCAAGAGCAGTGCTCAGAATAAAAGATGATGTAAGATGACTGGGATACTGAGGGTTTTAGTTTATAGCAGGGCAGGGTGGACAGCCCTGTTCCTGAGGGTTCACATGCCCTGGTGTGTGGGTTCCCGTGATGGAGCGGGAACTCCTGTGGTCTGGCTGGCGGTGTGGGTTTTCGGATACGCTTCGGCTCCTGCGCCGACGGTTTGAGGCTGGCAAAAGGAAAGACCGAGACCCGGTCAACGGTGGCTGGGAACGGCATAGTCGGGCCTGGTTTCTTCCGTCGGAGATTACAGGCAGGTAATTAAAAGATCCTGAAAGGACACGTCCCCGAGCCGAGTATACTTAATTGGATGTCCGGCTCGGGGATGTAGGGAAAAAAAAGTTACCCTAGGGTGTATTTGTGCATCGTCAAAATTGTTCAGTTCGTTTCGCCACTTTTGTTGGTTCTTTGATTTGTTTCACTGTTTCTTTTGTTTGATTACTTATTCTTTGTGTGTAAGACTGTTATTTGGCGTTTTTTTTTCAGAATTTTATCAATGTTCCTTGGATTGATGTTTGTATTTACTTTTACGTTTATTATATATTTATGTATATTGTATAAGATATGTATACATTTACTCAATTGAAATCCCTCTCAGCATGTCATTTTTGTAGTCAAATTTACTTATGGTTCCTAAAAATTGAAACCGATTGTAAATTAAACACTGCGTAAATTAAAGTTTGATATCAATTTCTTTCAAGAATTTCCAATAAATCAATAAAAAAAATCTGATGTGAATACTACATGACTTCCTTGTACGCCTATTAAATTACATTTACGCATTTTTAAAAATGAAAAGTACATAAAATTTTATTTCATTAAAAATTTCTGATATTTTTTTGTTGATATTATTGAATTATTCATCGTAAAAGTTTTTCTACAATGAGAGTTTAATTTTTAAATTGTTAATAAATCAATATGTTTTTTTAATTTAAAAAAAAAGTTAAAAAAAGGAGATGAAATCTGATTCGAACCGAAGTGCCTTCCCGTAAGATTGATATATTTCATTAATTAAAACTTCATTCGGGTATAACTCTGGAACTAATGAAAATAGGTACCACTTATGGTATTTCGTTGAAGTGCTCTCAATGAGGGCCTATTAGTGCAGTTAAGAAAAAGTAAAAAATCCAATTATTTTGGATTTTGGGCTTTTTTGGACACTTTTAGTTCAGTCGATTGCAATCAAAAGGGGAGGTGCACACTCTATTTAGGACTATTACCACAGTCCTAAATACAAAATTTCAACATCCTACGGCTAATCGTTTTTGAGTTATGCGAGATACTTACGAACAGATGTTACGCCGAAACTAATCAAAATGGATATTTCCGTTGAAGTCTGGAAATCAAAATTTTTCACGATCACATTATTTTTTTTACTTCGTACAAGAAAGCAATATTTAGTGGTATGAATTTTTATGTTTATTAATATATTAATCAAACGATACATATGTATTCTGTTTTGTTTTATTACTATTTTACACACTTAATGTTATTTTGGATCCTTTTAACGATCAACATTTTTTAAAAAGTTTCTTTTCGAGAATTTTGATACCTGTCTGACTAGTTCTCAAACAAAATGTTGTTTTTCATTAACTTAGTTTTATTTTATAAATTTGACGAACAGATGTATTATTTACGCTTTGTTAGACCGTTATTTTAATTTCAGATCGTCCGTAGTTTACGTTTTAGATTTTTTATGTTTTTATTTCATATCTTATAGTATTAACGTTAAAAGAATATTAATGTTCATCACGTAAAGCTGTAAAACATGAAAGCAGAAGGTTAAAAATGAAATAGAACATTGTTGGATGAACGGGTCGGGAACAACTAATCATGTGACTATATGGAGCATATCAGACAATCTCATTGAGTTTACTGTTGCTGTTATTTATATAATGCGAATAAATGTCAGGGAAGAAGGGAGGAAAACTTAGATAGTCTACTGAAGACGAGGCGGTCATAACCTGCAGTAGTCTCCAGTGGTGGAAAGAGACCCTCTCTCGTAAACATTCAATCTGCGTCCACAGCTCCAAGCACACGGCTATCACAAAAATTGAATCTCTGCGCCACTGCCACCTCACCTCTTTCCCGGCCATCTTGGTCCTAAACTCTAGAATGTCTCTTGACTCTTGTGAGGTCGTATCTATTATTACTTTGCTCTTCTGAGATTTCAACTTTATTCCATAAAGTCTTTTAATTCTGATAATAAAAAGTCATTACGACTTATTATATTTTATTACACGACGGTCTCTTATTCATAAAATATATAACTTACCGAAAATTATTCCGATAAAAATTAAACTATAAACGTACGGTTTATGACATAATTTAACCTCATATGTGATTTTATAATTGCTAAGAAATAAATTCTTAATAAATTTAGGTCATATCTTCAATTTAAAAAACCGATTTTATTAGTTTCACCCAATTCTTTTCTTTGGTAAAGGCAATGTGAAAAAAAATGGTTTTATTCTTTTAAAATAGTAGATCGATCGATAAATTTTATAACCGATTGTATACATTTACTTATGTTCACACTCAAGTACAAATACTTATATGTGAGATAGGAAGCGTGAGAGATTGCGCTCACGATTGTGCGTGAGAAAATCTCTATAAATGAGAAATAATTTTTAAAATTAAATTTAAATGTACTAGTAACTCCTTCGTTGGATTTAAATTAAGCCGTATTATTTAATAAATTAAAGAAAAAGCTGTTTTCATGAAAACGCGTTTATCAATCAATGTTACTATTATTTTTTAAATCAAGAAAAGTTTCTCCTCCACACCAAAAGTTTAATAATTTTTAATTGAAAATCTAAACGATGTTTAACTTTTGAAATCGAAGTGACTAATACAAAATTAAATCTTATTAATATGTGTAATAACTATGTAGTTATTTTCAAGTAAATTAAAAGATAAATGTTCAGAAACTGAAATTCGAAAATTTAAGTTGCAGGTAGTTATTTGTAGATAACAAACAACTTTTTGGTAACTTTAAATTAAAATAATATTCCTCAAACGGCATATCTATTCTCAAAAACAATAATAATCGCATGTCAAGCTAACTAGTAAAAGTAAGAGAAAAAATAATTTTTCATTAGCCAAATATACTCTACTATTATTTATCATGCATGCCAAACATACTAAGTAAAGGTGTATTTATTTAACTTTCAGTTCAAAAATTATTATACATCTTCCATTTCTGTTACATTCTCAATCGCAGGAAGTGTCAGTATATAAATAAATAAATATTTAGTTTTGAGCTAGTGAACAGAAATAAGTCCAGAGGAAATAATTCTGACTGGATTTATTTTAAACTAGCAGACCCGTCAGTGCTTCGCTGTTGCTAGATTTGTTGCTAGAGTTTTTTCTTTTTCCTGTTTATCCTCCGGTAATTACCGTTCAGGTATTACTTTAGAAGATAAATGAGAATGATATGTATGAATGTAAATGAAGTGTACTCTTGTACAGTCTCAGTTCGACCATTCCTGAGATGTGTGGTTGATTAAAACCCGACCACCAAAGAACAACATTATCCATGAATTAGTATTCAAATCCATATAAAAGTAACTGCCTTTACTAGGACTTGAACGCTAGAACTCTCGCCTTCCAAATCATCTGATTTGGGAAGACGCGTTCACACCACTAGACCAACCAGGTGGATTGAGTACATAGGAACACGATTGAAAGTTTGATAAAACATTAATAAAATGAACATTAAGGAAATTCATACAATTTCACCTTTCTCTTTTTACCCTTTCTCCCTTTTAACCTTTCCTCATTACATTTTCGTTCGTTTAATTTAAGAATGGTGTTTAAAAAAAAAATTTACATATTTTTTTATTTTCTGCTTTTGAGTCCATTTAGTAAGTGGTTTAAAAAAAAATTAAATATTTTTTATTTTCTACTTTTTAGTCTTCAAAAGTTTATACTTTACAGCTGCGCTAGCGCACAGGTTTGAGCGTATTTAGGAATAGATCGGATCGGTAAGTTTAAGGTGAGCGAGTGCAATCAAAACACAGGAATAAATGATTAAATTTCCAGAAAACCAAGACCCGGTCGATCAAGAGTGTACCCGATGTGTTAAACAATTAGCGCTCGACCTGCTGATAGATACGCCGTTTGAATCGTGAAAATCGGACAAGCGGTTATCGATATTAAGGTGGCTCCCCATCGCACCCCTAACCAATTTCTGAACGGCGCCCCGGTGACACTTGAAAATATTAACATATGACGGGTATCACTGGAAGTGGGTAGGATGTTATTGGGGTGGTCGAAAAAATTTTTCAGATCGCTAGAACCGACCGTTTTTTTGATATTTGCAATTTTCGTCCGAAAATTAAAGTTAAAAAAATACTAAAATTTCCCAAAACATTTTTGGGAAAATGTAGTTTTTTTCCCAAAACTTCAATATATATTTCGCATAAATATCGATATATATATATATATATATATATATATATATATCGGATTTCGGTGGAAAATGAACAGTCTCTTTATTAATTTTAATAAATGGTTATTTATATTCATTTATTTTATAAATATAATTTAACCAAACTTAACCTACGCTCGCTAACCTTGACTAATTAACACAGTAATTTTTTGAGTATTTATTTAATAAATTCAGTAATTATTGCAATTATTTATTGTTTAAATAATGAAAACACTCCAGTTAATTAGTCAAGGTTAGCGAGCGAAGCGAGCGTAGGTTAAGTTTGGTTAAATTATATTTATAAAATAAATAAATATAAATAACCATTATTAAAATTAATAAAGAGACTGTTTTGAATCTATGTTAAACTTTATATAGGCCCATTTTCCACCGAAATCCGATTGACTACTTTTTAAAAATAAAGCTGTAGCTGTGGTGGCGTTAATACGTAAGTACCAAAATTTATTAATTACACTAATTATTAATTTTACAACGTTTCGATTTTTTACTTCAATTTTCGTCAGACATCTCAATATTTAGTGAAAATAAATATTAACCATACTGCACATAATTAATCAATAAACCCATTACAATAATACAACAATCAGAAACTGATAATATCATACTAATAGTCATTTTAATGAAATTTAGAACACATTCCTGCTAATTTTAACTTAAATAAGTTACTTATATTTATGTGTTGTGCATTTATTACAGAACAACGCCACGTCAGGACAACGTCTGTCGGGTCGCTAGTATATATATATATATATATATATATAGTAATATAACAAGTATACACCTATTCACCTGACCACCACGAGACATGTACTAACGAATTGGGATTTTCCGCTAGTGATCGGTACATTACGGTGCTAAGCTAAGGTGTGTGCGCGCGCACACACACAAACACACACACACACACACACACATAAATGCCATTTAGTTGGGTAGGATATTTAATACAAGATTTGCAATATAGATTATAATACAATTTCTAGAAACTTTTTATGAGGAGGTTTGACTTTTGTCTAAATTAATTTTTATTAAAACATCTTGGCGTAATAAAAATAATAAATGCTTTCATTTGATGATTTCATCTCAAATTACATTTTTCATTCATATAATCTAATAGCTTACAAGATTAAAGCTTACTAACTCTTATTCAGCTTTGTGTATTAACAACATCAAGGTTTCTAATACCACCAAGTTAAGTTTATTGTTTCTGAAACATGTTGAGCTTGTCGTTAATTACAAGGCTGCAGTGATATATATACTCGTATATATGTATTCTAACTGGTAAGAAATAAGCTTATACGAGTATTGTGAATCGGCCTAGAAATAGAAAAATTCGCTAATGAAGGAATTATTTATTTCTACATTATTTTTTATTATTTACTAATTAATTTTAGCCCACCGGGCTGGTCTAGTGGTTAACTCATCGCAAATCAGTTGTTTAACAGGTGATTTTCTGAGTTAAAGATTCTGAGATTCGAATCCTAGTAAACGCTACTTGCTTTTATACGGATTTGAATACTAGGCAGCGGATACAGGTATACTTTGGTGGTTGGGGTTCAATTAACCACATCACATATTTCAGAAGTGGTAGGCCTGAGTCTCTATTAGCCTATATCTAATTTACAAGTCATATACTATAACAAAATATCCTAATAAGAATATTAGGATATCAGTTATTCGGTTGTTTAAAACAGCTTTGTAGGCTTTGTAATTTAAATCCGATGCTATTATAATTTGGTAATGAGGTATATATTTTTATGTAGTTAAACGAATTTGCAGAACTAATAAAAAAAAGGCAAATTTTACTATAAGCTTATTATTATAGTAATTAATATTTGTTTTGTAGAGTCACTTTATAGATGCAATCCAATTTCTGTAAAGATTATATTTTTTTATTGTGGTGTCGTTATGAATTTTATTTCATTGCTATCAGCAATTAATCATGTTAGAATGCTATTAGAAAATTACAGCAAACTATTGCAATATTTTTATGAAATATTGAATTTATTAATGTTACAAATTCAGTAACAAATTCCTTCAATTATCACTTCAAATCAATACTTTCCAACGAATACATTCTCTAAAAGTAATATAAAAGCTACAGAATTATTTTTATTTATTTTATACTATTTCTATTACCATTGCTACTACTATTATTATTATATTACACTTATGAGTGAATTGATAACGCAACGTTGAAAGAGAAATAAAATAGTAGTTACGAGATTTTTAAAATAGAATGACTCGTGTACTGTAATCACAAACTGGGCGTTGGTCTTCTGTAAAGAATACACTCCTCAGTAGAAATGATTATGACTACGTATGTCTCAGAGGGATTATAAAGTAGAACGCAGGCTGATTTGACAGTTCCGCTCGCCCCGACCTCCCGAGATTGATACCTTATCCTCTGCTTCCCATCTCATCCGTCGCTCCTCCCTGGAGAATGACTCGAGGGCTGCTGCCCCGTCTTTTTTAATATAGCTTTGTCACGGTAAAGTGTGATAATGTATTGCATCAGTTGAGTACTCAGTCAAGGGAATGTGTTCATTTTATATTTTGCAATATTTTATAACAAAAAAAAGAAAGTATTTTAGAGGGCAACATAATAATTTATGGACATTGTTTTATAGAAAAAAAGATTTAGTTAATTAAATTCAGTTGATTTTAATCGTAGTTATATATACGAAATGAAATATTACGTACTGATTTCCAACAACATTTTTATATTATATTAATATGACTTATCAGACGCTACAGACATATATAAAACGACTTTGTTCATACTACAACGATCGAGTTGAAGAGCACAATAAAAATCTTTCTATACTGATTTTTATGGAGAGGAAATTATTTACAACAAAATGTCAGTAAGAAATCCTCTTTATTTGTGGTAGAGTTAATTATGAATGTTTTAATTCACAAACATAAATACTGACTGTATACAGAGCATGTTACTGTATATTTCTTAAAGAAAAATTAAATCGTAAAAGATAATACAATATCGTTGAAATCTTTCGATTATTTCATCATAAAACGGACAAAGTATCTTTTATCATGCTTATCACTCTCAGTTTATACTTACACTATCGTTGAAAAAGAAAAGTCACAGTATTTTTTTAATAATAATATCTACTTATATTTATTTAGCGTATGGCACCAAAACACAACACCAATTACAGTCAAAAATTATAAACAAAGATTCAATAAATTAATATAAGTTACTGATTCTAGTGTTGCCATCAGGAAATCTTCAAGATTCCCTTCATAAGCTGCCCTAGGGCAGACTTCTGTGATGTGTTTAACAGTTTCATTTTCACCACACTCGCAAAGGGGCATCGGTGTTTTACCCCATTTATACAGAAAATAGGCGCACCTACCATGCTGAGTTCCTATTCTGTTTAGGGTTGACCATGTCTTACGTGGCAAGTCAAAATCCGGCGGCCTTTGAGTAATACATGGGATTTGGTTATTCTGCTTTGTGGTTCATTCTTGACACCAGGTATCAGTTAGGTTAAATCCGTCCTCCGTGGCAGCAATTGCTGTTTTAATAGGTGGCTTTCTAGATCGAAGGCGACCAGGATTGGCATCCTCAATGTCCTCATGTATTGGTAGATTTCGATTGTTCATAATCTTCTTGTATTCTCTTACAAGAGCGTTCATACGGCGCAGGTTTGGGGATGGTATGTGGCTCAATACCGGGAGCCATTCCACAGGAGTAGACCTGATAACCCCGGCAATCATTTTTATAGTGTTATTAAGTTGAGCATCAATTCTACGAACATAAGCGCTGTTAAGCCACACTGGCGCACAATGTTCAGCAGCCGAGAAGACGTGGTTCAGAGCCGATGTGCGCAAAGTGGAAGGCGATGCTCCCCACATTGTACCACAGAGCTTATATATAAAATGTTGTTTTTCGCTTTCAATTTCTCTGCAGTTTTCATTAGGTGCTTCTTAAATGAAAGCGTTCTATCAAGTGTCAGGCCTAGGTATTTTGGTGTCTTATTGTAAAAGAACCGTGTATTCTCGAATAGAATTTTAAGCTCCCTATTAGCGAACTTGTTACTCAGATGGAAACATGACACCTCTGTTTTACTAGCATTTGGTTGGAGGCGCCATCTCCGGAAGTACCTTCCCAGTTTCTCCAGGTCAGCCATCAGGACCTCCTCCGACTCTTCAAATGATCTACATTTTATTGTTAGCACCCAGTCATCGGCGTAGCCATGCTTTTTAAATCTTGTCTCTGACATGTCTGCAACATAGAGGCTAAAAAGGCGCAAGCACCTCTAATTATAAAAAATGGTTGATTCAGAAATATGGATATAATGTACTTGTTTACCAAAGTATCTTTTATAAAATATTTTTATTTAAAAAAATCTTTTTTAAAAATTTAGTTCGAATCACTGATTTTTAATTATTCAACAGATTTTTTTTTTTTAATAACATATACTTTAAATACTGTAATAAATATTTCAGGAAAAAGTGGCAATGCTTAAATTTTTGAAAAGTAGAATTAAATTATGATATTTGGAAAAATAAATTAAAATGTTGAAAACTTACTGGACTTAGATCACGTAAACGCATAAATTGATCATACTACAAAATTATGATTGATCAGCTTAATTACTGTGTGATCCATTAGTAAATTATATCCTTTTACTGAAGAAAAAAAAAACAATCAATAAGACCAGTCTTGTTGATTTTAAAAACTCGGATAAGACTGTATCGGGACGAACTTGGTTTAACGTGAAACGTTACAGATCTTGGATGAAGTTCCTCCGAGCGACAGACCGACCAGCTTATCTGTTTAGTTAAATGAGTCAGCTACCATCGTATTTTTTTTTGAACAAAACTGAAAGTCTCCAACGAAAAATTTTAGTTCCATCATTTGGCCAACTCTACAGATAAATTGGTCGGTCTGTATGTTAGCAAGTCACTTTTAGTGTATTGGATTGAAATAAAAAGGAGACATTGACTGCGTTCTAAATTTAATTTTAACATAAAAGACACTAAATGGTACATGATATTTTTTTCGACTAATATTCGACGACAATTTTGTTCAACATTGGTCTTGATATGAGAAGTAAGAGACGTAAGGCATAATAAGCTGCGGTAGAGGTGCTCGCGCCTTCGGCGTTGTTCACTGAGCGCGCCGTGCCAGATTTACAACGCTCCCGAAACAGTCTGGCTCGCTCGGCACCGGCTATTGGGGTACCTGTACGTGGCCTATAACCTCCCGCTTCAAACGATATGGGTAATTTATATTTCCGGCTGGCTTTTGCGCGGGCTGAGGCTGACAGATTGTATTTTTATACTTTTTTTTATGTTGCTTTAATTTTTTACATATAAATATGGTCCAAAATACACTTATTATTACTTAAATCAATCTATCTCAACAAACTCTAGACACAAACATACGAATCATCGCGCTATCACGTCTAAGTCGTGAGCTACACTGAATGGAAATGAGCGAGAGCGCCAGTTTTGGTTAATCCGCGTTGTGTCCCCTCCTTACCAACCCACTCATAGTGACGCAAACTCAAATTTGTATCGGTGAGCTGACCAAGTAATTTACATGACACCGCAATTATGTCTCTGAGACTAATAGTTAGGGAGTTATTAAGGCAGGACGGTATATATCTTTTCGTTTCGCTACAAATTTCTTTTCTGGTACCCATATGTTTCGGTGTGATTTTAAAGGTGTTACACATAAAAAAAAAGTTTATCACTTACTAGTTTAAAAAAAATTAAATATAAGAGAATATTTTTTACCTTTTCCTTATTCTTTTAAGTTGTAATGATTTCTAAATAGTTTTTCATATCCAAAAAATCTCCATTCCACATTATTACGCACAAATTACAAATTTATATAATAAATTAATCATAAAAAAATTGTGTTGGAAATGTGAAACTAGCTGATAAATATTTTGATAAAGTAACATAAAATTCTAAACTCCGAAAAATTTACAGATGAAATAATATCGAAGCAAGAATAGATTTTTTTTTTGTCTTCAGTCATTTGACTGGTTTGATGCAGCTCTCCAAGACTCCCTATCTAGTGCTAGTCGTTTCATTTCAGTATACCCTCTACATCCTACATCCCTAACAATTTGTTTTACATATTCCAAACGTGGCCTGCCTACACAATTTTTTCCTTCTACCTGTCCTTCCAATATTAAAGCGACTATTCCAGGATGCCTTAGTATGTGGCCTATAAGTCTGTCTCTTCTTTTAACTATATTTTTCCAAATGCTTCTTTCTTCATCTATTTGTCGCAATACCTCTTCATTTGTCACTTTATCCACCCACCTGTTTTTTAAAATTCTCCTATAGCACCATATTTCAAAAGCTTCTAATCTTTTCTTCTCAGATACTCCGATCGTCAAAGTTTCACTTCCATATAAAGCGACACTCCAAACATATACTTTCAAAAATCTTTTCCTGACATTTAAATTAATTTTTGATGTAAACAAATTATATTTCTTACTGAAAGCTCGTTTCGCTTGTGCTATTCGGCATTTTATATCGCTCCTGCTTCGTCCATCTTTAGTAATTCTACTTCCCAAATAACAAAATTCTTCTACCTCCATAATCTTTTCTCCTCCTATTTTCACATTCAGTGGTGAATGTGAAAATGTGATTAAAATTAAAAATAACTTAAAATAATAAAAATATACTGCAAAAAGGATATACTAATATAATGCAAATTTTAAAAAGAAAAAAGTTACTTGGTATAATTTGTTATACTGGAATACTGGAAGATAGACCAAAATAAAGAAAAAAAAAAATTTAAAATTAGAGAAAAGGTTAATGTTAATTTTGGATAAGTAGACGAGAGTTCGTAATGAAATTATTATAAATTTAATCGAAAGAAACTTTTAAAAGTTAACTAATTATCTGGATTATAATTTAAATATCCGGCATTAGTAAATTCGTTAACGAAATAAACTGAAAGAAAAGATGTGTAAAGAAGGCTGATCGTCGAATAAAAAAAGCGTTGCAAATACTTTGAGGTTAAAGATTAGCGCGGAAGATAAAGATGCAAAAATAATTATTCCGTTCAAGAGAATCATGAAATATTATCCCGTCATTTATTCCAATCGAATAACTATATAAATGGATTCCCAAACCTGATGGAACTTTTGTCTTTTTTAGAACAAATTTTTCATCTAATAACTCCTGCCATGTTACTAATTACGCTAATTTACTAATAAAAAATTATTAATTAAATATTTAATTTAGAATTAAGACATAATTACACTTTGTAACAGGTATTTAGTACTAATTTTAACAAATTAATTAATGATTATGAATTTTATATAGAAAATCGCGTAATTAATATTTGTACCATTCTAAATTCTAAAATATTTTCATTATTTTTTAAATAGATTTTTTTATATGAGGTAATTATTATTTTTTCTGAAAAATTATTTTTATTGTAGAGCGCTATTGAAATGATAAAGAAGCAGAGTGTAAGGTGAAGTACAATTAAGATTTGTCTGAATTCTTTGATACTAGGTCAGGTGTTCTGCAGTTCTCAGATCTAGGTCTGGTTCTACTTTCAATCTTCTTTGCAAACCCCCCGACTCAGAGGACATCCCAGTTACATTGTTTGTGGATGACACACGGCGATTCTAGCTGTGGATGCTGACACTGTTGTAGCTTCTGCTAAGCGGGGAGGTCCAGTCAAGTGAACACCTGATATTTGACTGCCCTGTTCTTTGGGGGGGGGGGGGGTTGGGCAAGACCGGGCCACCTGGCCACTCACAAACGGCGAGTCAATGTGGCGAGAGCCGTATTGTCGGACCATGTGGAAGTTCCTTGATGCGGTTACTATATTCAACCGGCATCAGTAATTTACCTAAAGAAAAGACTCTTACCGCACTGCTGTGTAAAGCTAACGTATATGGCTGACCACCAGCCAATAAAGACTTGGAGTCTTCCAAAGCGTTTGGAACGCTTTAATGTTGTGGACAGGTACTTTCTGGCATTCAACGACCCAGGAGCGGCAGTGAATTGCTGTCTAGACGAAGTAAATTTTAAATTATGGATGTCATATATATTTTTAGTTGTTGACGGGATGCGCTTATTCATTTTAATAAATATATGACAAGTGAGCGATTGGGACATGTAAGCCGGTGGTGTATGGCACCGCGCTTAGCCCGCTCACGCTGCTAGGTAAACTCTAGGGCACTGGTCGCTAAACTGTTTCGAGGCTCAGTAGCCGTTTGTGGCACAGCCATTTCAGTCTTATACTTTAGGGCAACCGAATGGGGTGGTGGCGGGAGAAATGCCAAGGAAACCAATTATAGCTTCTGCTAAACTACAAACTGTATTCGATCTAATTAACAAATTTCTAGATAAATGGAAGATAAGGTTAATCCTGCTAAATCAACGCATGTTACGTTACGTATTTATTTAAATAAAATTATAATATAAATTATAATTCTTTTTTGTTTTATTTTTTAGGTAGGACTGCGTCTGGATCGCCGTCTGACGTGGAAGATTCATGTCAGCGAGAAAAGGAAACTATTGAGTAATAGTAATAGAAGCGCCTTGATTTTTGGAAAAAACTGAAATACACTATTTTGGTTTGCCAACCGTTTGAGAGGAGATTTGGCGATATGGTACAAGGTACAAAATCAGACTAAACAAACAAATAAACTGGTTCGAGGTTAACCTCCTGGATAACAGCGAGGACGTTAGGCGCCTAAAGCGACTGCATATATTAGATTTGTAAGTTCTCCAAGATTTGAAGTGATTCAGCTACCCTAGGGTATTGTGCATCTTCAAATTTCTAAATTTTCATTTTGCCACTTAGTTTTGTTGGTTCTTTGATTTGTTTCACTGTTTTTTTTTTTGTTTGATTTGTTATACTTGTATGACTGCTGAGACTATTTTTTGGTGTTTTCTTTTCTTTTTATGTTCTGAACATTATCAGTGTTCCTTGGCTTCATCTTTAAATGTACTAATTTATGTTCATTATAATAAATTATGATTAAAATATAATAAATTATTAATTTTTTTTTTCATGCTTATATTTATGCTTTATATAAGATATGCTCTGCATGTCATTTTTACTTCCTTGTACGAATTAACGGAAGTATTGTGATTGCGAAAAATTTCGATTTTCAAATTTCAACGGAAATATCCATTTTAATCATCCCTGAATCCATTTTGACTAGTTTCGGCGTGACGTCTGTACGTACGTATGTGTCTCGCATAACTCAAAGATGATTAGCAGTAGGATGTTGAAATTTTGGATTTAGGACTGTTGTGATATTTAGTAGCACATATTTGATTTTTATTGCAATTGACTGAACCAAAAGTGTACAAAAAATCCCAAAATTCCCAAAAATTTGGGTTTTAAACTTTTTTTACCTGCAGTAATAAGCCCTCATTGGGAGCTTTTCAACTATATATATATATATAAGTAGTACTTATTTTCTTTGGTTCCAGAGTTGTAGCCAAATGAAATTTTAATTAATCTATTATTTGGATCTTACAAGGGTCAAGGCACAAGACACATTGGTTCGAATCAGACTTCATCTCATTTTTTTTAACTTTTTTTTTATTTTAAATTTATTGATTTATTAATAATTATT
Source organism: Lycorma delicatula (assembly GCF_047948215.1). Classification (NCBI taxonomy): domain Eukaryota; kingdom Metazoa; phylum Arthropoda; class Insecta; order Hemiptera; family Fulgoridae; genus Lycorma; species Lycorma delicatula. The sequence goes on from NC_134456.1 coordinate 24,887,290, forward strand.
AACTACTGATTGTAAAAGAAAATTTACGATAAATAACAATTTAATAATAACAGAAAAAAAATAAAAATATCAGAAGTTTTATGTACTTTTTATTTTAAAAAAATGCGCACATGTAATTTAATATGCGTACAAGGAAGTCATGTGGTGTCCGCATCAGTTTTTTTTTATTCAAATTTATTTATATTTCCGGTAAATTGGAACCGTTTGTAAATACTGGGCAAAAAAAAATTGTAGAACTGTTCAAATATCAAGTTTAAGCTGTTTGTGATTTATTAAATAATTGTAATTTTTATCATATATTTTAAAAATTCTGAAAAATAATAAATTTAAGTTAAAGATAAAGTTATATCTTTAATAGATAATCTGTAGAATTTTTCCAACCTTGATTCTTGTATAGAAAAGTATATTTTAGAGAGTCATTGGCCTAAAGTATACCAGAATAACAAATAATTAATATCAGGCGATAATTATAAATTTTTATATAATTTTATTTCAGCTTGTGCAATTTACATTCGCGTGTTTAATTTGAGTAATACGTAGTCTTCAATGAATTACAATATTAATAAGTAAAATTATATATTTATTTCATCAGTTTACTTTTATCACCGTGCAACTATCGGTAATGTGGAATTAAAAATCAGATTCTTTAGAATATTTTATTCAGAAATAATTTATTAATTAAATTTGAAAACTTTAATCTACTTTTCATCGATTTTATCAATTTAAATCAATATTTTGATATCGGTTGTAAAAATATATTCCCATTCTTACACTTGAAGAATAAAAAAGGAGCGTTATAATTGATGCGATGTTTTCATTACAGCAGAAATAATATTTGAATAAGTTATGACATAAGAATACAGTACTTGTGGTTGATATATGTTGTTTTGTTTAAGGGGTGGATTTTAATCTCATAACACTAATGCCTTTTTTAATCCCCTTTAGTGTTTGATCTAACGCCTTGTTTGTGCTCGTCTTTATTCATTTAGTGTACGCTGAGCCCTTTTCTTGTACCCCATGTGCATGCCGCATTATTCTTTTGCGTGAATTATTAATAAACCAGAAAAACCAGACTGTTCTGTGCATGGCTGATTTTCCAGATGAAGGATTAGAACGAGGTTGTTGGATTTTCTGGTACAAATGGGAGATTAAGGCTTCTTCAAAGGAAACTCCTATTAATCTTCCTTAACTGTGTGCACCAAAGAGAAGTACCTTGTAAATGAATCATTTTTATTTTTATCAAGCAGTTTTTGAGTATTGGTTAATATATATAAACAACCTTTTTATTCTTATATTGTAGACGTTATGTTTTTTTTTTTTTACTTTAATTGTTGATTCGTATCAGTTTGATAACTTATATAGATAATAGAAAGTAAATCTTTTACGTTATACCAGCGATATTTTATGATAAAAATTATAAAATACACCCTACTTGATACAGATATGTTTTCTTATATTATACTCGTGTATATACATTTTTTTTTTTTGGAAGATCCTTAACCCAATCCTTTACAAATTGGAAGCGATACATCTAACAATTATGTGATACATTTAAAAAAAAACAATAATACACTCAAAAATCATTCACAAATATTTATTTAAAATCTAAAACTAGATGATCTTTTTATAAAATTGAACTACTTCTATTGTACCACATTTCGATAATTAAATAATCATCATCAGTAAATTACGTTAATTTTACTTAGTCTTGTTTTTTCAAATGCTTAAAATACTTTTCTGTTGAAAACAAAGATACTAAAGTTAAAAAAAAATTCAAATATAAAAAAAAAATCACAATGTGTTGTGTATGTATATATGTTGTGTTAAGTATGTATAAATTATCCATTGGAAATATGAGAAGAAAGAAAAACTACATTTTAAAATTATTTCTTATTTCTACTTAGAAGCTTCGCTCGTAAGATAGAGATATACTTTTTTTTACTGAAATAAAATTTTAGTTAATGTATGTAACATCTTTAAATCTTTAATTAAATTTTTAAATCTATCATTAAACCTTTAAAACTTAAAATCGTTAAACCTTTAACTCCTTAAACTTTTAAACCTTAAAACTTTTAATTTTATTTATTAATTGATTACCAAACATTCTTTTTTATTATAAAAAAAAATCCTTTTATTAATGTAAAAAAATTAAATTTTTAAAAATTTAAATTTATTTTAAAATATCTGTTAATACTTTATCGTTTTTTTGCTGTTAGGCTAATAATGAACCACGCAAATATCATTATTTCTGATTTCTTTTTCTTTTCCCCCAATATTCTTTCATACTTTCCACGTGTTTGGTCTTCTCACTTCCAACCATTTCCCTATGCTGTGATTCTTTTCCTTCCTCACCGTTTCAAACTCAACTTCAAGTATTTTTTGTCCGAATAGCTTCTATCATTTATTTTCCTGTTTTTTTTTTTGTTCTCTTGCTCCTTTGGGCCGGCTCAAAATCAAGTATTACTCAGCCCAGGGTCCTTGTGACTCTAATGAGCTTTCCCGTCTACCGGCAATACGCCCGGCATAGCAGGTTAGCTCACCGGTTCCGGATCTTTTCCTTAATTTCATTTTTTTTCTGCTTCTAAACCGCTAAGGCCAGGGACAGCGGGTCGACTATGTCGTTCCCGGGCCCTGTCCCAGCATCCGGGTCTCGGTCGTTATGTTTTTTCTTTTAAAGTAACTCCTCTCACTTCTTGTAATCCACTTCCTTTGCTCGTATAACCTCAGCCACAAATCTCTTTGTTGTCAGCCATCCATCTTTACCTTTCAGCATAAACATTGTCGTAGTGTCCGCGGTAATCTCTTGTATGTTAAACCTTGCTTTTAGATCCTCCCAACGTGCACATTCAAAAAAAGGTGTGGCAGGGAGTGCCCTCTTGACCGCAGTATACACAATTTGGGAGCTCCCTTCTTCTAAACCTATGTAAGTATACACCAAATCCTCCGTGGCCGAAGAGGAGTTATGACAGGTTGTAACTCACGTCACTGTGTTTCCTCCTTAGCCAAGGTCCTATCTCAGAAATAAGCTTCTTTGTCCACGCCCCAGTTGGAGCGGCGTTCCACTTCTCTTGCCATTCTTGTAGCAAGAGATTGGTGGCATCTTTCCTGTTCATGCTCTCATAGATCCGTTTCATTTGGATATTATTTCCTGTACTTGGATCCCTAGGTTCTAAGATTCTTTCTCCATTTGTTATAGGTACCATGGTTGTTCTTTTGTTCCCACAGTTTAATGAATATTTGTTTATTTTTGTCTCTGTTCGTCTATTCTGTACACATATGGCTTAGGAATATCAGTCCGATTATCGATTCTTCATATCGCTTTTTCGATATTCTTTATTTTTTCACACTTTAGTGCTTGGTTGGATTTCAGTCTGTATGCTTCTGGTTTTTTTTGCTTCTATTTTATTCAGCGGTTCCAGGTTGGTTAGGTGTAACGTTTAACTTTCACATAGTAATTTATTGATTTATTTTTTAATTTTTTTATAACGTTTACGATTATTTTAAGAAAAACTACGTTAATACCTAACTGGGTTTCACGTATTTATAAACTCGGGTTTAGCTAATTTGGTGATGGAGAGATGTACAGAAGGTAAAAATCTATTCAGGAAGATGAAAATTAGAACTTATAAAATAAATTATTAAGGACGTAGAATCTAGTAATTATATTGAATTTAAGTGATTAGCTCAAAGCAGTAAAGAGGAGAGAGTAGCATCGAACTAATCAAATAGTTGATGACAAAAAACACTCTAATTTCCTATGCCTAGAATTGTTGCGAAACCTCACAATATGTTTCACTATTTATATCTCCTTATCAGGTTTCCACAATCGTACGTTTGGAGTTTTCCTTACTTATTGCCACTTCTCATCAGTTATATTGTCCAACTAATGTAATCCATAACCTTCTCATCCTTCCGTCATCAACACGTAGGATTATATGATAGGTAATCCGCCGATCTCCGCGACGGAGTGGTAGCGTCTCGGCTTTCATCTGGAGGTTCCTGGTTCGAATTCATGCCATGGAACGAAATCAAAATTCGAACAAAATCAAAATTCTATTTCCATATCCCACAAGCTTCAAGCTTATATGTCGATATCATCAAGTAAAAAAAAAACCCATCACACTGCTATATTATTAAGTTACAACTAACCAGACTGAGTTTAAATTTTTAGCTTTCTTGCTCGATCGTTAATAGTTTTCTTTAAAGTTCTTGAATAAATGAGGAAACGATTTTATCGTAAAATTTCTTTATTCACATCTCTGAACTTCTTAGAAAAATTGACTGATATATCTAATTTAGTAAAAATGAGGGAGTATTGTTATAGATATAAATATTCTACGGTATTAACCTAAATGGATTTATGTTATTAAAAATTGCTTTATATTATTATTTTATTTCAGTTGTAGAATTTTCTTTCACACGTTTATAGGTTAATTAATATATTTGTGAAACTATTTTTAACATTTAAAAACTCATTTAACCTGATATTTTCACCGATTATCTGTAAAAAAGATATCTAAATATATACTAACCAGGTTGATAAGTTTATAATATAATTTTTTTTATTTTATACTTATTTTTTTATTAAACTTCTTTTTTTTAAAGAAAACAATGTGCTAATTAGATAACTTTTATGGAATTAAGTCAAATGTTTGGGGTAGTTTATGAGGAGAGAGTCTTGAAGTAAGAATGTTAACTGTAAATTTGCTAAAAGTACAAAAAAAAAGCAAATAAAACCTGAAAAGGAAAAATATGTGAGCTTAGTAGGTAGGACACTAAAAATTAAAAATACAAAAAAGTAACTAATGAAGAAATATTAAAGAAAATTACAGGTTGTAAAAAGTAATCTATTGAAAGAAAAAAAAATGAAGAAGAATTTAATTGACCTTATCTTTTTAAAAATAATTCTAAAAAGTTGAAGTTAAGAAGGTTAAAAATATGGTACCAGTGATAAAGAAAATGTAGAATAAAGATTAAACCTTGTGATAAAGATTAAACTGTAATAATTTTTTTGGCATGTAAATTATTTATATTGAAAAACTAGTTTTCTTAAGAAATATGTTATTAGAAATTTAAATTTCTTTCTTATTCTTGAATAATACATTGATGTAAAATTATTATATTACTTCTTAATTATATGGTAAGTTTTAATTTTTCCCCATTTGTTATTGTTTGAATACAAGATAATTCCAACTCGATCTCAAATCTTATTGTAATGATTTTAAAGAATAGTTTTATCGATGCATCTAGGGTTTCCCAAAATATACATATATGTTTTTAGGTTAGAGATACGGCAATGAAGCTCCATTAAACAAATAAAAAAAAGTGTAGTTTGATGTGGTGGTTTAGATATAGAGTTGGGGCAGAACCATGGACTAGAGGGGGTGAGACCAAGCAAACATGGAGGGTAAAATAACAGGGGATGTGTGCTTAAGCCGCGTGCCGGTGCAACGTACTTATGAATCATTACTCGACTCCTAAGTGGATTAGAGGAGTGCCACTGTCTGCAGACCGCCACCGCTGGCTTTATGAATCTTTAGAAGCAAACTGGATTACACATTCACAATATTACTCTAATTTCCATTGTCGGGTGGGTGGTCTCCTGCTGCTTACATTGCAGTCTCACTATAATACACAGCTCTGCAAATAACATGCCGACTTTCCTTCGTTTATCCCGTGGTCAAATAGCAAATAATATTATCCTCCAGGACCGATAAAACAAATATTTCTGTTGATTGTTTTTTCTTTAGGAAACCTTTATAATTATAGAATTTTCTGACAGTTTGTTTTGTTTTTTAAAAAATATCTACATTACTTTATTGAAAAAAAAAAACATTATGAAGTAGAAATAGTATATATTGATTAAATAAAAATTCAACTTTTGTACTCGAGAAAGCTGCACCTTAAAAAAATTAGAAATTTGTTAACGACGTATAGAAAATACGTCGTTAACAATAATTTTTGTGAAATATTAATTGGTTAGATGCAACATTCGATAGGATGTGAATGACCGCACTAATCGGCTGATTGGAATAGCGCTAGTTAATAAATCAATCAGAAAGTTCAAGAAACAAATAAGAGGAACTCTCTGAACTATTAAATTAACAGATAAAACTCGAAAAATGGAAAAAGAGAGAAAATACATTGCTCAAATAGCATTAAAATTCTTTAGAAAACTGTACAGAGATGGACGTTATAGAACATAAATTATGAGAAAAATGTAGAGCCTAAAAGTTTTCAGATTAAAGAGTATGAAGTGGAAGCCAACGTAAAAGAGCTAAAAAATAAAAAAAAGCACCAGGGAATGATTGTATTACTAATGAGATGATGAAAATATCCTAACCAATACTTAGAGAAGAAAAACACAGTCATGGTTATCGTGACGTCTTTCCTACCATAAAAAAACAGATACTCAAGACTTAAAAAATTGAAACCAGTAACATTTACCTTTGCCATAAGCAAGATATTCATGAAAGTTATTTTAAACTAAATCAAAATTGGAAGACCATCAACCACCGAAGCAAGCAGGATTTTGTACAGGTTTCTCTATAACAGATCACATCCCCAGGTTATTAATCAGATTATCAAAAACGAAATAGAATTTCAAATACGGATATATATATATACCACTCATTAATTATTATAAAGCGGTAGATTCCATAAAATCCTATAATTAATCCTATAAAGGGCATTAATATCCCCAAACGTGCCTCCTAAAGTCAGTTTAATAAAAATTATATATTCATCGAATAAGGCCAGAATAGTGATGGACGAAGTCGGTTCATATTTTAAAATAGAAAAAAGAGTAAAACAGAAATATCCTTCATTAGCGGTTTTGTTCAGTGAAGTCTTTGAAGAAGCATTTAAAAAACTAAAATGAACAATAAAAAATTTGGAATTAGCTGTAGAAAACTGAAAAGTTTAATATTTGCAGATGATCTTGTATAATTTTTTTCATTTTCAGAAATGTTAGAAGAAACATTGAACGAATTAGAAAAATAAGACCAGGAAGTTGGTTTAATAATTAATGAAAAAAAAGACTTTTCTGACAAATGGAAAGAATTAAAACTGTTAGGAAAGAAACTGCATTGAACAAATGAAAAAATCTATTTAGGACAGTTTGTTAGCTTTAAGGATAGAACAGCAAAGAGACCTAAAAAATAGCAGCTGCTTGAAAGAATACTGCTTCCATAAATTCATTATGAAAAACAACCAGATGAACAGTGTACAGAAAGATAAGTTATCAAACTGTTGTGTAACTCCTTGTCTCACCTGTGGTTCACAAACTTGGACGTTACCGTAGAAGTCCCTACAAACTATTAGAGTTGTAAAGGAAAGACAGAGTTTTTTCTTTTAAAAATGAGAAAAAAGGTAAGGCAATACATTGTAATAGTAGAAATGGTAAAGGCAATTAAGAAATTGAAGTGGAAATGCACTGGTACCTAACATAGTTAGAAGGTAGGAGGTGGAAAACAACAGGTTATGATTTGTAATCCTTTCTATGGGAAAAGTAAAAAAGGTAGTCTGAAGAAACGTTAGGAAGATGATTTGCAGGATGCTGCAGGAATAAATTTGTAAAGGTTGGCATTGGACAAAAAATAAGTAAAAGAATACAAATTTAGTATGCTTGTTTCGTATGTTAGTTTTTAAGAATTAAAATAAATTTGTATTTGAATTTTGATAATTCAAATTGACGACTTAATGATCACCATCTACAGATTATAAAATCAAACGGGAAAAATGATGAATCTAACGGTCATGATCAAACAAGAGCCCAGTTTTCTATTGGAAAATAAAATTGAGAAGCAGCACCTTGGCATTAATACTAAAGAATTATTTACCATTATACCCATTACCGGTAAGAGATTGCTCTTTAAAATTTGGGGTGAAATCGTCACTAACTTCAATATGTGTTTGCAGGTGGTGACTTGTCTAGGCTAGACTTGAGTTCCCATGCCACTTAGCAAGTAGTTCGAGATCGGGTCAGGTCTCTGTGTTCGGTTTCCATTGTTTGTTCGATTTTGCTTAGCTGGTGAATCGGCTATTTCAAGTGACTGTACTAAAATTGGTCGGCCGCGTACAAAAGGACTCGGCCAACCAATGGGAACGAGTTTATAATTCCGACTTCGAGAGCGTAGAGAATTCACATGACCATAGCGAGGTAATCCGAGGGTGAGCTGGGATTTTAACTGGCAAGTTGGTGAATTTCACTATACTTTGCTTCGCGGTCTGCAACGACACGTAAGGGTACCAGGAAAATAGTAATAATTTACCAGATGACAGATGATGCATTTTCAGATCTCATACTACGGAGGGTTCGGCGCAATATACGGTAGGTGATATCCTATCTATGATTTCGATGAAGTCATTAATGTTAAGCATTTAATTAGAGAGCAGATTTAATAGAGCTTCAGGATTAAGTGTTTGCTCGTTTGCCGAATTATAGTTCACGAGAGGTGCACTTATATTTGTGCATCTTTATCCAACAGTCAAGAGTACCTCATCCGTAATAGTTGTAAGAGATTTACAATTTTTTCCGAATAATTATAACGTTTCCTTTACCCTTAATTAATATGTATTAATATTATTATTACAAATACATAAAATAATTATAAAATAAAAATAGTATCGATGGCTATTGTTTTGTTTTGTCTTTTACGAAATATCTTGACTCATTATCTCAGTTCGTTATTGCAACATTAAGAAAAAAGACAAATAAACTGGAAGATAAAATGAAACTTCTTGGGTGGTAAACCTATGTTTACATAAACATTTTTACTAAATTTTATGTAACACACTACCACTTTTTTGTCTTTATATTTTAAGTACAATGTGTGTATATATTTGAAGTACGTTAGTGTGTGTATATATATATATACACATACACACTAACGTTCCCATCGCGGCTTCGCCCGCGCTGTTTGGTTACTTGTGTTTTACCGTCGCAGTCAGGGGACGTTTAGCCGGTCATGGCTCGCTTCTCTCGTCATTCCCATCTAGCCAGAGGACTCCATTCCTTGGACTCTGAATTCATTGAACTCATGCTTGTGAGAAAAATAATGATAAATTAAAATTTAAGCCTGTTCAATTTATAAAAACTATCAGTGTACTGTAATTTCTTCAGAGCAATAGTTTGGCCAGAACAGGACCCGAAACTTTGAGTGATCTGAAGAATGCGGGTTTCAAAATAGTCGGCCTCCATCTTAAAAGTAGTTGTTATATCTGGTTACCCGTTCTTCAAACGGGTAAAAATGTATTTTGGCGGTTCTTAGCGTTACCCGATAAACACCACTAGGATATGAACGTACTTAGTTTCCATATTTTTTTAAATTTATTAATTTTTTTTTAATGTTTTTTAGTCAAGACGTGGAAGGTAGGTGCAGTCAGTCGCGTCGCACATACAGACCAGTGACAGTGGGTGTGTTGGTTGAGCCACCACGCTACACCGTCGCATCCCTTAAAAAATTTAAACTATACAAAAAAAATTCAAAAATGGTTTTTAAATATTTTTCTAAAGAATCTTTGCAAGCCCCTATCTAGTTTTGTATAGTCTGAATCGCGGAGAATTTACAGTAATTGTTCAAAAGTTTTTTTTCTTCACCACCTTTCAAGGTTGAATTTCAAAAAATTTGTTAAATAAAAAAAATAATAAAAATAAATAAAATAGATAATAAATTTTTTTTATTAGTTTTTACATATTCACATGAAGATTACACACACCAAAAATCAAATTGATATCTTCTTTTTTTAGTAAAAAATAAAGAATGAATTTCATTGTTACCCCCCATATTAACCCTTTAAACTCGGAATTCCAAAAATCCTTTCTTAGTGTGAATTGCTCCGTAAGGAGAACGTGTATACGAATACTAATCTTTTATCACTTTATCTTCAGTAATTTCTGTTGGGCGTTGATTATGAATCACTCACCAAATGTTGTTTTATATATATATAGATATGATTGAAAAGTTCTAGATTTATTTGAGTTTGCGTATGTTAGAAATATTTTTGTATGCGTTGTTAATATTTAACAGATTACTAATTAATAAGTAACAGATACACGTTTTTGATAGTTACATTTAATTTTTTCGGTTTTAGTATTATTATTATTATTGTTTGTTAATAGTTAATATCATTTATTTATTATTATGAATTAAATACAGATGATAAACCTTTTATACAGTATTAAAAGCAATAATTTTATTCTAGTTCTTCTATAAATTAGTTTATTTTTTAAAATCAGAATCATTAAATTATTATTTTTTTAAATTATATTCTAATAATTTGCTCATTTTACACAATTAAAAAAAAAAAAATGTTATGATTGAAAGTATATTACGTATAATAAAATATGAATTGGTATTAATTCATTACTATTTAATAAATACCAATAATATAATTTAAGTTATATTAATAATAAAGTAAAAAAATGAAAATCATATATTCGATTTGTAATAATACATTTTAATATATTAATTGGGCAAAACATTTATTGCTTAAGATCGTAAATAAATATTCAAGAAAAAATAGATTATTTTTCAGTCAGAGGCATCGTCTATACGTATCCATAACTATTATCAGCATTAATAATGTTACTTTTCACAAGAGCGAACGGAGAATACCTTGCATATTAATCAAAACTTAATCTTCACTAAAGTTTAAATAACTGTACTATCCAAAGTGTCAATTTTGTGGATATGAAAACATGAAAATAATGAGTTTTAGTTAAAGACGTCCTATAGTTAGTTTTTTAAATGATTGAAAAATATCAAACCACAAACAAAAACGTTTAATTTCCTATCTGACAATAATTTCTGTAATTAAACTATGATTAATTAAAGTAATTGATATATATTTATATTTTTAATAATCGATGTTGAACATTTCTTTTGCTATGAGATGGTGGTATCTGGATCATTAAACAATAGTTTTATCTTGTAATGAATAATAGGAGGGTAAAAACAAAATAAAATAAAAAAAGAAGCAACAAATCATATTTATTATTATGAAAGAAAGAGTATGGTGTAAAATTACTCCACTTGAAATCCCATATAACTAATAATATTGAGCCGTTTCCGCCCTCCTCAGCCAGTATATGTGCATCAGTCTAGCGCCGACACAACGTCCGGTCTGACGACAATCACGCTCCCCTAATGGCTTGGATCATAATTATATTAGCCCTTAATCATAATCTCACGCCGACCCCCTTACAATATAACCACCCCGAACCCTACTCCTTTGTACTCAGTATATATGAGCTAACGTTACACCCTTCATCATCCCTCTTAGGTACACAAACACACAATGACACGCACAAGTATACATATATATATATAAACACATACACACACACAACAGTAGTGACATAATTCACAATAGTTAGAGCGTTTAGTAGTAGAACATTGATAATTTTTACCTTAGTTACGTAATATTCTTAAATAACAATTTAAGTTATAAATACATAAAGAATCATATGTTAACTATTTTTGTGTAAAAATTTTATTTTATGCTATGCAATTCTTCATTTTGATTAATGAAAATAGTAAATTTCAGACTTAAAGTAGATTTACCTTTCGGTGAAATTTGAAGAATAAAATTAAACAAATTTATTAAATAATTATTTATAATGTATGTAAATGGATTATAGATCAGGTAAGGGATAAATTATTCTATTCTGACCATTTGGGATTTTATGTTTCTTATTATAATCTAACATGAATAATTTAACAAATTTCAATTTTCTTAAAAACGACTAGCTTGTACAAGATGAAAAGATTATGTGCAAGAATCTTTTTTCTACGATCCCGATTTATTGTTTTATTACTTCCTTGAACAAAGTAAAGGAAGTATTGTGATCGCGAAAAATTTCGGTTTTCAGATTTCAACGGAAATATCCGTTTTGACCAACCCTAAATCCATTTTGACTAGTTTCGGCGTGACATATGTACGTATGTACCTCGAATAACTCAAAAACGATTAGCCGTAGAATGTTGAAATTTTGGATTTCTGTTGTAAACTGTTGTAAAATCTAGCATCTCCGTTTTTTATTGCAACCAAAAGTGTCCAAACTCCAAATTTCTTTGGATTTTTGATTTTTCCTTAACTGCAGTAATAAGTCCTCGTTAATAGTTTTTCAACGATATATGATAAGTGGTACTTATTTTCACTAGTTCCAGCGTTATAAGCAAATAAAATTTTTATTAATGAAATATTTTGATCGTATAAGGGGAAGGCACATCAATTCGAATCTGACTTCATCTCCTTTTTTTTTAATATAAATATATTGATTTATTAATAATTATTAACCTTTGATTGTAAAAAAAAATTGTACAATAAATAATAATTCAATAAAAAAAATATTACAAGTTATCAATGAAATAAAATTTTATGTACTTTTCATTCAAAAAAAAAAAAAAGTATATTTAATTTAATAGGCGTACAAGGAAATCATGTGGTGTCCACTTCAAATTTTGTTTTTAATTGTAACAAAGAATATAGTATACCAGCATACAGTTAGTTATACACGTTTCAATAAATCATTTTTAGAATTTTATCCTGCAACACATTATAAATGAAGTAAATAAAAAAACGCTAATGCCATTTAATTGATTATATGTTATGTAATTTTGACCTTTTTAGGTCATTAAATTCGAAGTCAGTATATAAATTTATATTTTTAAATATTTTATAAACAAAAATTATTATTAAAATATAATAATACTTAAATGTAATACTTAAAATATTATTGAATCTGGAATAAGTACAAGTAAAATAAACAATTATAATTTAAACCTCAGTTGTTAACAGCACTAGTTCTCATCACTTATCCTTCAAAAAATTCAATCTATATTTATTTATTTATTCTCATAAATATTATATTTTCCATTTGTACTTGTTAATTTTCTTCTTTATAACGATGATAACGTCACACAGTTTCTTTTAGGCGATGATAACGGGGAAGTGTTCTTGCTCAGAAAAAGTTAAAAAAAATCTTCTTTATAAAAAAATTAATTAATTAAATTTTATAGATTTTTTTACAGTAGTTATGTTCTAACTCATTCTAATATATTATGAATAATTTGAGTGCAAATGTTTTTGTATTTAGCCACTCGTTTGCTCTTTAAAAGTGTTTTTGTATCTCAAATTACATTTAAAATTGGTTTCGTAGATTAGAAACCATAAGTAAATTTCATAACAATAGTCAAGTTATGAAGAAGTTTCCCTTGAAACTCCTTAATTACATTATAGACATCAACAGTAAATCAAAGGTAGCATAAGCATTCATAAAGTCTAGCCAGTAACGAACTAGAGATCATAATAATGTCCAGTACTACAAATAAAACCACAATATAAAAAAAATAATAGTAACATAGGAACAGGTAACATTAGAAACATAAATAGTTTGATGATTTACAACTAACTTAAGAAGAGAGGTCTCGTCCTGAGTATCACTTTTAGGTTCCAAGATTCAGTATATGAACCCGCTTTAACCGCCTTACATTTTCCCCACTGTTTAAGAGGCTACGTGGTTGTTAAGTCTTATTTTGTACTTAGTTGCAAGTCGATAGACTTTCTCTCGAACCTACGGTAACTGTAAGTAGACGTGAATTTCGGTGCTCCGTACAAACCATGGTACCTGTGTAATGCATCTCACATATTTGTTGTGGAAAGACTGAATAATCTCAATATTGCTAGTACTCCACCGACTGGGTTGGTCTAGTGGTGAACTCGTCATCAGAAATCAGCTGATTTCGATGTCAAGAGTTCTAAGGTTCAAATCCTAGTAAAGGCAATTACATTTGTACGGATTTTAATCGGGGATACCGGTGTTCTTTGGTGGTTTTTATTCTTCTTCCTTTCCCCAGGCCGGATCCTGCAGTTCAGTATTACAAAGCCCAGGGGAGTGTCCTGTGTCCTTTACCGTAACAGACCTGCACGTCTCGGCCCGCCGGTCGGATCTCACTTTGCGCCTGCCTCAAACCTCCAGAGTAGGATCCACCAGGCCCGGCTATGCCGTCTCTGGGTCCCCAATCCGGGAGCCGGGACTCGGTCTTTATGCCAATGGCTCTAACGGGGACATCTCGAGTGGGCATCCCCGCCGGGACTCGGGTTCTTTGGTGGTTTGGTTTCAATTAACCACACATCTCAAGAATGGTCGATCTGAGACTGTAAAAGACTACACTTCATTTACATTTATACATATCATCGTCATCCATCCTTTGAAGTAATATCTTACGTTGGCCGTAGGCTAAACAGTATTATAACCAATCTGCAATAAATTATATGTTTTTTTACGGGTTTTTATCAGTTGTAACTATACTATTGTGTACACCTATTTTGCGCTATATCTGTGTGATTCTGTTTTATTTTTATAATACGACGATGATCCTTTTGATTCGAAAGGCTCTGTGGTTTAAACGACATATATTTATGTAAGTTGAAGAAACATAAAAAAAATCAGTTCTTATTACATTTTATATATACGACGTTCGTTATATACCAAAAATATCATGTCGTTACAATAATGGTAATCAGCTATTATATTATTCATCAAAAGTTTTCCTATTTATGAAGAATTAGCGGATTATTGAAGAAATACTATTAAATGAGTACCTTTAACATCCTTCAATCCTAACCCCTATATAATTACTACAAAAATTCAAGGTGCATTATTGATTAAAATCACAGTATTAAAGCTTTTTCATTATTTTTGCTCAGTTTGATAAATTTGGGCTTACATCTTCTCTTAATGTCAATTTTTCAGAAAGGAATAAAAATAATTTTTGGAAAATTAAAAACATATCAGTTTTTATGAATACAAAACAAAAAAACCAGCCAGCCACTAATTGATTTTATTTCTATTAATAAGAAATATCGAATTGCCTTAGTTTTATAAATATAGACTGTATAGGTTTATAAAATAGTAACATATACGTACTATATAATACGTTAATACGTATTTAATAAGAACCCTTCATAATATAAAACATAACACACGAAACAGCAATTCACGTTTATTTTTGAATTGTTATTTATTAACAAATACTGAAGATTATTTTAATGAAACCAGTTTTCTTCTTTTTTTGAGGTCACATTGGACCACTTTAGTCAACTCTGATTCGTCATTTCTTTTAATTTTTCTTCTTGATTGCTTCCCAATACTTCATTCTGTCAGATCTTGCTTTCTTGAGGTCTTCTGGACAAACTTTCTTTGTTACTTTCTTTACTTTAATGTTTAATCTGGAGTTTTTTCTTTTAGTATTTTTATATTGTCAGTTTTGTTTCGTAAATCTTCTATTCTGATTTCTAATTCTTGCTTATCTGGTTTAATTTCGGTTATCCAGGTCGGTGTTTTGGACATTTCCTAATATTTTTCAACCAGTTTCCTGACAAGCCTGTTCGGTTCTGTTCTTATTATGTGTCCAAAGAAGGAAATTCTTTTCTTTCTAAAGTAGTCTAGAGCTGGTTCTACGTCTTTATGTGACTCTTGGTTTGGTATGAGTTATCATGATCTGCCATCAGTAAGTCGTCTTTTATTTATGCGTGTTAGAATTCTTTTTTCTGTTCTTTGCATCTCTACTGAGTAGGAAATCTTGGATCTTAGTTTCAAGAGTGTTTCGCTTTCATAATGAAACCATTTGTTTTAGTATATAAGTTATTTCAGCCGATTTTGAATTCGGTTATTACACGGGAGTTGAAATCTTAAAATAAGTTTTATTTATATATTATTTGTTTTTTTTTTAGGACCTAACAGTAGGTTTTTTAAGAGATTCCAATTTTAGTTGCGAAATAAAAGAAGTATTTTTTTATGATTGTTTTCCAAAAGTTATTCACTCGTATTGATATAGCGAATAAGGAGTACTGTGAGATCGGAATGGAACAATTTTTATTAGTATTGTAAAAAGAGACAGAAGATTTCATTTATGTTAGAAGAAATTGATTTACAAAAATGTAGCAACTGGCTTGTATTTTTTTACACGGCTGTTTTTATTTTTCTATAGAAAGAAATCAGGGAAAAATATAAAATATTTTTCCACACTGAATTATATTGAAAGTTTAGTCGGTACAATGTACATCGAACATACGATGCGATAAGGAAGGGTAAACAAAGGCAGGTGAAACGGGAGTTAAAAAAAAACATGCAGCTGTATTAAGGGGAACATTCTGTCCTTTTAAAACTAAGCAAAGTGTGGGCTTTGATTATGGGCAACGTATCGAGGGAACAAGTGTTATGGCAGGCACCAGGATACTTCTATTGTTTGGGTTCGGGTCCCCAGAGGCGCTAGTACGGGTATGAGGGGAGCCAATCGTGTTAATTGGTGATAGGATTTTTGTTGGCAATGGGTCGCCGACTCAATTAGATACTTCAGCCCTGGGACGAGTCAGCGCACGAACAGGAGCGGGAGTGCGCGTTAAACACCACGCAATGGTAAGGGGAAAAGCGCTTCCGTACAATCAAGTGTCCAACTGTTACTTCAACTTCTCTCTCGGATATTTTAAAAATAAAACCCTTTTATTCTTAACTAATTTTGTCTGGTATTAAATAAAACAAATTACAAAATAAATCAAATTTAATAACCATATTATGTTTTACAAAATATTGTTCATAAAAAATCTTAAATATTTTTGATTTCAGTTATACAATTCGTTTATGTATTTTGTCAAGGAAAGTTAATTTTCAGGATTAACATGAAAGTGAACGTGCAATATATTATTAATTGGAAAGATTGTATCTACTGTAATCAGCCATCGTTTAAAAAGCATCATAATTATGCAATTTTTATTATTTTGATTTTAATTTATATTTTTAAACGTCCCTACCATAAATTTTTTCCCTCTGCCACTGAACATGCCTTCACATAATAATTCCTTTTCTCTTCTTAGTTTTATTATTAATGTTTAAATTTATATTTTTTTCAAAATTCGTATAGGCATTTATGTAACCTTCCTTTCTTCGTTATTTTATTTCTTTCAGCTGACGCGCACTCCTAGAAATATATTTAACAATTGATAATGAAAACTGACTTATTTTAAATTTACATGTACAACTAAGTATATTTGCGTTATCCAATTAAATCTCGAAGCCGGCCTCCTTGGCGCGAGTGGTAGCGTCTCGGTCTTTCATCCGGAGGTCCCAGGTTCGAATCCCGGTCAGGCATGGCAGTTTCACACACGCTACAAATCATTCAGCTCATCCTCTGAAGCATTCCTAACGGTAGACCCGAAGGTTAAACAAAAAAAAAAACAAAAAAGTAAATCTGGAAAAGACCAAGACCCGGTGTGAGTGCTCTACACAGGGTGCTCTCACTAGAGGCAATGGCGTCAATGGGAGTCCCGGGTTCTGAGTTGGGGTCCAGGAACGACATAGTCGGGCTTGGATACCCCGCCTTAGGGGTTAGACGCAAGCAATGAAAAGATTTAACCGGCGGGCTGATCTGTCAAACTAGAGTTATGGCTGGCGGCCATAAAAAAAAATTTCAAATGCGTAATTCTGCTATAAAGCTAGTACTAGCTGAAAGTGTATCTTTTAAACATTTGATTAAAGTAAAATAAGAAATATAACAATAATAAAGTCTTAAAAAAAGAAAAACCGTACATTTTTTACCATTTTGCTTAAATTATTATTTTTATGACATATGAATTGCCAAGATTATAATTCAAAACTTCTTTTTATGTATACAAAAGCCAAAATGTAATTTCCATCCAAAAATTGTTTAGAGTAACTTTCTTTGAATCTTTTATTCACTTTATAAAGCAGTAAATTATACAGGAACCGTGTAAAATACTTAATCAATCGAAGGAAGTGTCAGAATAAAGCGATGCGAGCTAAAGAAAGGGGTAACAGAATTAATTGTCGTTAATTAAATCCATTGCTTCCAAAAGGCTTTCGTGCAATAAACATTCGTAAGGGCCCGGTAATGAAAGAAAGAAAATCCTTTGTGTAGTATTTTCCTTCACACACAGGATTTTTAATCGCCAAGTTTTTCTGCGGACACGTCTTCCCTATTCCATTATGTCCCTTATAGATTTCCCTCTGCCTTCATTAAAGGGCGTTCAATTAAGCCAAGACGTGACGGAATTTTTCCCGCTTTCTAAGAAAAATATGCCTCCTTCAATAAAATATGAAAAGGGGATTGTCTGGAGATAATTCTCTCTTTTTACTTTCCTTTTTTTTTTTTTTAAAGCAAATTCTTCTTTAAATTCATTACTTTAAATAATTATTACCATTCTTTTTGTTTCTTTTTTTATTCACAAAAAAAAAAAAAAACATTGCCATAAATAAACGATTGTTACTGGTTAATAATAGTAGTTGAGTTTATTAGGATTTCGCTTAGAACTCATTTACCATATGCGTATTCATTCGATCATTATCAGATGAATTAAAACTCAGTAGAAAAAAAATGAATAGCCGTATGCATTTGGCAAAACGTTTTCATTATTCTTAACATTGAATAGCAATTATTGTAAGCGGTAGTAGAGCACTTAGGTAACTTTTGTAGGTTTGAGACTAAACTTTGGAATAATAAATCCATTTACGTAAAAACTTATAGCCAACGTTTTCAAATTTATTTATAAATTTATGTAACACTGTATATTATAGTTTGTAAGTCTAATTAAATAAATTCATTACTTCTGATTACATGAATTTGAATAATTACCTTTATAGCTTAAAAAAGAATAAAACTATTTCATAAAGTGTTATACGAGTATTATACTGAGCAAACATGGGTTAACTGGTGTTTTCTTTTAACTTTAAGCTTATTTTAAGCTTATTTAAGCTTATTTTACGAAAATTGAGTTAACAATGTTTTTTGTATTTTACTATTACGTTGGCAAGTTTGAATACATAAAAAGAAGTTGTGATCAACCGTGTAGACCTCGCCAGTTCTTATTTCTACTTTTGGCCTTTTCTTTCCAGTTCTGTTTCCAGTTATTCCTAGGTTGGATTTTGTCTAACGGCCTAAATTATACTTAGTTTCTAGTGATTACTATCTCGATTAGATTATCGTTATTCATTTGCAGTAGGTAACTAATTAATTTTTTTTTCGGGTACTTTATTTTCGTCTGATCCCATTTACTAGTTGTTCAATCGTTTAATAGCTCAGCTGTCTTTCTATTTTCGGTTTAAAATTAGTTATATAATCTTTTTTTTGTCTTTTTACTTCCTTGTACGAAGTAAAGGAAGTAATGTGATCGCGAAAAATTTCGGTTTCAGATTTCAATGAAAATATCCATTTTGACCATCCCTGAATCCATTTTGATTAGTTTCAGCGTGACGTCTGCACGTACGTATGTATCTCGCATAACTCAATAACGATTAGCAGTAAATGTTGAAATTTTAGATTTAGGACTGTTGTAACATCTAGTTGTGAACCTCCCCTTTTGATTGCAATCGACTGGACCAAAAGTGTTCAAAATAGCCCTAAATCCAAAATGTACAAATAATCGATAGTTTCCTGGTTGGTATTTAATCCAATTTGCATGTTAAAATTCAGAAGAGATTTCATAATACTGACGTATATTTTTTAGATTCTGCTCACAGAGCCAGATCATGTGCATATACATATTAGGTATTTGAATTTCAAATCCTTCAAGGTCAATTTTATTTTTTCAAAAGTTCACTGATAATATTAAGAAAAAACATGTTAAATAGAATTGGGAAATCCTGTTCTAATGCTTTAATCCCGTTTTGGAATCTAATAAAAATTTCGAAATCATCATCATTTTGCATTAAATATAATAATAATCTTTTAGAAAATATTTTATTCCCATAATTCCTCATCATCATAATAAGAAAATCAGACAAGATGGTTTAAATTACAGTATTCCATGAGTAAAAATAATATTTTAATTTGAAGTATTACCTCATTAACGGAACGTTTCCGGAAAGTACTATCTTTCTTTATTGATAAATTCCTTCTAAATTAGAAAAAAAAAAAAGTAAAACTGTCGTACAAAATATTTCTGTAACTCAAGTAATAAGGATGATTTTCCCTTTTAATAATTAAAAATGAATTTGTTTATGTAACTGTAACTGATGTTTATTTTTTAAAACATAAATGTTGCATTAGAGAAAACCATTATAATAACAATTCTTTTTTATCCCTGAACAAAGGCTCGTATAAATATTTAATTTTCGTACAATAAATTATTACATAGCGGTATGATGAAATCCGTATTCCTCTCTCTTAAACATTTATCCTATTAATTTATTATTTTGTTTTTATATTAGTTAAACAATAGATTTTCTAAACGTCGTATAATAAACTAAGTCGTAAAGCTTTCTCATTATAATAAAAAATAGAAATATAATCGAAATGAAGAAGCTGGAAAAAATCTAACAAAATTTAGAAACGGTTGTTTGTAAGAAATATCATCAGCGATGTATGAAATAGAGCAAACAGCAATTGAATACGGGTCTAGAACGGATTGTAAAAGGGAACGACGCCATTTTATGCATTACGTCTCTCAGTTCAGTTAATTTGTGAAAACAAGTCCAAGTCTGTTGCAAACGAAATAAAATAACAAAATAAGCTTTCTCTGATTAAAACACTGAAGAGCTCTCAGCATGTCAGCCATTCATTTTAGATCATTTTCAAGAAGGAAAATAATGAAGTCTTTACCCTCCTCCCATCATGCTGAGACGATCTGTTTAAAGCAGTAAGTTGTAAAAAACGATAGAAAATAAAATTATTAAAACATATTGTTTTTATTACTTTTTTAAAGAGTATAACTAACGATAATTTTACATTTAAATCAAATGAAAATTTAAATATATTATTAGCTATTCCTTTTTAACGTAAAATGTACACCTTTTACATTAGATTTATATTTATTTATTACATATTAGCCGATCAGGTTTCACTTCACTCGCTCAACCATCTAGCTCGAGATATTCGTTATCCTCATAGCTGTGAGAAACTTTCGTATTTATATGTTCAAACTCCAGGCACTGATCACTTTCCACTGCGGTTTCTTGTTTTCGTGATACCCGGCTTCGCTTAGCGACACTTAATGATCGTCCTAGATTCGAACTCTTCTTAGAGGGCGTAATGAAAAAGTATGAAAAAACAGCAATATTAAAGTGATCCAGAGGTCACGGAACAAGATATTGAGGAAAGTGACGCAACCGCCTTGGTTCGTCAGGCATTCTGAAAAACACTAATACCTGGCGATCCCGTAAAATTCTAGATGAGATTATCGGTTTCATTTTTAATTATATAGTTAAGATTAATAAACAAAAATTCCCTTCCTTTGAACCTGTAAGACAATGGTGATGACATCAGACAATTGAAAAGGGTTCATATGTTGGACCTTAGTGATGGTCGTTGAAGATACTCTATATTCATATTGTTTTTTTGGTAATTTTTTAACATGTGCATATCTGTTTGTTACTATTTTTTGTTTCCGTTGTTTCTACTTAATTATTGCGTTTTTCCAATGCTATTACTGTTTGTCGTATTCTTCCTTTGCAGTTACCTGTATTCTCTTGTTCGCTTATTTTGTCAGCCTTTTATTTATGTCTGTTTAATTTTTCATTCGTTCGTTTATCTACCTGTGTTCATATGTGTATGAGGATCGTCTACTTGATAACATTGCGTGAGAACTGAATATGTTCGACTCGTGTGGTCAATAAATTGGACATGCTGTAGAATCCAGTGATGATAATGTTTATGAGATAATGAGCGATTAATTTTCCTGTTCGTTTTCATGGGAGAGTCATCGTTGGATGACCCTTTCTCTTGTGATGTTTTTAACATATTATTAAATTACGGTTTCGTCAGGAGAAACCGAATGTAAATTTTTGTTCAACAGAAAAATAAAAAGTTCTTTAATGAATATGTTTAATTCACAACTTCACCCGATGTGGTGGGGCCTAAATCTACGGTTTAAAATCCTTCTTTGGGATAATACGAATTTATGTAACCTTAAAATTTGAAAGTAATCGATTGTTTGGTTCTTGCATGATGCTCTTGCAAACATACCTACAGACAAACTTTCGCATTTATACATTATAATATTGAAATGCATTTCTATATAGAAAAAAATATATTTGTTTATATATACGTATATATAATAAAATGAAATTCAATACATATTCAACAATAACTTTAATTTATTCATTTTTTAAACGCATAAATTACAATACGAAAAACTCACCAATAGAAAGAATTATTTTTTTATAAAAAATAATGTTTTTATAAAAAATAATGTAAAAAATAATTTACGTATAAAACACACATTTATTCACTTCTATATAAACTGGATCAGACCAGTCTGAATCTGAGAATTGTGTGTGTGTGTGTGTGTGTGTGTGTGTATGTGAGCGCGTGCACTTTAATTTTAAGAGCTTCTTTCCTATATGCTCTACTAGAAAAAAATGTTGTTTACTTTCTTTTTCAGCCCTGCAAACTTTGTTTAATCTAAAATAAACGAATTTCTTTGTATTATTTATGGAAAGGTACCTTATTACGGCACCATTTTTTTTTTCTTTAGCCGGAACGGTTTCACCTAAATCGGACTATCGTTAGGTATTGCTGCAGAGAATGAGAGGAAATGTCAATTTTGTAGCGTGTGAAAATCCCATGCCTGACTGGATTCGAACCCGGGACCTCCGAATGAAAGGGTGACACGCTACCAATTGCGCCACGGACGCTGGATTATTAATGCATTTGGAACAAAGTAAATTGACTAGAAGGTCACTTAGCCAATTTCCACAAGTTTTTGGTTCGGATTAAATGTCATTAGCTCTGCTACTGAGTCGTATTTCGCATTGATTAGCGGAGTAGTTTAAAAAATAACAGATCGTTGAATATTGGAACAAACCAATCGTTTTTTCTGGCAAGATACTTATTCAAAATCATCATTGAGATCCGTTCCAAATACAGTATATTTCACCAGGTCTTTTTTTAAGAAATAAAAATCTGTTTTATCAGTTTATAATCAAAGTTTTTACCAGAAAATTCTTCTTATTTAATTTTCTCTTTTCATTTAATCGTTGATTAAGAACAATGATTATTAAGAATCTACATCAGAGAATTCTTTTGGGTCAAACTGAAATATAAATTATTGAATTGAAATATTTAACTTCCGCCTATAGGAAAATTTCTCCCATTTTTTATAATAAATTTTTTACCTAGACGTGATTAGAAAGGAATAATTCGTAAGTATTTCAACACTTTTTTCAAATATGTCATCATAAGTATTAATATTTAATAATTTTACTTTTTCTTCAAAAAAAGAAGGAAAATTTACCCTTGTACACAAATTAAGTTTAAAAATGTTAATTCTTTCGCTTTTTCTATTTTTAAGAAAAAAAAGAGTTCTGAAGCGTTTTTCCCTTAGCTTTTTGGTAGTAAAAAAGATTACCATGATAACTGTAAGAACATATAGAAACTAATATGAGTAAAAAACGTATTTATTAAACACAGTTCAACAGTTTGAGCGGTTAAATAATCTATATTCATGAAATTGAAGTACACGAAGAGAATTGAAATACACAATAAAAAAAAAAAAATTATCACTTTCCTATCACAAAATATAATAAATTATTTTATTTGTTTGGTCTATTCATTATTTATGTAAAACAGCTATGGGAGAATTCTGAGTTGATGCTTAGGTATAAAAGAATAAAAATATGTAGGCCTGAGGCTGTAAAGAGTAGGAAATTATAAGTACCTGCCCTGCTGCGAACTTTCAGGTTTTGTATGTATGTGTGGTGCGTGTTTAGAGTATATACATACATATACTGTAATATATAGGTCTTACCATAATTGCAATCGGACTTTTAAAAATTTTAACAAATTAACTCATAAATAACTTTTACAAACATTAATAATCTTATATAACCTTAACTTTATATCAGCTAATATTTAAAATATTTATTTTCAGAAAATAATTATTACTACTGTCATTGGAAGTTGTATTTTAAAATTTACTTCTATATATTTAAAAGTTACGTAATTCAACAAAAGATAAAATTAAAGAATGAAATAATTTTATTTACTCAGTCTGTCACGATAATATCATAAACATTTATTGGTGTAAACTTATGTAATTATTGAACGATTTTTATTTAAATTAATTTGGAAGGAAGTATAATAAAAAAAACATTAGCCTATGGCTTAATGAATTACGTATGCATACGCGTACAAAAAGATTTTCAATTAATTTTTACTGTGAATATTGTTGAAATTCTTTCTAGTGGTACAAAGTATAAGATACGAGAAGCATCAAAACGACCTATGATTTCTTTCAGTATGTTTTAACTGTACGCTTATTTTGATTTTGTAAAGACTGGAAACTAGAATCAGATAAGAGGAGACTGAGGTTGAGATAACAGACAAAGAGAGAAAAAGAGAGAGTACGAGAGAGTCAGGACAGTTGGTTCGTGTAAAAGGGCAGAGATCTGGTATCGGTTGGTGCAGAGGTTCAGGAAATCAATTTGGATGAGTTCTGGGAAGGTAATGAAGTTAGGATCGAACGGCAATCAGGGGCCGGCGCGTGACGCCCCCCCCAGATTTCACACCTCACCACCTAGAACCCCGCGACCCCTTCTCTATAAAACCCGCTACTTCAAACCATTGTGATCCAGCCAACCTTTCAACCTTGCAACACACTTAAACATATCGATCAATAACAAGAGAAATAAGCGCACAATTACTTTTTTCGATAAATACCCAAGTTTTGTGTTCATCTACAAAGAAGAAGTAAAAATTAAGAAAAAACTAAATATAATTATAATAAATTCCAATATAATTTTTAATTCAAAGTATTTGTTTTACATTCAGTAGATTTCTTTAAAAATAAATGTTTTCATTCCTTTCTTGTTTGTATCTAAACTTATCTACAGGTTAGAAAGATTAGGGTTGTTTCATTATAAGGTTTTTGGAGCCGTAACAGGCAAGAAATTCTTCCACGTATGACATCAGATTATCGCGATTATATATTTAAAAAAAAGTTTAATTACTTAATTCAGCGAATACACATTTTTGTAAAATCATAAATAGTCAACACTATCAAAATTCTGTTTTACATACAGCACTTTTTTCAAAATTAAAAACTGCATGATTTATTAAGTTGAATCGAATATCGAGGATTGGATTTGAAGTTGCTTAAAATATTATAGAAATATAATATTATATTACTGTAAGAAAACGTTTGTCTGATTAATTAGATTATACATTAATTAAATTACAAATTAAATTTGTTTCACGGTTTCCGTATTTACGTCTTATTGATTTCTTAAACTTGATACATTTTAAAGAGAAAGACTTCATTTTGTGAAATTTGTAAGTCATTTCATTTTGTGAAAATTACAATAAGAAAAGCTATAAAAAATAAAAAAAGAATCGTGTAACTTGATTTTATTGATACTGACAGATATTGCTTGTTTGGTTTCTTTGTATATTTTTGATAATAGTCTAAAGTATATATCCCACATAAAATTTTAATTCTATCTATACTGAGCTAAGTAGATAATATCTTATAAAAATGTGTTATCATAAAATTTAAATTAAAGAAATATAAAACTGTTTATAGATATTGTTTTATTAAATATATATATATATTAGCTAGCATCCCCCGTCACGGCTTCGCTCTCTCTGTATGGTTATTTGTTTTTCCTATCGCGGTCAATTTTTTATTTATTTTATGTTTTTCAGTCAAATAACTGGAGGTAAGTGCAGCCGGTCGCGTCGAACAGACAGTAACAGTGGCGGTGTTGGTTGAGCAGCTTCGCCGTACACCGTCTTGCCCATTAAAAATTCGAAATTCAAAAAATTTCGAAAATGGTATTAAAAAATATATCTGAAGAATATTTGCAAGCTAAAAAAAATAGAGCATCCTCGTCACGGCTTTGCCCGTGCTATATAGTTACTTGCGCGTTCCCGTCACGGTCAGGGAATATTTAACCAATCATGGCGCGTTTTGCTCGTCTTTCCCGTCTAGCCGGAGAACTCTACCCCTTGCACCCCATTGTGATCTTTAAACTCATACTTCTTAGAATAATAATGATAAATAAAAATTAAAGCCTGTTTAATGTGTAAAGAACATAACGATGTAATTTAATTTCTGCAGAGCAACAGTTTTGGTCTGTTTGGAGGCCGAAACTCCGGCCTCCGTGGCGCGAGT
This sequence comes from Lycorma delicatula, assembly GCF_047948215.1. Lineage (NCBI taxonomy): Eukaryota > Metazoa > Arthropoda > Insecta > Hemiptera > Fulgoridae > Lycorma > Lycorma delicatula. The sequence continues at coordinate 24,913,420 of NC_134456.1, forward strand.
GGTAGCGTCTCGGCCTTTCATCCGGAGGTTCGAATTCCTGTCAGGCATGGCGTTTTCACACGCGCTACAAATCATTCATCTCATCCTCTGAAGCAATACCTTACGGTGGTTAAAAAATAAAATAAAATAAAATAAAAATAAAATAGGATCCGAAGCTATGACTGATCTAAAAATATGGGTATCAAAACAGTCGGCCTCTAAAATTAATTATTAATAAAAATTGAATTATTAGAATAATTAATTAAAAACTGGTTATCCGTACGAAGTACGGATAAAAATATATTTTTCCCGGTTCTTAGCGTTACCCGACAAAACACCATTAGGAGATGACCGTACTTCCTTTCTCATTTAAAACAATTTTTTTAGGTTTTTTAGTTTAGTAAGACATGTGCAGCCAGTCGCCTCGCACATACAGTAACAGTGGCAGTGGCTGTGTTGGTTAAGCAGCCGCGCCGTACCCCGTCGCACCCCATAAAAAATCAAAATTAAAAAAACCGGGAAAATGGATTTTAAATATTTATCTGAAGAGTATTTTGAAACCCCCAATCTAATGAATATCTCTTTTAGTATAGTCGGAAATAGGGAAAATTTCCAGTCATTGTTCAAATTCATTTTACTTTTCTTCACCCCCTTTCAAGGTCGAATTTCGAAAATCTAGAAATTTATTTTTAGATATTTACATGAAAATTACACACACAGATAAAATCAAATTGATTTTTTTTCTTTTATAACCGAGAAATTAAAAAAAAAATCCGAGTTTTAAAAGAAATTCAAAATCCATTTTAAACCTTTAAACACGGAATTTAAAAATTCTATAAAATAGTTTTTAGATATTTACATGAAGATTACATATACCAAAAATCAAGTTGATATCTTTGTTTTTTACTGAGAAATTAAAAAAAAAGAAATTTCATTGTTACTACATTTTAACCCTTTAATCTCGGAATTTCAAAAACAAATCCTTTCTTAGTGTGCACTTACACTGTAAGTAAAATACGTATGAAATTTTAACAAACTATCTTCAGTAGTTTTTTCTTGACGATGATGAATTAGTTACTCAGTCAGGACAAGATTATAGGTACAGGTATATGAATATTGTACTTTTTGGAGTCTACTTCATAGGGAGTAACTCATTTTATTGATTGCAAAACTTTAAATCCATCTATAAATCAATGAAAATATTATATTGTAAAATAAAAAATGCCATAAGAAAGAAACGTTATCAGAAATATATTTTGTATATAAATTGATTTTATACATAAACATATTTATGTATTTTATATATAAAAGGTTTCTCTAAATATCTATAATTCAAAGATGAAGTCTTTATTTTACTGTTCATGCATCACAGTTAAGAAAATGGGGGCATTTTATTAGAAAAACACTGATTGTTTTATTATTAACGTATAAGTTTATTTTTCGTATTTGTAAATTCAACAAATGACCGAATATTATATATATATATATATATATATATATATATATATATGTTACAGTAAATTTCATTAAGCCGGTGTTATGCATAATTACTGGTAAATTTGATTAATCACTCCAATTTTGGAGAATAACATATATAATTTTTATATTTAACGTTAATTAGTCGAGGTTAGGGAGAAAAGCGAGCGTAGGTTTTGTTTGGTTAGGTTATGATAATTTTTTTTTCTCTGGTTAGGGGAGTAATCCCATTTACGGGCAAAGTGTCGGGTTCGCTAACAGGTTCCGCAGATGTTACGGCGTATGTAGCCTGCGCCCTACCGACTAAACCTCCACCTCACCAGTCCCCCCTCCTGAGGCCGGAAACCGCATTTAAGCATTAGCCAGCCCCAGAAGGTGCAGGTTATGATAATCTAATCAAACATAACCGACGTTCGATTCACTCACTAACCTCGACTTATTAACAGTAATGTTTTGATTATTTAAATAATAGATTCAGTAATTACTACTTGTAGTCGAGTTATTTAACATCAGAAATATGTTAATAGGGAGAGTATGAAAAATTAAAAAATTACCAATATATATTTTATAAATTGCTATATATTTAATAAATTCAACAAACTTTGGAGGCGATTAATAAAATTCACTGGTAATTATGCATAATCACCGGATTAATAAAATTTACCGTAACACACACACACACACACACACACACACACACACACACACACACACACACACACACACACACACACACACACACACACACACACACACACACACACACACACACACACACATATATATAAAACTCAACTTTTAAGACTTTTGGTTAACTTTAACAAAAAACTTAGGATTTTTATTTTCCTATAATATTTGTTTTAAGTTTTACAGAACTAATATCCATGAAGTTAGAGTGTTAAAATATATTACAGGATATTTTACTTCATAATTTTAACAAATAGAAACCCACATTTTTAACAGTTTTATATTTTGAGTAATACGCAATTGATGATTGAGTAGGGGATTTTTCGCTGAAGGAAATAGTATGAAATGGAGGAAGGCTAAATAAAGAAAAATCAATAATTAACTGTTAAAGAATTGATTTAAATTTATGAATATAACAATGAAATCAACATGGAAAACCTACGAAGAGTAAAACCCAACGATTATTAAAAACACAAACATTTGTTGACAGTTTGTAAATCAAATAATGCTGTGAGTGGAATGAAAACAGTGGTTCGCTCTTGTATTTGTTGGAGACCGCACAATTTCGCAATCCGTTTTCGTTCCGTCAACACTCGACTGGAAGGATAACAGAGCCCCCATCTGACGGGCTACGAAATTTAGATTGTGGCTCTCGACCCGCTGGGATAATATTTTTCTTAGCTATATAGAGTAGCGGGGAAGAAGGGGGCGCATTGACACAACCCTTGCTCTGCGCTCAACGGGCGTCCCGACCTATTCCGCCCATCCGAACCTTCTGAACTCCTCTTAGCTAACCCTGCTCTGCACAGACTAAGAGAACGAGCCTCCTCCCTTCGTTCGAATCACTCAATTTAATTTCACCTTTGCAGAACAAATCAACCGTGATCTAAAATAACGTTGGGAGATTAAATATATTTCTTTAAATTAAATCAAATAGTATAAAAATTAGGTACCAAAAAAAAAACAAATAAAATAAGTATCTTATCGACGTATAATTATATTTCATGGTTTAAAATAACAAAGATTTATTTAAATTTTACTCTGAATGTATCATTAAAAAAAAAAACGATATCCTAAAATAACAGATAAATTTTCATGCAGCTAAATTATTTTCATTAATCAAAATTACATTATCTGAGCGTTTATTTATATAAAATAACAAAGCCACATAAAATAAGGTAATTTTTAAATACTAACGCATGAGTTATCGTGTTTTATAATATAATTTTATAAAAAAATATTATTTCATTTATAAAAACTAAGGTTTCCTAAAGTTATAATAGATAATTTTTCTTTCACTTTAAAATTAGATTATCTAGGATTTAATATTTTATCTATTTTATTTATTATATGAAATTTGAGCTTGAAATATTGATAATAAAATTTTTATTAATTAATTTTATTTCAGAAAATCGAACTGTGTTTCATTTTTCTTTGATTTGCAATAGTTTTCTTTTATTATCAATTTAATAAAATTGATTGTTTTCCCTTGTTTTGCTCCCTTGTAATAAATAATTCGTTAAGTAGATGGATTCTAAAATGTAATGTGGTTCTCAGTTGTTATATAATTTCCCGTTTTTTTCCTATAAAATAAAATTTTACCTTAAAAATATTTTCTTACTGAAATTAATTTTCGTAGATAAAGATATCTTTTAACTGAAAACGAAGTTAGCAAATGGTTCCTTCAAAATTAATTTATTAAAATAATATTTAAATCTGCTCTAATCAGTAATCTTTCATCTTTAATCCATATTTTAATGAAACATTTAAATTTTTACCAAATTCATATTTTAGTAATATATTATTGTAAAAAATATCATCTGTTTCTTGTAAATGAAATTTCTAGTAGTGGATAATCTTCTATAATGCTTTAACAATTAAAAAAGTAAATAAATTTCAAACAGTTTTAAAATTTCCCATTTTTATCTGCAAATTGATTTAGAATTACATTAGAATAACTTACACTCTTAATAATTTAATTAAATTACGAATGAAAATTTTAGGAATATTTATAAGAAGATAAATTACATTTGATAACCCCAGCGGCAAGTTTTATTATATTTTTTAACAAAGCATAATTTACTTTCTAATATATCTAATTTATTTTGATGAATTTGAAAGGTCTTTTTTATAGTGATGAATTAATTCACACAGAAGCTTTCAAAGAACCTGTTACGTGGGAATTTGGAAATGGAAATTTATAGAGTAAGAAAAATACCGTGCCTGATCGGGATTCAAACCTCCGCATGAATGATCGAGACGCTACCATTCTGCCAAGGAAATTTTCATTATAATATTTAATAAAACAATGAATATGTTAATGAAAAATATTTTTGAAATTTAATGTTTAAGATCAACTGGAGTGAAAAACACTTGTAATTTTTAACTTTTATTCGAATAATAATAGGTAGTCTAAAAAGCATTTAGCCTTTTGCGCATGAGATAGGATTAATGTATTCTAGAAAAGGTAGAGGAATACTGGCACGTAAGTAGTCACAACATCGAAAATGATCATTCATCGCCCGTGTTTAACTATTTGGTGATCTGGCGGCTACAAAAAGAAGCTCGACGTTTGGGTGCCACATGATCCGACTCAAAAAAAAATTATTCAGTCGAATTTCTATCGGTGAATTTCTAATCATACATAACAAAATCGAGCCATTTTTAGGAAGCCGTTGATCACAAGTGGTAAAAAGTGGGTAACTTATGGCATCAATGTGCGAAGAAGATTGTGATTCAAGCGAGGAAAAGCTCCGCAGTCCCAGACCCAGGAAAGTTATGTTGTGCATTTGGTAGGATTGGAAGGGCATCGATTCATCACGAGCGTCTGCCGCCAGGCAGAACGGTAGACTCAGACCTGTACTTTCGACAATTAACGCAATTGCATGTAGCAATCAAAAGAAACGGCCTGAACTGGTCTACGGAAAGGGTGTCGTATACGATGCTGGCAACACCAGGTCGCATATGTCTAATCTGTCAGAACTTGAGTGGGAGGTTTTAATGCATTCACCATATAGCCCGGACCTGCTACCGTTAGACAATCATTTACTTCGATCTCAGCAGAACTCCCTGAATGGTGTTAAGTTAGCTTCTAAAGAGACCTGTGAAAACCACATGTCGCAATCGTTTGACCAGAAACCATAGAAATTCTATAGCGACAGAACTATGGTATTGCCGGAAAAATGGTTGAAGGTCATTGAAAAAATGGTGAATTTGTGGTCTCACAATGCTATTTCCCAATAACAATAAATGTATTATCAATATTGGTCTACAAAGGTTCAGGTTGACAAAAGATTGTCTTTTTAAGACAATCTGATATATTATTAAAATAACAATTAATTAATTATATTATAAAGAAACATCTGCAATTTTCTTGTAGGTATAATAAATCTATTTTACTTGTACTATAAAGAATAAAGGTGTTAATTCTTTAAACAATTGTGTATATTACGATGTGGTAAATACGTTAATGATTTTAAAATAATAATATTTATTACAATTTTATTAAAATAAAAATTTTATAATTTTTACTTCCTTGTACGAGGTAAAGGAAGTATTGTAATAGCAAAAAAATTCGGTTCTCAGATTTCAACGGAAATATCCATTTTGACCTTCCCTGAAACCATTTTGACTAGTTTCGTCGTGATTTCTATTCATACGTATCTATCTCGCATAACTCAAAAACTATTAGCCGTAGAATTTTGAAATTTTGGATTTAGGACTGTTGTAACATCTAGTTGTACAGCTCCCCTTTTGATTACAATCGACTGAGCCAAAAATGTGTACACAGTCAGAACTGTAAATAAAGCGGGGTTTCAATTTTGAAACATTTGGATTTTGGACCTTTTTTTACTGCAGTAATAAGCCCTAGCTGAGAGCTTTTCAACAATATATCATTACTTGTTTCTGAGTTATATTGGTTTCAATTCAATTTGTTCAAATTTGAATGCTTTCAACAAAAAAAATCAGAACTTATTAATGAAATAAAATTTTATGTACTTTAAATATTAATTCAAAAAAATTTATAATCAGTGGTTAATAACTATTAATAAATCAATATATTTAAATTTAAAAAAAAAATATATATATATATATATGCATATGAAGTCGGATTCGAACCGATGTGTGCATGGTTACGTACATTCTCACTTACACTACATATTTATTTAATGAAGTGAAACAAAATTAATATAAAATGCTAAGGAAATTTTTAGGGCCATTTTTCTGTGTAACTGTCCACTTTATTACAGAATTGGAGAATCGTATCTCACTTTCAAATGAAAAAAGTTTAAATGAGTGCAGCAAAAAATGTACATATGTAGTTTAGTAGATGTACAAGGAAGTTATGTGATGTCCAAATCAAATTTTTTTTAAATTTAATTTTTAATTTACGAGGGTTATTTTTTTCAAGGTCCGATCGGTCACGAAATTAAAACCACAGTGAAAACAAAAAAAAAATTATTTATAACAAGTACTAACATAGTTACGCTATTTCTCTACATAGTCGCCACTCCGATTTAGACATTTGTCGTAGCGTGGTACCAACTTTCCAATACACTAGTCATCGAACGGAAACGCGTACTAACCTTAGGGAAAATATAGTACGCTTTCGGATCTTACATATTTCCTATACATTTATAAAGTAATTAATAATTGATATATCCACCTTACCAGCAAATAAGTGAAAAGTCCTCGAAAGTTTTCGGTTTTTTCAAACCATTATCAGGAGTTAAAATATTATAATTAAGTCAGTATACTGTTAACATGCAAACAGTCATAACTGTTTACATATTTTAACGTTTGACTTAATTATAAAATTTTAACTCCTGATGATGGTTTCAAAAAACCAAAGGACCTTGAGGACTTTCCACTTATTTGCTGGTAAGGTGGATAAATCACTTATTAATTACTTTTAATTATTTTATTAAAATATACCAGCGGAACCATGTTCAACAAATTTATGTATATACATATTTATATAAGCGTTTTTATAAATTGAAATTACATAATTAAATAGAATTTGAAGTCTAAAATATCAATTTAAAAATTGTATAACCATATCAGATGAAAAGGAATCATTTAAAAAATATTTTATTCGTGTTTATAGAAATAAATTATTGACAAGTGTTGCCAGATGTGTATAACCTTTTATATGCAAAATAAAATAACAGATTTCCATTACATAATTGGATTAATTAACTAATTGTGCACTATATTATACTACAATGATAGAGGCATAAATAACTAACCTATGTTTATTATTCATATATGCACAAATGGATTCAACACTGAGCATAGTTCATTGTTATTCAATACTCAATACTGAAGTGATTTTATATTCAAATAGAAATTAATTATATTAAATCGTTAAAATTACATTATACTAAAACAATAATCATTAAAGAATATTAAATAATTAGTATTTGTTTGATTTTACTTACATTAAAACGTAATAGTAATATCAAAATACTGTAATAAATAGCGTTTACGGGAAAGGTACAGTGCGTTAATCTCATTAAACAAAATAATATATTGCAATTAAATATTTATACTGTTAAATAATAAATTTAATCATTAATATTTTAAAATAAGATTTTTTCTTTTGTTTTGGTTAAATAATAATGGTATGACATTTTTCATACGCGACAAATTTCCATCGGGCTAATGACCATAAAAGTTGATGATGCCCAGTTGATGCACGTAAAACTAAAAAAAAATAAAATAAAGTTAGTAGTAGAATTAAGATATAATTCCTGAAACTTCTGTTCAGTGACACTTATTAACCTATTAAATATTACGTGCAATCAAGTTTGAAGGCAATTATCTTAGAAATGGATAATCAGATTTTCATTGTAAATAAAAATTTGGTTTAAGTTTTACGTTTGTTAATTTCTTGAGACATTTTATGATTTTAGTTTGGTAGGTAAATTCAAAAAGAACCGTTTTTAAATCTAAAATTTAAGTTTTATAGGTCTAACTTACTTTGGCTAATTATAATTCACGATATTAAAAAACTCACATGTGGTACACATAACTTCCTTGTGCGCCTATTAAATTATATTTAAACATTTTTTTTAAATGAAAAGTACATACAACTTTATTACATTAAAAACTTCTAATATTTTAACATTTTTTTTTTTTTGTTATTGAATTATTATTTATTGTAAATTATTTTTTACAATAAGAGTTTAATAATTATTATTAAATCAATATCTTTAAATTAAAAAAAAGGAGATGAAAACTGATCCGAACCGACCTTCCGCTAACATCCAAATACTTCATTAATTAAAATTTTATTTGGCTATAACTGTGGAACCAATGAAAATAGTTAACACTTACGATATATTGTTGAAAAGCTTTCTATGAAGGTTTATCACTACAATTAAGAAAAAGTACAAAATCCCAAAAAAAAAAATGGATTTTGGGCTTTTTTGGACATCTTTGATTCAGTCGATTGCAATCAAAAGGGGAGGTGCACAACTAGATGTTACAACAGTCCTAAATCCAAAATTTCAACATCTTACGGCTAATCGTTTTTGAGTTATACGAGATACATACGAATGTACGTGCAGACGTCACGCCGAAACTAGTTAAAATGGATTCAGGGATGGTCAAAATAGATTTTTATTTTGAAATCTGGAAGCCAAAATTTTTCGCGATCAAAATATTTTCTTTACTTTGTACAAGGAAGTAAAAACCAGACTGTTTCAAATTTTGAAAAATTATTTGTTAAAGTGTTTTAAATAACAAAAGATATGTGAAATCTCAAACCATTAAATTAGTATTTTTTCTTTGCTTATCCAATTAGTATGTTTGTAGAGTCTATTTTTTGTAACTTTCTTACTTACGTCCACCAATTAATATTTTTTTTTTTTTTTTAACTCTTAATAAAAGATTTTCGTATAATACTTCCAATTTATTTGTTATGACAACGAATTCGTAATCAAGCCAAATCATTTTGTTCCATACCAGTATGAGTTCTTTTTTTTAGGAAATATTACATTTTTATTAAAAAAAAATAGTATAAAACTTAATGATTAGAAAAGTGGCAGATTTGTTTAAAAATGCTTAAAACGTTGAAAGAATGTGATTATAGATTGCACGAGCGAGACAAAAATCTAGAGCTCTATACACAAAGTTTTTCAAATTTACCTAAAAATTTTTAAAATAAACTGTTACAAAAAAATGTTAAATTCAATCACAAACGCAAAGCTTAACGGGAAACTTTTTGATGCCTATTTTATGCACCATTTTATTTTTATTTCACTTCTTTAATTTCAATCATATAAGTTTCTCGAATTTTTCAGGTGTTGCGCAACCATTAGATTAGAAGATATGTGTTTACCATGATATCTATTATTAATAATAATGTATTTCTAACTGGAAAAAAATTGTTACACAACAACAATTACGTTACATTACACCAAGCAATAAAAACATCATGTTGATTGCGACTAAAGAATATCTAATTAAATCATGTCGATGAATATCGCTTCAAGGGACATTTCACGAGTCGGATTACAAGTAATTTATCAAATCACTACCCAAATCATCGATATTCGATTGCTATCATATTAATTAACTAGATATTTTATATAAATATTACTCTAATAATATAGCATAGATTACTAATTTTACTTTATGAGTTGACTGTTTCAGTATTATTTGTTTTTATGGCGTTTTTTCAGTACTTGTTCAATACTGTTTCTATTTTTTTTAAATCTATAGTATTTTATTTACTGTAAATATCGATTATATTTAGAAAAATTTCAGTAGAATTCCCATTAGTAACATTCTGGAAGTGATTTTTGTATTAGTGACAAATCGTACCGATGCAGTATAGTATGGTAGGGGAACAATGAAGTAGGTAATGCTAGAAGAATAGTTATTGATATAGAACAGTTTTGAAAATATTATTTGTACTTTAAGTGCCATAATTTATGCAATATTTAAGCCTGTTACGAGTCACAAGACTCCTAAAAACGATACAGCCATTCGGTTACCCGTTACATTCTTCACCAAACCATATTATACAGCTGCATATCAATATACCAAATCCATCGAAATGCAAATGAAATCAAGCCCTATCCTTCACTCTGTATATCACAGGGATAGGCTGTAAAGTGTAAACAGTAATAGTCGTAAAATTGGAAAAAGCGACTATGACTATGCCGCTTGATTCTCCGGTGATTTTACTTGCGTCACGACTATAAGACAGGTAAATGAAGTGTAAAGTAAACAAATAAAATTATCCCTTTCTGTAATAAACAGTTCATAATAAATACTGTTTCAAATCAGCTAGGGACTTTTGACTATGTTACACTAAAAATAAGATAAATTAAATGTAATTTAAAGCTGATGAATAACTTTATAAAATCAGTTAAATATAGTTGACTTACAAATAAAAATTCCAGTAACACCAAATTAATTTTAGCAAAATTTTATTTTGGTCTGATTTATAAATCCTTTACAAAACTCTTAGTTGTAAATTTTAATTTGTAGGTTTTTCAAAATAGATTATAACTCAAAATAGATTTGAGTTATTTTTCAAATAACGAATAACAATGTATAAAATTACACAGCGTATATTTCATTTATTTAACTAGAAAAAGATGCAAATTCAAAATATAATTATTCAAATATAAATTCAAATAAAATTATTTGTTAAATACGATTTTACTATATTATTATTTATTAGTCCATTAAATATTATTTTATGTAATAATGCAGTAAAAAAACATATTTTATACTGTTCATTTCATAAAATATTCAACTACTACAATAGGTAGGTTGATATATGCATATACACATATATGCATATACACATACATATATATATATATATATATATATATATATATATATATGTGTGTGTGTGTGTGTGTGTGTGTGTGTGTGTGTGTGTGTGTGTGTGTGTGTGTGTAAGATGGAAAAATTAGAATTTATGTATTTTACTGTAAAAAACATATTTTATACTGTTCATTTCATAAAATATTCAACTACTACAATAGGTAGGTTGATCCGTATGTATATATATATATATATATATGTATATATAGTGTGTGTGTGTGTGTGTGTGTGTGTGTGTGTGTGCGCGCGCGTGTGTGTGTGTGTAAGATGGCAAAATTAGAATCACACAGTCATAATCTTAATAACAATTTATTGATATAAAGTAATACAGAATACAACTACATGGAGAAACGTGGCATCAACGGTAACTGACTAACAATAATATCTATCGCACATCTCTTTTTTCCCCGCGTTCGATATGTATATGTATATATATATACCATTATTACACTCATACTTCGTGTCATACGTATATACACTCTAATACTGACTGATAAATATAAAATAACATGTCAGTCATTCATAATCAACGCCCGGAAAAAATTGCTGAAGATGAATTAATGAAAATTTGTATGCACGTTTTCTTACGGTGTAAGTGCACATTAAGAAAGGACTTATTTGAAATTCTAATTTTAAAGGGTTAAAATGGAGTTACAATGAAATTTACTATTTTTTTTTTTAATTTCTCAGTTACAAATGTAGGTAACAACTTGATTTTTTTTTATGTTTGTAATCTTCATATGAATATCTAAAACCAATTTCTAAAGTTTTATGAAATTTCTACTTCAAAGGGTTAAAAAAGATTTTTAAATTTTCTTTGACACCCGGCTGTTTTCTAAATTTCTCGGTAACAAATGAAGATATCAGATTGATTTTTGGCGTGTATAATTTAGGTGTGAATATCTAAAAGTCAATTTTTAGATTTTTAGAAATTCGACTTGAAAATTGCTGAAGAAAGCTAAAAAAAAATTATGAATAATGATGGTTAATTTTCCCTGTTTCAGAATATATTAACGAGTTAATCAGTAGGCATGACAGTTCTGGGCTTACCCATTTTTGAAAAAATATTTCAAAAAAACCAATTTCGGTTTTTTTTGAATTTCGATTTTTTAAGGGGTGCTACTATGCACTATGTACTTGACTGAAAAATACAAAATAAAAAAAGACTGACCGCGACGGGAAACGCAAGTAACCGTATAGAGCGGCAAAGCCCCGACGAGGATGCTAGTACATACATATATAAGGCTTATGTATGCGGTGACAATTACATGAAAGCTACTAAGGAATAAGGAGTAGTTCTCTGTGGTAAAATGTTTATACCATTAAACAATTTGAATATACCAAAAAACTATGATTTTATCTTTAAAAATAAAACATGGTATAGTAACTAACAAATGTATAAGTTGAATTTTAATATACGCTACATTTCGGGTTTCAGAATAAAAAAAAACAAGCTTTTTCTAGGAATTAAATAAGCCTACAATTTAATGTAAGGTGAAAGTAATAAAAATATCTCTTGAGTTTAATATAACTTCCGCTCTACAGGTTCTTCAGAATGAAGAAATTTGATTTAACATATGCTAGGGTCGTTTTTAAAAAACTATATACAATAACCAGAAAAAAGGCGCCCCAAAAATGTTACATAGTTTATGTTTTATATTACACATGATTTTATTAAATGTTTTTGTCAACTGTAACTAAATAACGTTTATGAATTTAGCCTACTAACAACAACAAAAACTTTTACAAAAATAAAAAGCTTGAAAATATTGAACATTTTTAGCTGTTTCTTGAGTTGTGATTTTTTAACACAGCTCTAACCCCAATGTTTTCTTTTTTTATCCCCAAAACACAAATATAATTTTAAATAAATCGTTCGTTTAAAGAAGTATAAATCGTTCGAACGCTATGTACAGTTGCCCAGCTGCCCGGCGCATCACATAGTCCGCTGTGCGCCTGTAGCAGCTAAAATAAAAACGTGTGCACGTACATAAACAAACCCACGCACCATAATTTTTTATAGGAAAGGATACATTTAACCATTCAGCAACAATTAAAATAAAATTTTGAAAATCCTTAATGAAAAAAGATTTGAATACATATTATTTATATATATTAGTCAAAGATGTAAAAAATTTATTTTATTTATTATAATTAAAAATGAGGTCCTGAGTTCGAATCCCGATCAAGCATGACATTTTTCATACGCTACAAAATTCCATTTTCATATCCCACGCACAAGCTTCAAGCTTATGTGGCGAAATCATCAAGCCAAAAAAAAACCTTAACAGAGTGATAATCTTTTAATATGCTTTTTTAACGTTAAAATAATATATAATCCTAGCTAAATTTCAAACACATAAATTGGTTTAAAAAACTTTAAAACAGTCTGATAATTTAATATAATTGTAACAAAAGTTAAAATATTTTCTAATAACCTGAATTTTGTGCTACTTTAAACAATTTAATAATAATAATAATGTTGTTTACCATCGCCATTAATAAATTGATATTAGCCATTCCAGTAGAAATCAGCAATAGCGTCTATGTTGATGACTTGGCAATTGTGTATTCCAGCAACAAGACTGCTATGGTGAAATACAAATTGCAACGGGCGATCGACGCCTTAAACGAAGTTGCGAGGAATAATGGATTTCAATTTTCACCAGAAATAACGTGCTGTGTACACTTCTGCAGGAAAAGAATTCTTCACCAAAGTCCTACGTTGAGAACTGGCAATGATCCAATACAATATACAGACAATGTTTGATTTTTAGGACTAGTATTGTATAAATCCCTTACGTGGGGATTACACATACAGGACTTAAGTGTTAGATGCAAAAAAGCCCTAAACATTATCAAATGTTTATCAAACATTAATTGGGGCTCAGATAAAGAGATATTATTGCGATTGTATAAGGCATTGGTTCAATCGAAACTCGACTACGGATGTATTGTATATTCATCCGCTAGGAAGTCGCATTTAAGAAAGTTAGACGTAATTCATAATAGCGGAATAAGATATGCGACAGGCGCTTTCCGCACAAGTCCGGTGACTAGTCTAATGTCTGAAGCCGGAATACTGCCACTACATTATAGAAGAGAGATCCTTTTGTTAAGATACGCAGCAAATATATGGGTTTTTCCTGCCCATATAAATAACAAACTTTTCAACATACATCCTATGGCTGCATTATACGAACGTCGTGCTACCTATTCCAGACCAGCCGGAATTAGGTACCACGAATTAAAAAGGAAATACGAAATTGCTATTCCAGAGACACTAGCAATTTCTACAGAGAAATACCGCCATGGATTTTGCCAGCGGTAAATACAAGATTGGATTTCTCTCAAGGAGAAATAAAAAAGAAGCCAGCAGTTATCATCCAACAGGAGTTTTGGCAACCGTCAGTAGTTACGAAGAACATATTAGAATTTATACTGACGGTTCTAAAACCAAACATGGTGTTGGATGCTCCATATATATAAATGGAGAAGCCCATTGTTGGAAACAATGGGCTTCTCCATTGATCAACAAAAGACACTGGCCAAATATGGCCAGTGTCTACACGACAGAACTTACTGCCATTCAGCAAGCTCTTCGCTACATAGAACATTATTACGAAGAGAGAGTGCTCATATATGTTCCGATTCTCTAAGTGCACTTGTTGCAATTCGGAACAAGAACATTAAGGATGTCCTAATTGCAAACATCGTGTCCATTTTTTATGTTCTAAACCAACGAGGACAGCGATGCGTATTTGTATGGACTCAAGGGCATGCTGGTATTTCAGGTAATGAAAGCGCAGACGAAGCTGCCAGAAAGGCAACAGTCTGCGATGATTTGGTTACATTTCCTCTAAGAATGGCAGATGTTAAAAACTGTCTAATGAACATAGTAAGAAACAAATGGAATACTGATTGGAGTAGTTTAAATACAAAATTAAACTCGGTGAAAACTTCTCCATATAAATGGCAAAGCGACTTTAAGTTGACTCACCGTGAACAAGTAGCTGTGACCAGACTTAGAATCGGTCACACGCGATTGACAAATTCATATTTGTTAACCGGCGAAGAGAGACCAATGTGCGATGTTTGTAATAAAACACTTACAATTAAGCATCTAATAAGAGCGTACAATATATGAGGGCCTCAGAAAGAGGTTCCGTTTAAGAAGTGACATTACTGCTGATCTGGATGATGGAAATGAAGAAAAGATAGTTGCATTTTGACACGCCAGTGGACTTCTTAGAAGTCTGTAAAAGTTGAAAAATTTTTAAAGCTGTGTTAAAGAATCTCTAAGTGGAATTCATTATGCATATGGGAGTCTCGAAGCGTGGCACGTGTAGTGACGGGAGGTAGCCCTCTTGCCTAGGCCATCCTGGCTCGTCTGCATTCAAGAGCAGTGAGTCTGGGTGTGTTCAGTGATGGCATGAGGGACCCTCAAGGGTAAATTGAGGGCGCGAGGCTACGGGTGGGTGTGGTGCATGCCTACAACCTATTTATAAGGAGGAGTCAACTGCCTAGGCGCCCTGGCGCGACTGATATACTGCTCAACGGCGGTTCTGGTCGCCCCGAGGGTGCTTAAACAAACTATAAACGAGACAGGTAGAAGGAAATGGTATTGATAAGTTGTATTTTTAATTTCATGGTCTTTTGAGAACCTTATCTCAAATTTTAATATCGGGGCCCTTTACACCCCGTAAGTGTTGTGTTTGTCTTTGTTGTTTGTGTCTTAATTTTTTTGTGTAGTTTGTGCTTTTAAATAAAATGTAAGGGCCCTTTACACCCTTACATATGACGATCCTGATGGTGATACTAACTTCTTTCTAAGAACGTGACGTGTACGAGGCATCGACTACTAAGGTCATTTAGTAGTCGATGCCCGTAAAAATTCAAGAAAAAAAGAATAATAATAATGTGTTATCTGGTTTGTTAAACGTGGCTATTTTATATTACTTAATTTCTTTTTAGAAAATTATTATAATTATTCTAGGAAAGGTAAATTTATAAATATATATTTATGGAAGTTAGAAAACGTAAATTTAATGCATATACTCCTATATGTATGGAAGTGGGTTGATATTTAAATACATTTTAGTGACATAATAACATAATTATTTCTAATAAGAAACGTTAAATATGTAGTTTGAATGGATAAACAAACTGATGCAACTTTAAAAAAAATTAAATGTTGTGTTAAATTATTTATTATATAACTTATTAGTAAAACAAATTAAATTTTTTAATGTTGAGTATTAATCCGACTATTTAAAATATATCCCAGAAAACAAGGAAAAGATGTCGGATAATACGTGAGTTTTACTTTTAAGAATATTATTTTGATATTATTAATATTATTCGAGAAATCCTCCTTCATTTATGATGAATATTACGTTTATTTTATGTTGGACACTAAAATCTTACGTTTTAAAATAATAATTTTGTTCTTAAAAAATAATGAATAATACAATTGTACAATTATATTTGTAAATTTAAAAAAATAAAATTTCTCCACCAAAAATCCTCAGAAAAATCTCTTTAAAAGGATATTACAAGGATATTACTTTAAAAAAAATTAAATGTTGTGTTAAATTATTTATTATATAACTTATTAGTAAAACAAATTAAATTTTTTAATGTTGAGTATTAATCCGACTATTTAAAATATATCCCAGAAAACAAGGAAAAGATGTCGGATAATACGTGAGTTTTACTTTTAAGAATATTATTTCGATATTATTAATATTATTCAAGAAATCCTCCTTCATTTATGATGAATATTACGTTTATTTTATGTTGGACACTAAAATCTTACGTTCTAAAATAATAATTTTGTTCTTAAAAAATAATGAATAATACAATTGTACAATTATATTTGTAAATTTAAAAAAATAAAATTTCTCCACCAAAAATCCTCAGAAAAATCTCTTTAAAAGGATATTACATGAAAAGTACGCTTTTAAAAATTCATTTAATGTTCCACAGTACTGCGCTTCTGTATTCTACGTTGTCTCTTAAATAACAACAGATTATTTCTTTCCAGGAGAAAGCGGTTTTTTTTTATTTGACAATAGAACATAATATCCAGCTCAGTATATCCTTGTAACAATTTCCCCTTATCTTTCTCATACCACTACAATTCCAGTCATTGTTCTCAAAGTAATTACAAGCTTTTATTAAAGCAGAAAAAAGGGGATTGTAAAACTGATAGGAATTCTTTAATTTTAAAACCGTATAAAAATGTTTTAAGATGTCGACTACTGCAGCCTATGTACAAATATAAAGCTGTCACATAATAGGACACATTTTATTTTTTTTGACAGCATTATTATTTTTATTTTGAAATGTTAATTAAAATGAGACGTTTAAGTTTAGGGTATTAAATAAATACCCTTTTAAGTAATTAATAAAATATACATTCATAATTCTTTTTTTATGAATAATTTTATTCCAGATCGTACAATGTAACAGTATAATATAACTGAACTGTTATTTCTAAAAGTACAAACAATTACGCGAAAAATTTGACAGAACCGTTAGATCCAGCGGCCAATATTTGAATTATCAGAAATTGATTAAATTAGAATCTAATCTTAACTATTATTTAAGTAGACTAGTTGTAATGTACATACTTGTGTATTTATGTGCGTGCGCGCGTGCGCGTGATCATGTGCTATTGGGTGTGTGTGAATTCGAAGTATGTGAGTGTGGTAAATTCATGAGTGTATTAAAAATTGTCCATTTTCAGCCGTCTTACCAGAAGTGTGGTGTAATTTTAATTATAAATTTCTAGATTTTAATGCGTTGTTGAATTCAGACAAAAGTTTGAGTAGGTACATCTTGAAAACTTTTATATCGTGCTATGTTTATGAAGTGATCTATCTTTTATGTAGTAAGGTTCGTTTTAAATTCTTCTTTTTTATTTTATTAAGTTGGTAGCGTATTTTGTGGAACTCGAAAACATATAGGTCTGAAAACGCTTTTGTACAGGGTCAATTTATTAATACTGAATTATTCTGAATTTCCATTAAATAAAAAATTTTTAAAAATTTCTTGTTCAACTATGTTGTTTTATCTTGAATAGAATATGTATCGACATTCCCAATGAATACCGTGATATTTTCCAAATTATTGTGAAGAATTTCTTTGTTTTTTAATAAGACCAGTGGACAATAATTTTTTTAAGTAAGAAGGTTAAGGATAAAACTTTTACTGAATTTACTTTCGTATGACATAGTTTAAACAAGGTCCTATCAAGTTTTATGTGATACTATGTAATACATTATTGTATTTTGATGACAAAATTTTTCAGTGAATGATAGATATTACTATACTGAGAGTTTCAGAAATTCCTGCCGTATAAATTCTATAGAGAAATGGAAAATAATTTAATTTAAATAATGGGTTTTGTTATTTACGTAACAGTATGATTATTCCGTTAAAGTGAATGATAAATCAATGAAGTTAAGGAATAAACATTAATGAAATTATTAATAATAATAGTTGCAATACGAGAATTGCTTCACATTCTCATTTATTATGGGATACCTTTAATTTAGTCATTATATTTATTTATTGATTCTCACCGTGAAGCACTAGGTGCACCGCGCAATAACGAAGAATGACTTAGATCGCCATACAAGATTTATTTTCATAATTTTAGATGAATACCAATCAAACAGATTGAATATAGTAGATATGAAATGTTTTTATAACTGAAATTTAATTATGATTTTATTATGATATTAGGTGTCGTAATGCAATCTTTAAAATAATTTTTTTTTCACAGTGGGATCTGTTTATATTAAAAACGAAGTTAATTAGTTATTACTCTAATTATTTATTAATGATAATGGTCAATAATAAAAGTTAATGAACTTTACTCAAAGTCTAGAATTAATAAAAAAAGCAGTTGTATAATTTTTTTAAAAATAATGTTATAAACACAAGGTAGATAAACTGCGAAATTTCTTGTAAGACTATATAGTTTTTAATCTCAAACAACGCTACGTAAATAGTAACCTTTTTGAAATAATTTATACATTTTATTTTAATAATTACTTTTTAATGACTTCTGATTCTTTTTTTTTGTATCAGCTGATTTTTATGATAGTTGTGTATCTTTGTGATTCTAACAAAAAGTTATATTTGCTATATATCGTTTTGTTATATTATGTTTGTAGTTACGTCTTGAAAATTAATGCGCATTAAGTATTAAGGTTTTGTTTTTTTATTTAGTTGCAGTATTAGAGATTCTTTTCGATCTACCGCTCCGTTGCTAAGGAGTGTTTTTGTTTGTTTACTTTTTACGTTTAATTGTTCGCCCATTTATTTTTACTTCATGCTCAGTATAGATCAACTACCTTCAGCAGATATGATTGACGTAGGGCTATCTGATGTTGGAGGCTGTCTGATAACATCCAGAAAACATGGTCAGCTGCCGTCGTTGAATAGAGACCCGAGGAGGTTACGCGTAGAAAACGTACTAGAGACAACATAGCAAACAATCTATCGGGAAACACAAGTCATAACGAGAGTGTAATCATGGAATCCCAATGTACTACTAGTCAGTGGAGAACCACT
The DNA here is from genome assembly GCF_047948215.1 of Lycorma delicatula. NCBI lineage: Eukaryota > Metazoa > Arthropoda > Insecta > Hemiptera > Fulgoridae > Lycorma > Lycorma delicatula. The sequence goes on from NC_134456.1 coordinate 24,932,998, forward strand.
GTGCCGAGGAAACAAACTTTGATTCATAGTTGTAACACTGGCGAGTTACCCTAGTCAAATAGATTTAGTGGCCTTCCATTGGAGGATTCGGAAGTTGTGAACCGGACGGAACCAGTCAAGCCTCCTTCTATGTGCTTTACGGGATAAAATATGCTGAGGCTGTACGAACTATTAGAAACGGTCGTGTATAGGGAGGATTACGTTGTAATCCCCCTGAAATTAATCAGGGAATGCGACTAAGAAATCTTCGGGTTTTGACTTAGTGACGCACAAAATGCTTGTCATGCTACCCCTTAAAGGCGTCATGTACGTTAAGGATCTGTACTGTGTTCTGCAGACGTTACTTCCCAGTGGAATGGAAAGTGTTGCAGCTGGTAATGGTCTTGAAACCAGGGAAGCCTGCATAGAATGTTTCTTCTTACAGGCCAGTTAGCCTCTTACCGGTCTTATCTACTTCGCAGGCCTAGGCCAGTGTTTGAGGGTAAGGGGATAATTCCAGGCTACCAGTTTGGGTTCAGGTGCAGCCCACTCCACCATCAAACAATTCCATAGAGTCGTCAGGGTCTTCAGTAAATAACTGGAGGAGAGGAAATTCTGCTCGGCGGCGTTCTTAGACATCCAACAGACCTTTGATAAGGGATGGATGTCTGGCTTGCTCTATAAATTGAAATTACAACTTCCTAGTCTTATGGAATTATCTTCAGGGGCGTTTCTCTGAAGTGAAATGTAATGAAGAGTTATCGAGATTCTTTGAGGTTAGATTGGGTATCCATCAAGGCTTTGTTCTGGGCCCTGAGTTGTATTCCTATTCACTGAGGACCTTCCAGCTCTAGAGGATTGGATCGTTGCCACATTTGCTGATGACACTGCTATCCTGGCCGTTAACGAAGACTCTGGGCTAGCCTCACAGGAGCTGCAAATGGCATTAGACCATGTCTGTGCGTGGCAGAAAAATGGAGGATTAAAGTCAATCAAGATAAATCGTAGCATGTCACATTCGCCATGCGGAAGGGTGACTGTCCCATTGTGAAGTTAGATGGTGCCTTGATCCCACAAACGTGTAGTGTGCGGTACCTAGGATTTCACCTAGATCAACGTTTGACCTGGAAATGTCACATGAGGATGAAGAGGAAACAACTAGACGCGAGGTATTATATAATTAATGAAATCTTTGGATTTTACTGGGGAAGGCATATCGGTTCGATTCAGACTTCATGTCCTTTTTTTAACTCTTTTTTATTTTTTAATTTAAATATATTGATTTATTAATAATTATTAACCTCTGATTGTAAAAAGATTTTTACGATAAGTAATAATTCAATAATAACAATAAAAATTAAAAAAAAAATTATGAAAATATATCTGACGTTATTAATGAAATCAAATTTTATGTACTTTTCGTTTAAAAAAAAAAAAAAAATTGTATATGTAATTTAATAGCCGTACATGGAATGTGGTGTCGACATTATATTTTTTTCTAAGTGTAGATTTTAGAAATTCGAATTAGTTGTAAATGTACAAAATTATGCTTAACTAACTGAAATTATAAATTACAAGAACCGTAAAGTAAACATAAGTGATGAGATATGCGGATTTCATAAAGGAGAACGAAGCATAACTCATTCTTTTTTATTGGAATTAAAAATTGAGGTTTGATTACCGAGAAAATTTGTCATTTTTGGAAATCCAGTTTTAGGCTATACAATTATATAAGAAACACCTTCATTAATTCTTTCATATACATTTTTGTGTTTACGAAAAAACTTTTTAAATAGAAACCACCAAACAAGATATTAATCGAACCGAATTACGTATCGTCTATTTCAGCTATAGAGAAAATTTGTCATTTTTGGAAATCCAGTTTTAGGCTATACAATTATATAAAAAACACCTTCATTAATTCTTACATATACATATTTGTGTTTACGAAAAAACCTTTTAAATAGAAACCACCAAACAAGATATTAATCAAACCGAATTATGTATCGTCTATTTCAGCTATAGAGAGCTTACGTTTTTGCTAAATTTTTATCGGAAAAATGTCTTCTACACAGTTGGATCTCATTAAAATCTTTCTTCTAAAATTAACAATGAATTAACTTCATGAAATATAATTACTTAAATAATTATTTTTTGTAAAAGCAATTCTTTTAGTAAACATACTCCTCTGTACTAATACAAATTAATTTATATTTAACAGATCAACCCTATAAGGACAGAACAATTGAAATAGGATGATTTACCTTATTTCATAACATATTATTACATAACAGAAGCGCTTTCACGAATTTGATTCGCATCATCAGCTGCATACATCATATATATATATATATATATATATATATATATTAAAAAACCATTAAAAACTTGCAATCCATAACACAATACCGTAAGTACACCATAACACCATACATAAGTGATTGATAGGTATGGTGTTATGGATTGCAAGTTTTTAATTGGTTTGTAATACATATATATATATGATGTATGCAGCTGATTATGCAAATAAAATTCGCAAAAGCGCTTCTGTTATGTAATGAAACAAGGTAAGTCATCCTATTTCATTTGTTCTGTACTTAGGGTTGATCTGTTAAATATAAATTAATTACTTAATAAGTAAATTATTCGTAAGAAAAATAAATAATCTTTTATTCTAAATAAATACGAAAGAAGTACTTCGATGATATATATTAATAAAAGTATAAAGAAGGAACGATGTGGTAGATATGAAGGAAATGTTGGAGACAGAACTAGGTAAGATGGAGTTTTGTGTCTGTGTGTTGCGGTGAGACAAAGCCCAAGAACAAAGTGTGGGTGGAGCAACCTACCAACTTGTTCTCGTTCTACCGTAAGAGACAGACGTTGATTAATACTCGGCTACACAATCCTGTTATTAATTGTCCTTGCCTGTGAATTATTCACTAATTACTCCGCAAGGGAAGGTAGGAAATCTCTTTAAGGGCAGAAGCCCCTCTTGCGAGGAATCTCGCGCTATTAAGCGAGATCTGGGGTTTATACAGGTTTCACAGCGTGGTGCATTCATTCTCCCGGATAAAGTGCTTCCTACTATCTCTAAGCCGTACAAATATTTCTCCTCTCTCCATTACAAAATGAACAACGTTTCTGCCTTTCTTACTTATTAATCATATTCGGAGGAGATATATTTTTGGTTGTTTGTACTAAAACGAATAAACTATTATAAACTTACAAAAGAATTATTTTGAGGCGATAAATTATTTTTATAAACCTTTTAACCGCTCCACTTATGCTATTTTTCTATTAAATAAAGATGATGAGTTAGAAATCTCAAAGTAAGTTCTTTTTGTTCAAATCTTTCACAAGTAAAGTAATCTAAAAATTATGAACGGCTACTTTAACATTTTTTTAATAGTAATTAATGTGTGAAATTAATATTTTGTTGATACAAAATTTAATTTTGTATTATTATTTTTCCGTAATTAAATAAATTGAAATATTTATTCTTACATAATTAGAATTAAATTAAAATCATGATTAGCAATTGAATAACGTTCAATAAAATTATTCAAGTTCGCCGTTAATTAAATGTTTTCACTTGATAAATATCTCTTAAAAACAGATAATCTAACTTAAAACTTATTATTTTATGTTAAATTAATTTAAATAAAGCATGTATACCGTAATAAACTATTCATATGACACAATTTATCTACCAAATAACAATATTTTAAATAGAAATGTAATAGATTATAAAATTTTTAAATGAAAATATAAAATATAAATCAGCCCACCGGGCTGGTCTAATAGTTAACTCGTCGCCTCAAACCAACTATTTAACAGCTGATTTTCGAATTCGAAGGTTTCAAGTTAGAATCCTAGTAAAAACTAGTTGTTTTAATACGGATTTGAATACTAGACAAAAATACCGTTGGCCTTTGGTGGTTAATATGTTATCTCATTCCTTTTGGTGTTTTCCTCTTGGTTAATATGCTATTTCATTCATTTATGTCATTCCTGAGACGTGTGGTTCAATTAACTACACGTCTAAGAAATGGTCGGTCTGAATTTGTATATGACTTTACCTCATTTATATGTCATATATGTTATCCTTTCATCACATTGGACCGTGGGGTATTGCTTCAATAGTTGAACGGATTGTAACGTATACTTAAGGAAAAAAGTAGATTATCATGACCATCGCTGATTTACTCTTACGACACCATCTATTATGGTGAAATAACTGAACTTGTGTTAAAATTCAATGGATAACATAGTTATTATTTTTTTTTTTTTTTAATTGAATTAGAATTTATCAGTGTGATTTGATTATCGAGATTTAATTAACGGAATTTTTTTTATCTTGAATAGAGCTAGCTACTATATAAATAAATCTGTTATTAAAAAAAAATTGTTTACATCATTATACAAGTATGATGGCTTTTCCTTTTTACATAATAATATATGTTATCTTAAAAAAAATCAGTCGTTCTTGTTTGATTTAATTTTATATTTTATTATTGAGTTTAAACTTCTATTTTGAGGAGTAAATCGGCAAAGTGAGCTTTTCCAAAGAAACATACGAGTTAAATTATTAATTTGAATTTTTTCGAGTTAGTATTCCATGATTAATATAGGTATTACGGAAGACAATTCCTATACCAACACAACTCATTTCTCTATTATTTCCAACCGCTACTTTATAATATATTAGCTTCGTAATAATCGTGGTTTAATTGTATTAGTTTAAAACATATTTATGAAAGAATTTGAACCGTGATTGCTTTTTAAATTTAGTCATATATAACAAAGTGCTTATAGTAAACGTAGGGAATAAAAAAAATATTTTATTAATGAATTACAATAGTCAGTATTTATTTAGCCACAGTGTGGCTAAAAAAACGACAGAATACGTAAGTTTGAACAGTTTTAATTCCATTACTAACAATTAAAAGATAATTGTTGTAGATAAGAATTAAAGCTTACTTTTTAAAGATTATTTTAAACATTTTTTTTGTTACAAGATTAGTTTAAACATTAAGAAGCAAAAGGAAGTTTAAAGTTTTCATTAAAATGAAAACTCATTTACGCTGTTGTATAATAAGAAAAATTTTCGTTTTTTATATCTTTGGCAATATAATTTTGCGAGATATTGTAACGTATTTTAAGAATGCTAAAAATATGGACTTTCTCGTCGTTTAATTTCAAATTGTTCTCTTCTTATTTTGATTTAATTATATAATCTAAAAATGATATATCCATTTCTATCATCGAAATAAATTTTTTAAATAATTGAAACAGTTTGTAAAATATTTGTTTTTGAAATATGGTAGTCTAAAAAATTCGAATCAATTGCCCATTAACACCTCAAAAGTATTGTATAATAAATATTTTTGTATAGAAATTCTTGGATTGGTTAAGGAATTACAGAAAATAATAGAAACAATTATAAAAATTAAAACACGACTAACGAAAAAAAAAATTGTTGTATTTACATTTTTTTGTATTTCAGTATTACAAAAAAATATGTATGCATTTGTATGTCTGTATGTGTGTGCGTGTGTGTGTGTGTGTGTGTGTGTGTGTGTGTGTGACCCTTAGCTTAGAACCGTGATGTACCGATCACTAGCGGAAAATCCCGATTTGTTAGTATCAATTTTTAGAATTAAATTTCTAGTTTAACTTTCGTTATATCAGTTTTCATCATTCAAAAAGAATATTTTTATACAAGAGATAATCGATTTTGGACACCTAATAATCCCATTCGGAGACGCCGCCCGCCAGGCCTAGCTGCTGAGGGCGTGCCTGTGGTATGCCTCTGCAGCTAAACTAACGACAATAAATCGAACTAAAAATATCTGATGTGGACGACACATGACTTCCTTGTACCCTATTAAATTACATGTACACATTTTTGTTGCACTTCATTAAACTTATTTCATTTGAAAGTGTGATACGATCCTCCAGTTCTTTAATAAAGGATTTTTTTTTTATTTTAATTTTTTTTGTTATTGAATTATTATTTATTGTAATTTTTTTTTTACAATCAGAGGTTAATAATCATTATAAATCAATATATTTAAATTAAACAAAAGAGTCGGAAATGAATTCGGATTCGAACCGATGTACCTTCCCCTTGTAAGATCCAAATATTTCATTAATTAAACTCTTATTAGGGTGTAACGCTGGAACCAATGAAAATAATTACCAATTATTATATATTGTTAAAAGGTTCTCAATAAGGGATTATTGATCCAGTTAAGATTGTGGGCCATTGGTGTGGGTTCACACTGGTTCCAGGAAGCAGTGTTGTCAGCTGGAGTGGTCGGACAACTCCTGGAACAAAACAATAACTTCTTGTTCAAGGAGTTGTCCGACCACACAATGAAATCCTGTTTAATGCTAACAGGTCCAGGAACGCCATGGACATCTGTTGGCCGATAGGCCAGAGAGAGGCCGTGGATGTTTTCGTCTCAGAACCCAATGGGGGTGGCGGCGGTACATAGTGGCCGCGGTCAGGGGACAACAATGGCTAGTGGATCAGGCTTCAGGAGCTGCGATCGATCTTCTAATAATAAACACCATGTAAAAGAGCTAGTACCACTTTGCAACAGTCGCAGGATACGTGGCAGGGGTCCTAAAAACCCAAGTCCGGGAAGAAAGGAATTGTTTGATGCTTCCAGGTGGATCTTTTAGAGAGTTCCACATTATAAATTTCTCAGACTGAGGTGGAAGAACATGACCGATGGATCGGAGGGTGAAAGACAGCTTTCTGCAGAGCCGTCGTTTGTTCCCGCTTTCGTGAATGGGCAACAGCGATAAAGCACGAAGACTGTGGATCTCTCTGGTCCAAAGGCACCTCCCGGGGAGTGCAATGCATAATTGTGATGCCGTGGTCTGGAAGGGAGGAGCTCCACCCCGGGAGGGTAGGATCGGTGAAATATGAGGTTTAGTCGGTAGGGCGCAGGCACACATACGCTCTCTTAATAACATCTAGCGGAACCTGTTAGCGAGTCCGACACGCCACCTATAAAGGGGATTCCTCAAACTCAACGTAAAAAAAAAAAACAATAAAAAAAAATATATATATATAAGTGTGTGTGTGTGTGTGTGTGTGTGTGTTGTGCACATACATATACTTCTTCGAAAAATACGTGATTAAACCAAAAGTAAATTAAGTAGAAATAGGTTATTATAAAAGGAAATAATATCATTTTATGCAAAATTGTAGTGGGAAAAATAAAAAAATGTATTAGTACCGGATATGTTTATTGGCAGTTCTTAATACGTATCTCAAAAAATAATGTAAAATAGAAAGGCTGACTTATTTCTGCATCATTATTTTTTATAACTGTCAGTTACAAAATTCTAACATTTTCATGTCAGGTTTCTCCTTTCATTAATCCGACTATAGCAACAAAGTTAATAAGTGCCTGAATAGGCTATGCACGAGTAGCTACTACCCCATTTTAGAGCTATTTACATCTTACCTTTCAGATCGGAAGTAGGCTCCCTTAACAGAAAATCAAGTGTTACTTTTTAATGTAAAGTTTGAAATTGCAATATTTTCAAAACGACAAAAAAAAAGATTATATGATATACCATTTGACAAATGAAGGAACAAAGATTAAAATGGCACAACATGAGAACACTATTGTATCAGCCAACCCTGGGAATGAGGGGGTTAAGTTGAGTCGTTTTGCGCCGTTCGGTGCGCACTAAAATTATATCTCTGGACTTCGATATGATAGAACTTTGATTCAGTTGTTGAAATTGGCTCATCGAATACTACCTACATAACATACTTTAATAGCGATAATATTTTTAAAAGATCAAAATAATCGTAATTATTGAAAAAATTATCTGTTTAGACGAAATGTAGTATATCGTTGTTAAACGTGTTCAAAAGAATCGCTAACGCCTATGGGAGAGTGAAACAGATCATGGCAAATTCTAAAAGCATAAAATAGATCAATACTAAACGTCAAAGGGTTTATCCGCTATAAATGAGTACCACCGACCCGCAACCAAGTACATATGCTGTTGATGATGTTTTATGGGAGTGGACGACGGAGATAAAGTAAAAAGAATTCGAAAATGGTGCGGTTGAGGCTGTGAAAATAGATACTATAGTCGAGTTGGACGAAGAAATGCGCCTGACGTTGTAAGTGTATCGACAAATGGATTTCAGCAAAACTTCTGTGGTGATATTGTCAAATATTTGTAGGTTTTAAAAATGAATCTGTCATCTTTCACTTTCTTTCGTAGTATATTAGCAATCCCACACCACACGTCCACACATGATGAATTCTACGTTCTAAATGTTTGTAGCCATGGCTCCGACACAGCCTCCGCCAAATTTTTCTTTGTTGAGATAGCGCAGTTTATGTAATTAATTACAACCTAATATAATGGGTTCAGTAGATTTAATTTTTTTTTTTTTAGAATTTTTTTTTCGTGTGAATTAACAATTTATGAAACTAAATTATATTAAAGCTGTGTTTATTTCTATCATATAATTTAAAGACTTTTATTTCAATTACTTTATCATGTGATTAGGTTTAGTATTAAAATATAAATAGATAGGATTAATAATATTGTTTATGTATATATTAAAATAAAATCTAATTTAAATATTGAAAATAAACATATAAAAAAATTACAATTAAATTTAATGTAAATATATGAATTAATTTTAAAATGTTTAAACTATTTTTAATACTAGTTTATAAAAACACTTTTTTACTGTTTATACTCGCATCCTATTATCATATGCAATTAATTAAAAATAAGTTGTCTAATTTAAAATTTAATAAAATTATTTTCTTGTTTATACATTTTATTGATAAATCACGTGAAATAATTAAATAAAGAAATAAGTATGTAAATAACATCATTTTTTATGCATATAATTTCCTCAAAATTTATTAATGGGTTGTATTACTTTGTTTTCTTATAATTAATATGATATTGTTTTAATTTTATTATTTTTTCGTTAAATAACTGCAATATTTAACACAAAAAAATCAATTTGTTTAAAATTTTTGTATATTTGTTTTTTCTGTTACATATTTTGTAGTTCACCCAAGATTTAATAATCTTAAAAACTTTTAATTGTATATTTCTGTATAAAAGATAGAACTAATATACTACACCAAGAAAGTCAGCTTAGCCCTTGCATACTTTAATAATATGACACGGTTCGCAGTGTATATATTATTATTATTTTTCTTTTCTTTTTAGTTGAATATATCACCACATAAGTTCAAGGCTTATAATACAAGGATATGTGAAATGGAAATCCTGTAGCGTGTGAAAAATTTCAAGCTTGGCCAGGATTCGAACCCGGGAACCTCTGAATTAAAGGCTCAGTCGCTACCACTCCACGGAGATGAACGGAGAAAGAAAGATTTCCATTTATTGAAATTATGTATTTTAGCACGATCACTATCTAAGTAAGAAAAATGGATTAAAGTTTTACATTTTTACATGTATTTCTTTCACTCATAATCTCCTTTCGGAAAGTCTTGAGATTGAATTCCGGTCAGGCAAGAAATTTTTCACAATTGAATTTAAATTCATCTATCATTATTCACATACTAAGCATACGGCTTCATCAGCTATAGTAATTAAATGACAAACAAATAATATGCTTTTTTATTTTTTATTTTTATTTTGACTTTGAAATTTTATTTTCTACTTAAAAATTATTTTTCTATAAAATAATTTAACCAATTTTTTTTAAAGGTATAGTGCAGTCATTTTTTGTAATTTTAATTTTTATCTTAATTTTAATGAACCTATTGATGATTATTACAAATATGTATCAGATATATAACACAAATATGATTGTTAAAAATATGTAGTATTCTTTAGTTGATGCTTCTTTGATTGGTTTTTAATTATAAACAGATTTTTTCATGTGAATTTTATTCTCAAACAAGTTTTTACTGATCGATAATTTAGAAGAAAACCTAAAAAAAATCCCCCGTGTGTTATAATTTTAAACAGAAATTATAAAGGTGTTTTTTTTTTCATTTAATACAATTTTTACTGTAGTTTTAGAAAATTTAACAAAATAATTTATTTCTAAATTTTTAATATAAATAATATATACACTGGAAAGGTTATTTAGAATTTTTGGAAATACAATCCATGTTCGCAATGCCGGTTTTTCCTTTGGGAAAAACAGCAATGGGAACATAGTTTTAAGATACCCTAAGGAACTGAGACTGGGACAGCTTACTGAATAGTGCTTACAAGAGTCAGCCATTTTGAAGCGAATCTGACCCGCCATGCTGTGACGCTAAAACCTTATAAATATATAAAGAGATAGCGATAAAAATCGTCCTAGTATTTTCGCCCGGGCTCGTTTGTCGCGGCATGCACAAGGAGATTCTGAATTTCCCCCGTTTTCCTCACTTGAAAAGCCACTCCATTACCCATTTCACCGCATATACCACTACCACCCGACCATCAAACACACTGCCTTATTCTTCAGCTCTTGATATTCATGACCCCCCCTCTCTTTCTCTAAATATTTTTCTTCTTTTTTACTTCTTCTTGGAAACGTGCACGTAGTAAACAAGCTGTTGTCATCATTGTTAAATTGTAAGGAATTACGAATGATATATTGTTGTCTGATGTGTTCAGATAAATTAAATTTTTAAAACCTTAGATAGAAGTTAAATTATTATGAATTAATTTTTGACTTGCTTTATAAACTATTTTTAATTTGGACTCATTTTTTTCTTAATTTAATTTTAATTGTTGATTAAAGCGATGAAAATTTTGGCTTACTAGGTGAAAATATTTTATTCAGCTTACATGTATTAAATCTCTTTGCTTATAAATAATACCTTCTACCGTTAATATTTACAGAATAAATAAAAATATTATAAATATAGTAAATATAAACTATCTTAAATGTTAACAAAATAATTTTACAATGAACTTATTTAAGCAGATGAGTTTTTCTCTTATAAAATGCTTTATAGGTAAGCGAATTTCTTCAACATTTTACTAAAACGGTATATCCTGCGTAAAAATATCTGATAACCAAATTTAATGGAGTAATAATAATATGGAAGTATTTTATAAAAGTTTTAAAAATAAAAATAAAATAAACTGAAGTCATTATTTATCTAAAAATGAATCCAAAGTTAATATGCATCCATTGTATATTTTGGCAATTGTGACATTTTGAATTGTTTCAGCAATTAGAGTGACATTCAGGCAGGCTTTTACGGAATTAATTAGATGGATCCAGCGATCAAAAAAAGAAGATCACAGTATTTTAATGTCGTAACGGTATCAAATGTTACAAAAATGATGCTTTGAATATTGCTATAGTATTATTATGATAGAATATTGTAATTTTTAATACTTTATTCTAATTCTTAAAAAATTGTGAACACACCAATAATTCACATTTAGAATTGTGTAATTCAGTTAAGTTTTAATTTTAATAACTAGTTTATTATTTATAATAATATAAAAAGTTGAAGAACCTTACCTGTATGAATGTAAGTATGTTTTTTCATATCTGATTTTTGATGAAAACGTTTCCCGCAAAATTGACAAGGATACGGCCTGGTATCGGAATGGATCAGCAAATGAGTTGACAATGTTGAAGATCTCTTGAAAGTTTTTCCGCATTGTTTACACTCGAATACCTTCTCCACATTATGAACAGACCTACGACAACACAACCACCTGTGCTTGCTAGTATCACGTGATGTAAATAAAATCAATTTTAATAATAATTAAGTAAAATGAAATTAAAAAAAAAAAAAAAAAACAAATTAGAATAAATTAAATATTTATTGGTGAATTTTTATAAGATATCTTTTTTAAATATCTATAAAAGATTACTTTTAAAAAATTAAAGTTAGAAATTAGATAATATTACTGTGTCTAGCTTTATTCATCAAAAGCAGAACACGTGTAGAAGATGATGTATCTGTAATGTAATTATTAAATATAGGTAATTAATATATATTATTTAAAAATTTAATAAGATAATTTAGAATAAATTAAATAAAAAACACGACTGGTTGGAAAACGGAGAAATTTATAAAACGTTTTCTTCCATTATTTATTTCAAACTACCGAAAATTTTAACCTATAATTAATACAAAAATAAGCATGACGATCTAATTATTAGATTATCCATTACCTTCTCGTACACGCTATCTTCAAAGACTTTTTTGGTGACTTCTATTCTTTAATTATCTGAGGAATAAAGTGACATATGACTGCATAAGGAGTTTTAAATGTGCCTACGCTTGTCAGTATGTAAATTGAATTAATGTGAACATATATCTCATTTTATATTTTTTTAAATTATATTTCCTTTTGCTGTATCTTTATTATTATATTATTATTTACGATCTGTAAAAAAAGATGATTGTTTAAGATACATACAGCAAATAATATGCAATAAGATATTCAATAATCTTTGAGAGGATTGTGTTCTGTTTTTCTTATCTTTTTGCAAGTTATAAACGAAATTTGGCAATAATTTGTCACAAAAATGTTTGAAAAAATAAGAGAAAATTTGATAAATAGTAAGTATTAACTAATACTAGAGTTAATTTTTACATAAAAATATATTCCATCAGGAAATAAAACTTTTCCACAAAAAAAAAGCTTAAGCTACAACGCGATTAAAACATGACTACATTAGCCACAATTCTAAATTAAAATAATCTGTAACACCAAATCTATTTAATGGTTTTTTTTCTATTTGTATTAACTTTATGCGTGTACAAATTTAATAATTAATTTTATTCATTTTTTTATTTAAAATTATAATAACTTTATAATTTAGTCATAATCTAACATCTACAGCCTTCACTACTGTTGCCGATGATAAACTAAAAAGATTTTGGCGTGAATTAGATTTATTTAGAACTTTCTTTTTATAAAATTTCTTCTTCAACCGTTTTAACAACAAAATTCAGGGAATTTCCGTCTATTATATAGGTTTTAATTTTATTTTCCACTCAGATAATATAAAAAAGAAAGTTTTCGAACACTGATAGCGTGCGCACACACACACACACACACACACACACACAACTACACACGCGTGCTCATGCATACATAACACACCCACACATAAATTTGAACGATTATCATTTTTTAATTTTATATAAAATTAGGAGAAATTAACAGTAATTATAGACCCTTCTAGAAATACTAAAAGAGTATAATTTAAAAAAAAGATCATGAATTTTTTAAAAATTAATCAACAATTAAATAAAAAAGGTGGCACAGTATTGTATGACTTTCCCGGTTATGCTGGTCAAGTCATGATTACCAACATAAGATTTAAGCATCAAATTTCCCAAATTTCTAATGAAAACATTTTAGATTTGCCTTACGCTTAGGTAAGATTTAGGAGACATTTAATTATAAAGATGTGATCCCTAACAAAAAATTTGGGTCCGTAATAGAATATAGATTCCAAACCTAATTTAATATAATAGCCCTTTAAGTGAAAAGAAAAACACAAAGAACCTTTTTTAATAAAATTAAAAGAATTTGAGGCAAATAACAATATATATATTTTTTTAGAAATGAGGAATTTTAAATAAATTTCTAACAAATTTACATTAATCAAATATTCTCTAAATCTATTACTCCCTTCAATAGTGTCTAAAACAAGAAAAAGAAAACTTTAAAAAAACTCGGCATTTTAGATCCATAGTTTATAACTTTAAAAAATTGTAGACGTTTGTTAATAGGTCTAAATATGAAATATAAACTTTCAAAAAATCTTTGAAACATATTTTAACCGAAAGAAGTAAGAACATAAAAACGTTTATTTCAATTTTAAGAGGTGGAAGGTTGATTTTTGAAAAAAAATTGATTGTATACGCATTATAGTTAATAAATTTGCTTTAATAAAGTTATTTCTAAAATGGCTCTGAAGAAATTTGAATTTATTTTTTTACGATATCCCCCCTTAACGAATTAAAAAAAAAATTAATATGACTAATGCCCCAAATCTAGAAATATTTGAGCTACGTTTGAAGAAAATCGTTGCGGTCAATTCAGAGTTATAAAGTCAAAAGTAGTGCAACACATTACGTACATTCAAATATATATATATATGAACAAAAGTTCATTCAAATATTAAGCCCAAAATCCTCAAAAATTTCTTAACTGCAGTAATAAGCCCTCGTTGAGAGATTTTCAACGATATATCATAAGTAATACTTTGGTTCCAGAGTTATAGCCAAATGAAATTTTAATTAATGAAATATTTGAATCTATAAGGTTCAAATCCTTAAACCTATAAGGATTCGTTTTTTTATTTTTTTAACTTTTTTTTTTGTAAATTAAATATATTAGTTTATTAATTATTAACCCGTGATTGTAAACAAATTTTTACAATAAATAATTATTCTATAATAACAATAAAAAAAATATGAAAAAAATCAGACGTTATTAGGGAAATAAAATTTTATGTACTTTAAAAATGTGTATAAGAAATTTAACAGGCCTACAAGAAAGTCATGTGGTGTCCACATCATATTTTGTGAAACATCTGATTATTTAATATTAATTGAAAATTATAATTTAGAATCGTATTATTTTCGGGTTTTCTAGTTTAATTTCTGTTTAATTTTATTTAATTATTTAGGAATCTCTGTTTAATTTTATCTACATTAAACCTTAATTACAGAGTGACTGAAAAATTGACACTCACAAGAACAATATATACAGTGAGACACACATGCCCGGTCTTTATTAAATTACAAAATGTTCTTATCTTTTTGTTCATTAATCCACTGATATTGTAGACAATATATACAAGTATATATTCTTCCTAAGTCGGAGTTGATTATCATTTCGTTTATTTGTTTTTTGTTGCCAATCATTTAATCGCTCTTTGGTTTGATATAACTCTTCTGATCTTAATTTGTGTACACGTTCTCTAGTTTCAAATTTTCTCTCTCTTTATACTCATCATCCGCTGTTAATCTTTTTATTCTTTCCTTGATCTTAACGTTTGCTTCCTCTTTCTATTTATCATATTCTCTTAATCTTTTTATTATTTCTTTGATTTTAAAATTTTCTTCCTCTTTATGAGTGGAAGAAAATGAAATAGAGTGCACTTTAAACTGTCTACTTTATTAAAGAGTTGGAGGATTGTATTTCACTTTTAATTGAAATAAGTTTAAATGAAGTGCAGCAAAATATATTTATACGAGTATGTAATTTGATAAGCGTACAAGAAAGTCATGTGGTGTCCACATCAGTCTTTTTGGCCTAGATAAGGTTGTTGGACCCTAATATGTAAAGATTTTTAGAAACTTGATGTACCCATTATATTCTCATTATATTTTCTCATTATATTCTCCCGTTATATTCTCTCCCATTATATTCTCCGGGAAAGTAATATTTTTGCTTTAACATAAACAATCTTGGAATAAAAAGAATATAAATTTGCGGTGGATTAAATTAAAATAATCTTTAGTACTTACTTTTTATTTATTTATTAAAAAATTATTGCTTAAAACGATTATCCCCATATTGTCATATAATAAAACTAATTAAATTATTTATTGTAAGACATCAATGTATTATGAGGCTAAACGAACTAATAAAAAAAGTAAATGTGATTACTGCGAAATCATACAGCGGTTTTAAAATAAACTGTAAGGTGCATAACAGAGGTATCATGATTTGCAGAAAAACATTGAAGTACACGAATATTTACGTCCGAGAGGAAATACAACGTTTCAGTTCAAAGTACGAACTAGGACTTAACATCCAGGTGAATCAATTAGTTTTGAACCTCTTAGAGAACTGGGATGGCGTAAGAAGACTAATATGGCTACACGTTCTGGATCTTAGTGACTCTATAGTGTTTTAAGTGTAATTTCAGCTGTAACTGCTGTGAATTATCTCTTCGATTTTTATTTTTAAGTGTAATACATATTCTTTTCTTTTTTTCTCACTGTTTCATTGTTTCTCTAGTTATTTATTTCTTCTATTTTTATTTTTATTGTTCTACTGTTAGGAATTGCATGTTCATAATTTCTTAGTGTTTGTGCTGCTTTCCATAAAAGTTCTTTTTAATACTAGTGTATAAGTTTTTTTAGGAGTTTCGCTGGGAACTCCTTATCATGCGATTGCGATTTTTAATTTTTATATTTACGGGTAACTTAATATGTTAAAATTGGTATTTAATTAGGGTATTTATTTAAATTAAAAATAAAAATGTAAAATTAATAATATAAATGAACAATTTTTATAAAAGCGCAGCATAAGAAATTATGGAAACCGATTTAAAATTTTGTGGTTGAAAACAATCGGCAATGTGTGCACACAAAGATCCATATATACTTGTATTTGTTTTATTTTTCTGTTAAAATGAAAGATTCTGTGATACAGCTCATATGAGTATCATCTATTATTAAGACGATACTGACATTTGTTTCGGATACAAATATAGACACGAAATACACGAGTATACATCTACATCTTTCTCGGATATGTGCGTTTCGCTACGTTTTCAGATTTTATTTTCAATTCAAATTCATTTTTTAAGCATTTAGATTTCTTATCTCTTATTTTTATACCTACTCTTACATAAAAAATAAAAAAAAAAAACTTGTAAATCTACTTTTATAAATAATATTAGAAACAATTATTGCTTAGTTTACATTGTTTACGAATAGAAAATGTCACGTCTATCACCACAAGCATAACTAAAGAATCTTTAGTTCGTACCTCAAAGATTTTCTAAATTAGTTCTTTTTGAATAGGGAAATGCGTGAATAATTTTTTTCTCATGCAGTAATTTCTTTTTATCCAGAAATGAAGCGTAAAATGATAATTCTGTGTGTTAACTTTAGTTAAAAATATAGTTCAGCTTACTTCAAACTTAAAATATTCAAAAAAATTAATAATGAATTATATTTAAATTTAAGCAGTTTACCTGTGTTGACTAAGGCTAACTTCAGCTCCAAAAGTTTTGTTACAAAGCTCACACGCGAACGGTCTTTTCCCATTATGAGATCTTCTTGCATGTACTTCCAGTCCATGAGGTGTCGGAAACATTTTATCGCATTTTATACAACTGTAAGCATCACTACCTCTCATCAATAAATGATGATGGTGGTGATGCGGTTCCAAAGGATGTCCACCCCCTAAAAGATGATGACGTAAACGGAATAATTCTTCTGCCGTAGGAGGATGTGGTGGAGGAAATATTGACCCTGTTGTACCTCCACTTGAACCTGAAAAAAATTCATTTGAGATATTACTTTTTACCCGATTGGATATTGGATTTTAAAAGAACAGAAATATTTTTATAAAATGTATCGGCTGAATTGGCACCAAACGTTTTAGACAACACTGGTAATTTATAATAATTACTTAACAGCAATGATTGCTGTGAAAATTCATAACAGTCCGTATTACTTAATTTTAATGTTTCAGTTTTCCGCATAATAAAACTTTATTTATTTATTCACGTTCATAACTACAGACTTGCGACCGACTACAATTGCTGGATGAGTTGTGAACGGGATTCGAAACCAGAAAATTCTGGTGAGAGGCTGAAACGATATCACTTCACTTCGGAATTCAGTATATATTAATAAAATAATAAATTCAATTTATTATTTTTTAACACAGAGCAATGTCCTACTATTAAGAAATTGTTATTCCTACAGATAATTTAAATTATGAGTGATGTGATAAAATATAAATAGGTTATTATATTTGTTTTTTAGATAATAATAATGACAATAGTTCATTTCTGTCAACATAGATTATAATCTTCCATACTACAAAATATAAAATGAAATTTGAAAATTATTGTATATGTAGAGTGTTTCATTTTATTCGCCCCAGGCGGTATTCTCGTAAACTACGTACAATATAAAAAAATAACCTAAGCAAAAGTTACTCAGATTGAAGGGGGAACACTTCATTGTGATCTTGAAAAAATTAAATATAATCATGAGTAAATTCAAGTATGTCGACGTGACATTTTTCGCTTTTTCCATTGGTGCTATCGAAAAAGATAATTCCATTTGAAAAATTTCAATGACCTAGGAACGAACTCCAATGGAGACCCAAGATCATAGTCAAGGTCGCCATCGGATATCCCCCTCCTATCTCAATAACTTAATTTAAATCATTTCTATGTTCTTTTCCATAGTTTGCGAGATAAATAGCCTGAAATATAAATATTCCAGGATTATTGTATGACCGTCAAAAACGTGCAACTCGTATAATACTATCTCTCATGGTTAGCCTGTGATATACAAAAACGTTCCAAGGTCATATGTATGACCACATATTCCAATGTAAAAGTTTTTGCTTTTTTCATTGGTGGGGTCAAAAGTAGGTCATTCATTTGAAAAAAATCGAGTTAACCTTGAGGTAAGGTCCAAGATCAAATAATAGGTCACTATGAGGTTTCCTCATAGTAACTGAGTTACTTTTGTTTAGTTAATTTTTTTTTATTGTGCGTAGTTTACGAGAAAATCGCCTGAGGCGATTAAAATGAAACGCACATACACATTATTGAAAGAATTAAAAAATTAGTAATCATTAAAAAAATATTATTTATAACCTAAAAGTTAGTGGCAATTCGTTTGTCTAACAATTATTGTCATCTGAGGCACCGAAAAATGTACGAGTATATAAATACTAAATACATAAAAACAGATGATAATGAAAAATAATAAATAATTTTTGAAACAGTAAAAGATAAACATTTCTATTTGTATTTATAAATAGCAGTTGATATAAAACGAAATGATTTCGGCAATACCAGATGAAAGTTTCAGTGATTAAATTATTCTTAGGTAATTGTACGCTTTTTTCTGTGGTAGTCATAAATTATACCTAATTTTTATCTTATAAATAGGAAAAATATTCAATTTTTAATATTTCATAATTATTTTAAGTACAATTATCAATTATTATAATGATTGTATCTAACACAAAAGACCCTGTTGAAATATGGAAAGCCACCGAAAATGTTGTTCGTCGGGCGGAGTACTATTTCCACTGTAACGGAGGACATTTTAAGCAGTTTATAATTTAATTGTTTGTAAATTGGTTTTATTATTTTTCTAAAATATTTAATTTTTTGTTTTGTAATTTAAAAATTTTGTTTCTTTTAATATCAGTTGGTTAAGATCTGTCATATTTTTAAATGTTTCGTTTTTAATAAACTTCGAAATTCTTACATTTGTATTTAGTTTCTGTGGACTTTATTCATACAATTTTTCTCAGAAATAAATTTTCTACAATTTTTTAAAAATCCATATATTTCATGGAATGGAATGCAAAAGTGGCGGGAGTATCACAATTCTCCCTTCGAATCGCAGAGCCTGGACAGTGTTCCTTGCTGCTGTATGATTCTGTAATCGGGCGTGTTTCAGGGGTTTATTTTTAGTGTCGGTTATAAGTTTTAAATTTTATTATATTTATGGACGGATTTGTGATTAGCATTCCTATCCGTTTTGGACCAGCATTCTCGTCCCGTTACTGGGTCCGACCGCGGGAGACTAGGCTTTTAAGCCTGGTGCTCCCGACGTAATCCCCCTTCTGACCGTCTGCTTAAGTCCTTTCGGTGCTAGCACTTCATAGGCTAGCAGGAATACGCCACAACGGGGCCGTAGTTGTTTGGCGGGAGCAATGCGCCCCCTTCTCCGGAGGGAGTCGCAATTGCTGATTTAATTAATTGTAAGTATTTAATTGTTTGCTGTGGATAAAGGTAAAGATCTTCATCTTCTTCTTCGGTGGCTGCCCTTCACGTTGCTTCTCTGCTGGGCTCTTCTTCCGGACTCCTGTCCGTATACAATTTATGACCGATTTAACAAAGTTATTTTACGCCAAACATAAAATAGTGTATTTCTTGACTCTAACATTTTGTCTCTTACCCCAGATTTCTCAAAAATTATTAAAAATATTATTTTGGGGCCTATTTTTTTCAATTATCCAATTATATTTCATATAAAACCTATAAATTTACCCCCCTTAATTTGTACCTCAAGAATTACAAACCGGCTTAAGTTTATCGTAGAAGCAGAAATCAGAGCGAAATATTTTGCCAGGCGACACTCCGCTACCGAAGCGTTTTCGAACGTATGTTTATATGAACTTTCTTCTTTATTTTCACCAGTAGAACATGGCCTGAAAACGATTTACTTTCTTTGCAAATCACTCAGCATATATACAGAGTGATTCACGAAATCTTACCAGCGCTTTCTGAGGTCATTCTACTAGCGAAAGTAATAAAAAAAATTCATATAGCATTGGTCCGGAAACTCTTAGTTAGCGAGTTATGTCTAGCAAAAGATTTTTCCCTAATTCCTGGGCAAAGAGTCAAATGAAACCATACTAAAATTCTAGGAACCCAGATTAAAGGGTAAACTTAATAGTTTCTTATGGTTTCTGACCTGACAAATTGAATAGGTTTTAGAACCATATCTCCTGTAGTTTTCATAATATCTGATGTAAAACAGAAATTTTGTTATCTAAAAACATATTTTTTTACGTCTGTAATGTAAAAACTTTGTAAAATGGCTAATAAATATAAAAAATTTATTACCAAAATTTGTAGAGAATTTAGTTCTTAGAAAATTAATGTAAAATAGCCCAATAAAAGACAAATAAAATTTCAAGAAATTTGATTATGAAGTATATTTTAGTATGTAGTATTTTTTGTTTTGTTTCAGAAACTTCTCATTATTTTTAGGAAGGAAGAAATACTCTGGCCATTTAATCGTTATACAGATCTGGTACACCTTGCCAAATCTAATTACACATTGAGTAACAGTAGGTGATTGTGTTCTTGTCAGATCATTCTTCGGGTTGATGTCTTATATGCAGTATTATATTCTACGATAAATAAAATACAGTTTATTAGGAAAAGTGACCTTCTTTTTTCTATAGTCAAATCTTAATTATTTTTATCTTTCCGAAAGTTTTATCAAAGTTCACCAACAGACCGATCTTCTAATATATTACTTACTTAAATTTATATTTTCTCCGTGAACACATAAGCTTAAACATTATCTTTACTGAATTTTATTTAATTTATTGTATTTCAATCCACAGCGTGAATATATTTCAAGTAGCACTGATTAATTACGTCAAAAAGATAACAGTTTTCTTCTTTTATAAAAGGATTTTCTTACAAATAATAATATGACCCGGATTAATAAATGTTCTATTTAATCTCAACTGAAGATTACATAGGTATTAAATTTACTTTATAATATCGCTTTTAAGATATGATATAATAAAACATGATTTATATATATATATATATATATAAGCAAAATCATTAATCCTAGGAAGAAAAAATTTTACAAGGACATATTGTTTACTTTTTATAGCTTAACCTTTAGATCACGCATAGGTTAAATTAAATAAGTTCTGCCACGACTAAACAATTCTTTTACACTGGTTATCATTTTTTTTTTTTTTTTTTTTTTTTTTTTTTTTTTTTTTATTATTAGGTAAACAATTATTTTAATATAAAAATCTAAAAATATTATCTAATAACGATTCGATAAAAAATGTCAAATCAATCGCGACCCTAAGTTTATTTACAAATGAACGAACACCTTTTTGATAAAAAAGAAAATAATACCTAAAAGCTAAGCGTGAAGCATATCAAAAATTATTTTAGCTGCAATTTACCAATGTGTTATGTAATTTAAATAATTTCAATTAAATTCAAACAAAATTTTTGTGTGGTTTTGAAATTTTTTTTTTTTATTAAATGTACCGTAACTTAATTTTATTAATGTAATGCATACACCCAGGTTTTCACACTATTAAACCGTAAAAATTTGCAATTAATAAATGCTAAAATCGAAATTGAAAATATTATATGAAGATATAAATTGTTTAGTTTCGTTATTATTCATCATATAATAAAGATAAATTGTTATATAAATGGTTTTTTAGCTTAGCAATAGTTTATGTTGTTGATATATATAAATTTTAATTCTGTCATTCATTCTTTCATACCTTCTTTCTAGTAGGATCTCATTTAATTTTTGTCTCAAAATATTCATTTTCAATACTGAATAAGGTATTTGAACTGCAACATTTAAAAAATATATCTGAACTAGTTTTATTTTGGGCTTGATGACATCACCACATAAGCTTGAAAAGCTTGTGTGTGGGATATGGAAATGGAATTTTGTAACGTATGAAAAATGTCATGCTTGACCTGGATTTGAAACCCAGGATCTCCGAATGAAAGACCTAGACGCTACTACTCCGCCATGAAGAAATAATTCATCTGGAATTATGCCTCATCCGTTTTAAAATCTCTCACATACGAGTATACAAGGAACATTACAGTTTTTGATTTTATTGAAAAAGGTTAACTATAACTGCTTTCTGATATACAGTACACTCGTATATAAATTTTGTCATTTCTCTTTCAATTTTCTATTTATTCATGTATCAAGGAGCTGTAACACTGACGTCATATTCCAAGAAA
The DNA here is from genome assembly GCF_047948215.1 of Lycorma delicatula. Classification (NCBI taxonomy): domain Eukaryota; kingdom Metazoa; phylum Arthropoda; class Insecta; order Hemiptera; family Fulgoridae; genus Lycorma; species Lycorma delicatula. The sequence goes on from NC_134456.1 coordinate 24,955,478, forward strand.
TAATAACTTTGTTACATTTTTCCAACCGATTTGCTTTTAATCTCTTTGTTCAAGTGACTAGAAATTTTTTTCGACCATCATAAGTAATTTTCACATGAAATTTCAGATTTTCGTTTCTAAATATATTTTTCCCAACAAACACGAAATATTTGGATGTTCATCCAAATCTTTCTTGTCCAAATTGCTTATTGCCGTCCAAATTTGTGGACGACAATAGTTTCAGTATACGAAGTGCTTGTTGTCTTATACGCTAACTGATTTGGCGGTTATAAAAGGGGTTGAATTGCATTTTTGAAGCGGTTCTACATTGGTTACTTCGATCAAAGAGTATTTACCTTTTTTACTGTAAACTTATGCTATAAGCCTTTATAATGGAGCCTATTAACATAGCCTCCATTAAAGCCTTAGGCTTTAACGGAGGTGGAGGCGGAGGCTTTAAGCGGCGGAGGGGCTTTAAGGCGATAATAAGGGCTTTCGGAGGCGATAAGGAGGGGTGGCGACCGGAACAGTCACAAGACACAAGACGGGTGTCTTCCACTACGGGGTTTGAGATGTAAACTTATCGCATAGACAATATATTTTTATTTTATTTTTTCAATTTACGTAAATTTAATAGAATGTATTTATTTATTCACATTTTATTTTCCTATCTCTTGGCATATACAATCATTACTTCACAAGGAACCGTAAATAAATATGATTAATAATAATCACGTGAAGTGTATAAGTTTAAAATTATTTTACAATATTATTAAAAATATAATTGCGTTTATTGTTAACAGAATTTGGACAAAAAAGAACGCTATATAAAATTAAACATTAATAAACATCTGGATTTATAAAATCATTCTTCACTGCACATAGTAGTCTCTATCGGTCATTATTATCCTTTTACTTTAAATTATTTTTTAATTCAAAAAATTTCAATAATATTTTCCTTATCGAACAGTAGTTTCTTTTAATTTCCTGTTTTGTTATGATAAATAAATTCAAAGAATTATTAAGAAATGCTTTTTAATTCAGATATTCAAAACTAGTTCTTTTTTCAAATAACTTTAATGATTTTAACATAAATTCTTTCCATATTTTTTATTATATATAAATAAAAATTGATTTAAAAGAGTTTCCTATAATCAAACTTTAATTTTATTTTTATTATTTTAGTTTTAAATTAGTTTTTATTAATTCTAGTTTTAAATTTTATGAAATTTTTGTAATTATAGATCTCATAACTATTTTTTTCTGAACGTTTCATGTAGCTTTTCTACTAGTTAAGAAAATAAAAAGGCATATATAATTCTAGTGAGATTAAAAATCTCCTTTTTTTACTTACTGTAAGTCTATTAAATAATTAACTTTTTAAATTTTATTTAAAATTTTTTATCTTTTAATATATTTTTAACTGATTTCTAAAATAAAGAACTATTATCATGGAATCAAAGTTCTATGATAGTAAAATTAAAATTTTAATAAAAAAATGAAAATCACTTGAAAAAAAAAATGGTAACGGAAAAATTCAAATTAAAAGTCAGTTAAATTTCTGAAAGCCAATTATTTATTTAGTTTAGTGTTTAAATGAAAATCGTCCAATTATAACTAATGAAAATAATTTTACAGCCATTAAAAAATCCCAATTCTGACCAAGTTTTGAACCTGGAGCTTTCCTGATGAAAGGCACAGACACTACCATTTTCCAAGGACGTCTGTGTTATTATTATTATTATTATTATTATTAGTGAAAACAACGCGCGTTATTCGGACAGCTGTTACGTTTTGGTGCGTACGGGATACGCCCTAACGCTCAGTTTGTATTATATTTATTCGGAAATTATAAATAAATAAACATACTGCAGAGAGAGTTGAGGAGGTTAAGCCTATCTCAAGTCTTACCTGCCCAAGCGTAAGGGGGGACGACTCTGTCAAAATTTTTTAACCGTATTCAGGGTGTTACACGGTTCCTGTCCCATATGATATTTTTGTTATTTTTTTTTCTCGACTTTTGGTTAACCAAACTTAACTAAATTAAATAATTATTTACAAGATTTCTATAAGAAGATTTTGGGTACAATGGCGAACAGCCAAGATGCTGTTTCTTACTCTGGAAACACCTTGGAAGGAGGCGCTGCCAAACATCTGCAAAGATGCAAGGAAATTATCAAAAACATGGTCACCGTTACAGGCAGACAAAAAAACGTGTCCATGGAGATAAAGAACGGGCTCGCTGAGCTTTCTGCCTTAATAGAAGACTTTGAGGCGGAAAGCAGGATCATACGAACAGGAGTTGTGGTGGATGCTGCCACGAACACTGCGGAGTCGAAGGATAACGCAGAGTCGAAGGATAGTGTAATATCGACTAGCCAGAAGCAGTCCAAGGCAGAGAAGAAGAAGAAGAAGAAGAAGAAGAAGAAGAAGAAGAAAAGAGACTCTGGTGGAAACAACGCACCAATACCATCCACGAGCGGGACCCAACCGAGTCCCCTTACATCCGAGGACACTAGTGAATTTCATCCGTGGACACTAGTAGGAAATAAGAACGGAAAAAAGAAGGGCCAGACCTCTGAAGATAAAGAGGTTGCAAAGGAGCCACAAAAATCTCCCAGAGGCAGCAGACAAAAGAAAAATCAGAAAAAGAGGAAGAATCTTAGAGAAGCGATTCTCATTAAAAAGACCGAGGGGAAATCGTATGCCGAAACGCTCAGTCAAATTCGGAAGGGGGTGAATCTGGAGGAGACTGAAGCAGAGGTAGCGGCAATAAGGAAAACTAGGACGGGAGATGTGCTGATTGAACTAGGCAGCGCTACCAAAGACAAAAAGACCTTTAGCGCTGTCCTAAAGTCTGTCCTCGGAGAAGGAGCCGTAGTCCACAGTCTGGAACCGAGGGAGACCCTCGAAATCCGAGATCTAGACTGTGTCACAGAGAAGGAGGACGTGGAAGCAGCACTGAGAAGAGAGCTTGGAGATATAGGAGACTGCCGAGTTAGTGTTACCAGTGCTAATTCCAGGGGGCAGAAAACAGCATTAATACAAATTGGAGAGAAGGCTGCTTCCAGACTACTCAGCCAATCCAAGATAAGGATTGGCTGGTTGTACTGTCAAATCAGATCAAGGGCACAGGTCCCACGGTGTTTCAGGTGCCATGGGTATGGGCATCTGGCTCGTGGATGCAAGGGGCCTGACAGAAGCCGGCTCTGCCATAAGTGCGGGTTAGGGGAGCACAAGGCTAAGGAGTGTTCGGCCCCCCTTCGGTGCATGCTCTGCCAAGAAAAAGGGGTGAACGCTTCGCAGCTGGCTCACGTACCTGGAACAAGGGAGTGTCAGGTCTTCCGGGCAGCCCTGGAGCAGGCGAAGAGAAGGCTCCGTTAAAATGCTGAACATAATACAGGCCAACCTTAACAGGAGCCGACTAGCTGATGATTTGCTGCTGCAGCTAGCCAGAGACAGGGAGGCCGATTTGGTGCTGATCAGCGAGCAGTACCGGAACCGTGACGACTCCCAATGGTTCCGAGACTCGCTCGGGACTGCCGCGATATGGATTCCGTATCGCAGCAGAGCCCAAGTTCGGAGGCACGGCGCAGGCGAGGGTTTCGTTTGGATCTGCTGCGGTGAAGTGACGATTTTTAGCTGCTACCTCACCCCAAATGATTCGATAGCGGACTTTCGCCGGAAAGTTGAAGCGCTGGAGGATGTCATCCTCGCTGCCGCTGGTGAGATGGTGGTAGCTGGGGACTTCAACTCCAGGGCGGTAGACTGGGGTATGGCGCATACCAACTCCAGAGGGAAATACATTCTGGACATGGCGGCACGTACTGGATTCGTGATTCTCAATACAGGGAACACGACGACGTTCCGTCGCCCAGGATATTTGGAAACCATTCCTGATATTTCCCTCGCCTCTGAAGAGTTGGTCACGCTCGTCCAGGACTGGAGAGTCCTCGAGGATTATACCGGTAGCGACCACCAATACATCTCATTTAGAGTCCTACATGGTGGATGAGAGCGCCAGGGGCCTCCACGGCTGTTGAAAATATACAAAATCAATAAAATCGACGAGAAGGAATTCAAAAGAAAGATCCACTTAGGGGTGGTAGCCTCTGAAAACATCACCAACGGGGGGTTGACGCTGGCGCTGAAGCCGTAGTTGCCTCGACCATGCGGCTGATTCCTTCTGCATGCGACGCTCCCATGCCCCATGGAGGGCCGAGGCATCGGAAGCGACCCGTGTACTGGTGGACACCGGAGATTGCGGCATTGCGCCGGGAGTGTCTTCGACTAAGACGAGTGGCGCAACGTGCGAGGAACCGCATAGACGCGAACGCCAGGTCAGCCGAGTACAAGACGGCAAAGAAGCGGCTCCGTCGAGCCATCAATGTGAGCAAGGCACGCTGCTGGAGAGAACTGACGGAGACCGTGGATGCAGACCCTTGGGGGCTAGGTTACAAGATAGTAACTCGGCGATTGGGGGTCTCGCGGTCACCAGCTCCACTAGACGAAGCTAAAGCGGAACACGTCGTTAAGACGTTGTTCCCGGCGCACTCGGTCCGTGCCGAGCGGGACTTCAGCGACGTGGGCGACTTCCCGCTCTTCTCGATGGAGGAATTGGAAGGAGTCCTACGGTCGCTGAAATGTAAAAAAGCCCCTGGTCCCGACGGTATACCGGCCGAGGTACTCAAACTAGTGGGGCCGTCTTCTACTAGACATGTATAATGCATGTCTGAAGGCTGGGTCTTTTAGCGCCAGGTGGAAGACCGCGCGTCTTGTGCTAATTCCCAAAGGAAAAGAAAACCCAGAGTCGCCGTCCTCCTACCGCCCATTGTGTATGCTTGACACAGCTGGGAAGGTATTGGAGAAGCTGTTAAAGAAAAGACTGGTTACGGCGATGAATCAGGCAGGTGGCCTGTCACCTAACCAGTACGGTTTCCGGCAGGGTCGATCGACCCTAGACGCAATTCAGGAGGTTGTTGAGGCAGTGCGGCGAGCAGAGGACCACAATCATTTTTCGCGACGTGTGGTCCTTCTCGTTACGTTGGACGTAAAAAACGCGTTCAACTCCGCACGATGGAGCGATATGATTCGGGCCCTGGAGCATTCGTTCCATGTGCCTCAATACCTTCTGAGAATGGTAGACGCATACCTGAGGAACCGCGGTCTCATTTACGAGACCGCAGCAGGCTGGCGTAGGACTACGATCACGTCAGGGGCGGCGCAGGGGTCGATTCTCGGCCCCGACCTTTGGAACGCCGTCTACGATGGCTTGCTGAGGCTGGAGATGCCTGAAGAATCTGCCTTGGTTGGGTACGCTGACGACGTTGCGCTACTTGTCGCAGACCGCGACGTGGAGCGCGCCCAACTGAGGCTCAGTCGGGCCATGCACAGAGTCGGTGCCTGGCTGGACGATCATGGATTGTCTCTAGCTCTCAGCAAAACGGAGATCGTAGTTCTCACGAAGAAACGTATCGATACCCTTCTTTCCCTGCGGGTCGGGGTAGAGGTTGTCGAGACCAAGCCGGCCGCAAAGTACCTCGGTATGATGATTGACCGGAAACTCAGCTTTGCTGAGCAGCTTCGTACAGCCGCCGACAAAGCTGCGAGAGCCGTAACTGCTCTCAGCCGGCTTATGGCGAATGTCGGCGGACCGAAGGCCAGCAGACGGCGATTGCTGATGTCCACGGTACATTCCATCCTGCTATACGGGTCGGAAGTGTGGGCCCAGGCATTAAGAGTTGCGAGAAACCGGAAGCGGCTCGCGCAGGTGCAACGCACCGCAGCCTTGCGAGTCGCTTCCGCGTATCGGACGGTCTCCGAGCCTGCAGTACTTGTGGTCGCCGGCGTCATACCCATTGCTACTTTAGCAAGGGAGCGCCAGGCGATCTACGGGAGGCGGCGGGCAGGCGGAGACCGGGTGACCATTGCCAACGAGGAACGCACTCGCACATTCCTCGCATGGCAAGAGACTTGGGACCACGAGACCAGAGGACGATGGACCGCAAGGCTTATTCCTCTGGTCAGACCGTGGACGGAGCGACGGCATGGAGAAGTGGAGTACTACATGACCCAATTTTTAACGGGTCACGGGTACTTCCGCGCTTACCTCCATGTCATAGGGAAAGCGACGTCCCCCGACTGCCTGTATTGTCCCGGTGTACGGGACGACGCTGAGCACACCTTTTTCAAATGTGCTCGGTGGGCGGCAGATCGAGGGACATTAGAGGCGGATCACGGAGCACTGAGTCCCCACAACGTGGTTGCGATGATGCTCCGTGACCTGGGCAGCTGGGAAAGCGTAGCCCGATTCGTCGGCAACATACTCAGGGCCAAAAAGGTTGACCTGGACAGTCCTGAAAATTAGGTAGCACCTAACAGGCTAGTATAGGAGGACTCGACCGGAAGTAATGTGATAAACGGTTCCGGGTCGAGCCCTGGTAGAAAGGGGGGTGGTTTTAGTCGGTAGTCCGCTGATGGTGATTGGATAATACCATCAGCGGGAGCCCGACACTCCGTGCGTAAATGCATTTCCACCTCCCTCATCATCAACAAAAAAAAAAAAAAAAAAAAAAAAAAATTATTATTATTATATTATTACTTTGGTAGTTTGTTGTAGGCATATATATTTACGTTGTTGTGTTTTTTTAAAAATTAAACCGGGAATAAAATGAAGAGGGAAGGGATTTTAAACCTGGATACTCCAGACTTTGTTTCACACCCGTAACATTAAATTAACTGCATTACTTTTTAATGTATTTCTCAGAAATTCTATTAAAAATAAATAAATACAGTAGTAATGCTTTTGTCTCTGTTGAATAGTTTTTGTCTTGAAATATAACTAACAAAATGTTAGTAACTTTTTGATCCATTTTTTTATAAGTAAAATTTATAAATCTCACGAAAAACTTATGAATTTGTAAATATTGGTAAAACTTTATCAATTAGCTGATTTATTTTAAAAATATTTAAATTATTATAAAAACCGAACTATTTATAATTAAAAAAATAAAATATTAGTAAATAATTTACAGAAAAACACGAATTATGAAAAAAAAGTTAGATTTAAACATAAATTTTTTGTTACTTTTCTGTACAGATTGAAATTGTTATGAGAAAATAATATTGGAATATTTAAAATTGTGCTAACGATTACCGATTAAATTATGAGTGTTAATTAAATAAAATTACCATAAAGTTATCATTTCAAAAACACAAGTTTTTTTTTTTAAACACAACTAAGTGCTAGTATTTGTACCAGGAGGTGCTGAAGAGTTGGCGATAGCAGCTGCTGCTGCAGCCTGAACAGCGCCCAGGCTGAGGTAGAGCGAGGCGGAACCACTTAGAAGATTACGGTTGGCGTCCACAAGTTCTGCTGTTGAATTTTCCTTGGGAGCTGAATTATAAAGACCGGGAGGTATCGGAAAACCAGGAGGTGCGAGAAAATGTCTTGGTAGAAGAGGACCTCCGGTCGGTTCCTTCAATAAAAGCTCTGAAAATGGTAGTCCCGGGTATAAAAAAGATCTAGTAACAGAAATAGTCTCTGTAAATGAAGGCGGTAATGATTCTGGACTTTTTTTAGCTCGAGGTATATCCGGTCTAAGTAATGCATTAACACTAAATGCTTCTGAGTTCTTCGGTAACGATTTAGTTCTGGTAGGCGATGGTGAAGGTGGAGGAGGGCTATCTACTTCCAGTTCTGGAGAACTTTCTCTTATTGTTTCTTGCCAAGGAGGATCTTCCGTTTTAGGTGATGCAGCTGGACTCACACTTTCAGTCATTGTTGTGACATCGTTACGGTTCGTGTTTTGTCCGACTGAATTTGTACCCCTGCAATTATGCGAATAACTGTTGTTCCCTTCACAATCGTCTTCTTCATCATCCGATTTTTCAACCAATCTGCTTATACCGAACTTGATCCCATCTGCAACAGATAATTATAAAAAAAATTTTAGTGATTATTTTATAAAACTTTTAATGAATTATTTCATAATAAATAGGTCTTTAGATTTATCTACAAAAAAGAGTAGATTCCAATTAAGAAAAAATCTGAAATACTAGGAATTTGAAATAATCCAGCAATTTGAAAATAAGTCGGTGTTTTTTTTTTTAAATAACTTCTGCTTAGTAACTTTAAATTCTATATAAAACTTCAGCAAATGAAGTAAATGGTTGGTAAATATTTTCTACAAATTGCTAATTACTGTGGTAGAAAACATAAGCGGGAGATGAACATACTGAAGAAAGTATTATTTTTTCCTTGTTTCAGAAACACCCGGTAAACTTATTGATTTTTCATGTCTGGAAATTTACCACTGTAGTCATTATATAATTTCTGTACAAACTGAAATGCTCGTTCGTCTTTCTATGTATTTTAATACGACTAAATTTTAATTGAATTAAATTATGAAAAAAATCCGTTATTTTAAAATAAAATTATAGAAAAATTAGTTTTACTCGGTTATAATTTTCTAAAATAAAAATAATTTACATATTTTAGCAAAACTTTTAAGAACTATTTTAATAGCCCAAGAAAGTAGTATAAATGTAAATTTTACGAGATTAATGAGGTTTACCAACTAGTAGACGAAATTGAAGGAAGTCAATTTTTATTACTGAAATCTAAATAAAAATCTGTATTCTAGCGTTTTTTGCATTCTACGTTACTCAATTAGGTTAATAAAATTACATTATTTGAAATTATTATGATACAGTTAATTTCAATTACTTTAAAATTTTAAAAAAATATGAAAATGTCATGCAAATTTGAAGGACTAACTAACTAATTTAAAAAACAAATTTAATTTCAATATTTCAAAAAATTAAATATTTATACTGAGAAATAAATTTGATTAAATATAAATCATAAATTTTCAATATAAATATTGTCATTAATAAAATCCATTCATTCCATTGTAATAAAATTTCATCACACATATTTATGAATTTACTTGTTAGAATTTTTTTATCGAGGTAACTAAAATCTCATTTTCAAAGGTTGCTTTCCAAACTCCAGTTTGACATATTTCTCAGAAAAAAAATAATAATACAAATAAAAGCAAAATAATTACATTATACGTATTTCTATTAACTACCTTTTTTTTTATTTCGCTATAAATAAATATAATTTTTTAATCGTCTTATTAAATTAAGAGTAAACCTTAATTATATAATAATTACTAGTAAAATCGCTTTATTCAATTGTTGGAAAGGTTTTTTTTTTTAACTTTTATTATTTGCATACAATTAATTATGAGGTTACAGATGGTTTAATATATCTTTATTAAAGTCGGTATAATTATTTGAATCTCTTTTCAAGTGTTGCGCATTTAATAGCACAAGTTAGTACAGTCATTGTAGTTTGAGTATGTCACTAAGTAGTTAGATGCATTACATTGCAGTAAAGGATGGTTATAAAGGAACGCGACCGGCAAATCCTCTTCGAGGAGAGAAGTGTTGTTTGTATTATACTTTACAAAAATATTCTTTAATAATGTCGTAATATAAAGTATTAATATTACTCTATAAATTTTTTTCTTAAAATCATTTTTTCTTAAAATTAATTTTTCGTTTTTTTTCTTTACTAACTTACTAATTAAATAATAATAATAATAATAAAAAAAATACTAATTTACTGCCATTAATAAGCATATATTAATTTTTTAAAAATACACGCATTAAATATTTCTCATAGTTCTGCTATGAGAAATTCCATCCAATTAAATTAACAATAGACGTGGGATAATCTAGGAAGTTTGAGTTGCAAATTAAGTTTTACAGCTAACGTTTGGTGGACAAAAAATTTAGTGGTAGAACACAAATTTAATATTTATCAATTTTAGCCATTATTGGAAAATCTGAACTTACAGTTTAATATAAATAAATATTGGCTTAATATTATAGTATCATAAAATTTTATTAGCATTTACAAAAGCTGAGTACTTTTGTAATTGGTCAACTCATTTAGAAGAATGTATTAAACAACTTAGAGATTCATAACTAAATCAATATATTTATGTGTAATCAACCGCTTGGTTACGTATAAACTGTTTTTGTTTCTTAAAAATAAATGATTTATCGATAAGATCACATTCTTGATTTCACCGATTAGAAGTCGTTTAATTTAAAATTGAAGTTTTTAAGAAAAAAATAAACCGATCTATCGCATTGATTTAACTAATGCTGTATATATATATATATATATATATATATATATATATATATATATATATATATAGTGTGTAAACTAATAGTTCTGGGAACAGTTTTAAAACAGAACCATCGATCGTAATTGATTGTGAAAAGTTTAACCAATGACAAAAAATAATCTTATTATATTAGCAATTTTTTTCTTTCCAGGGAAATCTGATAACTGTCGAAAAGTATGTATGTATGTATTATATTTCCGTGTTAATTTTTTAATAAAAAAATTAATTTTCTTAAGTAATAAATTGATCGAAAACCGGTCTAAGATTAAGCATTTAATTATGCAATGAGAAAGATACAGTGCTGTAAGATAGTAGAACAATCTTACAAGCAAACATTACGATTGAATAAAACGATAGAGTAAAACATAAAAGAGTAAAGTATCTTACTCGTAGCCTCTGACAGATTTGAAATTATGGGCGAGATCAGGAAATCTCACATCAAGAATGGAAGTCTACGTGTTCAGTCAATGTTAACTTTCTTCTAATCTCAGCTTTACTTCACTTTACACGTAAGCAATAGCCGTTTTAAAACGGAAAATTTTATGATAAAAGTTACATTTACTTTCTTTCGCCTAATTTAAAGGAACCAAATTCAAATTTATTTTTCGTAAAAATTGGTTAAAAATTTTTAACCATAAAAGGATTTGGCTATAAATTTTTAAAAAGTATAAACTAACAAGTGAAGTTTAGCTTCGCCCGATCAAAAAAAAAAATAAATAAATAAAAGGGATCGTATTTTAATTACATCTTATTATCTAATTTATACAATGATTTTACAACTGATGGGTATCAAACGTATACATTTAACATTATTTGGTGTATCAAAATTTATCGTTCGTAAATTATCATGAGATTATTGAAATGATGTGGGAAATTCAGAGATTAGTTTTCTAATTTATAGGATTCGCTTGTTTTAATATGATAAATATAGTTTAATTTATTAATGTTTATTATAATAATTTAATTTTATATCGCTGGAAATATTATTATTTTTTTAAAAACAAACACGAATGGAACAGCTCAAAGTCAGAAGCATTTGGATATTCAATTGTAAATAAGAGAATTCAAAAATTCATGTAAACAATAAATGAGAAATATGAAAAACCGATAAATGAACAATGAGGATAAATGTGTTATTGAAATAACAAAGAAACTCATCAGGCCGCATTTAGGGGCTTATTACAAGAGTTCAAAGCGTCGGTGTGATTGGTTTTTCCATTATTCACGTTAAAAGGGAGAGGTGTGGATTGAAGTTTCATTATTTCGCTATGTTAAAACCGATCTGTTGATTATTTTCATACACCGCGAGATTCCCAGGATTGGGCCGCTTTGTTTGTGATTCATTGCTAGTTTGTTATCACCAGCAGTCATTAGTATGCACGGGTTTAATCGTGTTCCCGCTTTGTCGCTCGGCAAAGAGACAAAAAACCAGTCGAAAAATAAACATTGCAAATCAAACATTAAATGGGTTTTATTTCACCTCCGGCGCTGAACATGCGATGTTGTGCAAGCACAGCTCAATTATTTCTGCAACGATCCATTTACAGGCAGAAACTCATTTTCACCTTGTTTCCTATTAATTCCAAACACGATGATCATTTTAAAAATTTGACTGGATTTCAAATAAAACCCCTCTTCCATTACAAAACGTTACTCTCTCATCTATAATTGAAAACAATAATTTCCATCGTTTTACTGAAATAATAAAACTGACTATATAAACATGTATACCGGTAATTGATATTTTCGTTTATTACAATTCCAATTAGAAAACTTTTGAATGTAATTCCGTAAGTATCGCAAATAAATGAGCGATTTAATATTAATGAATATATATTAATTATTTCTACTCATTAAATGTATAAAGGCTGAGCATTATCGGATAACGTAAACACATCTTATTTTCTTTTCGCTTCTTATTGTTTTACACCTTTGGTGAAAAACAAAAACAAATTTTTATATTTATTAATATTATTTAAATTATTACTTCTCCACATCTGCTGATCGAAGAATACTTACTAGTTATTTAAAAACTAATATTTATTTTATTAGTTACTTACTACTGGTTGTTATTTTATTAGTTATGTACTAAATCACTAAATACATTCCTAAAAAGGCTAGGCTTTTCTCGACTGAATAAGAGACACTATTTCATAACCAAATTGTTTTTGTCCCATAAATCGTCCATTTACAATCGGAACCGATTACGGAATCACAAATAAACTGTATTAGAAAAAGCACGTAAAGAAAGGTTCCAGCAAACACCCTCAATGAAATGTAAGTAATTATTGGGTCAAAAGTTGAAACATCTCAATAACTTTAAAACCGTTCCAGATAGAATACTGTACCTTTCAGGATAAGGTATCGGTGAATTACTTCACCTTTAACGAAAAATAGAATTTCAACCCCTTCTGTGGTGGGGGGGGGGGGGGATGGCTCAGGGATTGTAACTCAAATATTTTAAATCGTAACACCCTTTGTGCGATAAATCATTTTAAAGGTCTCTTTAAAAAGACAAGAAAAATTGTATAATAAACTATATATGCATAAAAGTCTGTATAAATAAATCCACTTGTATTAATTGGGATCAGAAAGATTCAAGAGATCACAATAGTCTAGAGAAAAAACAAACCAAAAAAGAATTCAAGACATTATTAAAGAATATATAAACAAAATAATAGCATAAAAGTTCATGGAAAGAAATAGAAGAGCTAGGCTTCTCACTAAGGATTAGTAAAGACGTTTACCACATGTCTAATATCGAACCAATTCAAGTGTCATTCAGATATCCCAAGTCCAGCACATGTTGCCGTTTCATTCGCCGGACATCTTCACTACTGTCCAGGAGATTAACCGCTAGAAAGTTCACATGACTCAATCGCTGTATTTAACTTAAACCGAACAATTTGATCTTGTCACGAACAATCCAAGATAGTCGTGAATTTCCTCATTCCGAGCAAACCATGGTGCACTGGGTCTCACCAACTTGTTCTGAAAACACTGTATAATCTCAAATTTACTTTTGCACTTCGTGCTTCATAGCTGAATGCAATTTTTTCAAACCGGTTGTCCAATACCTTGCTCATCAAGGTGATTTTAAAACCTTTATTGGACAACGACAGGAGCAAGTTCTTATCTAACAACCAATAAAGTCTCGTATACTTGATGTTAACTACCACGTGAAAGAGAAAAGGAAGTAACTGTATTATGACTATGAAAAAATTTTGATTTTCCTTAGTTAACAAAATGACTTGACACCCAACTAAATTATAAGCAATTCTAAACTCTCACAATTTACTTATAAAAATTACATATTTTTAATGATATTTAAAACCATATAAATAGTTATTCTGGAACAGAAATGAGAATATAGGCTTTTTCATGTTATGAATTGTTCATAGTTGTAATAGACACATTTTTATTTCTCACATTAACAGTAGTTTACTATATAAAGAACCGTATTAGATAAAGAAGTAAAAACTAAAAAAAAGGCTTTTAGAAAAATTGGATTCTAAAAATCTTTTCAGATCTTTTAATTCAATAGAGTGTGTAACAAATATCGCTGATTTTTCAGCTGGTTGAAAATAATTAATTAAAATTGTTAATGTTTTTTTTTATTTTTATATGAAGACTATTTTTATTTAGTGTTACTTTTACGTAATTTTATTACAATAATTATTTTGCAATAAAATTTCTATATACATTATTCGTTATTTTTCCAACAACTATGATATTCTTATTAAGGTAATAATTTCGTAATTTACAAAGAGTACTAACTATTTTATTTTTCTTCTTGTATATAAAATATCCCATTCTTAATAATAGGAAGTAATAATTTGAATTATGGAGTACAGAAAAACAGCAAAATATTTAGAGGAAAAATCATAGGACCTTTGTAAGCAAATTTTAATTATCAAAATCGGATATCTTTAAATGGCGTGCTGTTACAAAAAATTAATATTTTTATAACTGATATATATATATATATATATATATATATATATACACACGAGTATATACATTGTCATTTTTTTTAAAACTAAAATATTAGTTGAAAAGAATGTAGAAATCTGTAATATGATTGTGTAGGTCAATGAAAGGGAGCAAAAGTCAGTTTTTAATGTCAGTAAAAATGATGTACTAGGAGTATACGGGTAAACCTATATATATATATATATATACACATTTTTTTTTAAGAGAAAGTGTATTTTGCCTATAAAATTACTCAACTAGTTAAGTAATAACTACGGTCTGTGTAATAGATAATGAAAGTATTGGTGAGGGGCTAACCTAAATTCCGCAGACTTTCTTTCGAATTAACAATTCTTCAATAATCAATCTATAATCAGCTTAATTTAACTCAACTATCAAAACAATAAGAAAGAGCTAAGGAGTATTGATAAATTTAATAATTTTTTCCCATCTCTTTATACACTTAACCCATAATATGATCTCTTAAAACGTTAGTATTTAAGTTTTTAACAAGTTTTGAATTGATTTAAATCTTTAATTAAGAATTTTTTTTAATTTTATATATATTATTAAATGAATTACATTATTTTCTACAGATTTTAAAAAAGAATGATAGATTTATATTTCAACTAGAACTAAAGCTGGCAATGATTTTGTTGAACTTTCCTAGCATTTCCATGGAGCATAAAATTTAAGCTTATCCACAGTAATAAAATTAAAGTCTATTTATTTTTATTTATCAACAGATTGTAATAGCAGCAGAATAGTTAATCGTGAGATATTAGATTTATATATCTAATTTTCTAATATTTAAAAGAATATTTTTAGCTATTTTTACTTCCTTGTACGAAGTAAGAGAAGTATTGTAATTACGAAAAATTTCGGATTTCAGATTTCATTGGAAATACCCATCGTAACCATCACTGAATCCATTTTGACTAGTTTCGGCGTGACGTCTGTACGTTCGTACGTACGTATGTGCCTTGTATCTCGCATACAAAAACGATTAGCCGTAAAAAGTTGAAATTTTGGATTTAGGACTGTTGTAATATCTAGTTATGCACCTCTCCTTTTGATTGCAATTGACCAGATCAAAAGCGTCCAAAAAAAGCCCAAAATAAAAAATAATTGGATTTTGAGTGTTTTTTAACTGTAGTATTAAGCCCTCAGTGAGAGCTTTTCAACAATATATCATAAGGGGTACTTTTTTCATTGGTTTCAGTGTTACAGCCAAATAAAAGTTTAATTAATGAAATATTTGGATCTTACAAGGGGAAAGAACTTCGGTTCGAATCTGATATCATCTCCTTTTTTAACTCTTTTTTTATTTTAAATATATTGATTTATTAATAATTATTAACCTCTGATTGTAAAAAAAATTTACATTAAATAATAATTCAATAATACCAATAAAAAGAAGATAAAATATCAGAAGTTAGTAATGAAATAAATTTTTTTGTACTTTTCATTTAAAAAATAAATGTATATATGTAATTTAATAGGCCTACAAGGAAGTTATGTGGTGTCCAGATCAGATTTAAAAAAAATATATTCTTATGAAAAATAAATTTTTGTGAATTTACTAATTTATTAAACAAATAAATGCAATAAGTGATGCATAATGCACACAAGAAGTGTGCATTAATTTCCAACAGAGTAAAGATACTCGTATTATGTAGTCTTGTATGATGTAGAATGTGTCTTATGATACTTAGGGGTTTTATGTTCGGTACTTTATTTCAATAACTGTGTGATATAGTTTACTTCAGTACATTATTTATTTACTTATTTTTATTTATAAAAAAAGGCTTTAAAAATTTTCTAAGTATGTTAGTATGGTATTATGAAGTATATTACCAAGGATGATTCATACGATATTGTCAAATTTATTTTGAATCAAATGAAATTTGATTACATACCTCAAATGAGAGTAAATTAAGCGATTTGAACAAGATAGTTACTTGTTAAGAAAATTTATGGAGATAAATTTTCCAATTATAAGGTTTTACTAATTTATACCTTCTCATTCATTAAGAAAATGTTAAAAACTTAAATTAATATTTTATAATAGTGAAAAGTTTGAAAACCTTTGTTAATACATTATGTAAAAAATCTTATAAATAAGAAAACAAATTTTATACACATTAATTTTAATTATCTTTGTATTAAAATAATAGTAGAAAAACAGGATATCCATTTTTTAAAGTTATTTAAATTAAAAAACAGACGAGTAAAGTTTTTAGAATTCCACATTCAACACCCTTTCATTATTTCAAGACGTTTAACAAGATAGGTTAATTACTACAAAAAGTTTACACATAAATTTATGTAATTCTAACTGAAACTATTGTTTCTCACGATTATACAGAACTGTTAAAAATAATAATAAAATTACTTTCCTTGGCGGAATTATCCACGCTGAAGTAAAGTGTTTTATTAATATTTGTTCAAGATATTAGTAAAATTACCCAAGGAAACTTTCAATCTTCCTTAACCAGAAGATACTGCAGCGAGTACGTAGTTGGTACATTAAGTTTATTTTTAGTTTAGATTTGAAATTTTTTTTTAAACCGTCATTTATCATTACCTAATATTGTGGCTTTATAATTTTAATAAAATTAAACTTAAAAATAAATCTGGAAAATTAATTTTTATGGGTTTAGTCACAAGTTTTACCCTCTTACTATTCCTAATTAAAACTCTTTAAAGTGAATAATAAGTAAAATACGAGCAAGTCATAAAAAGTTTTTGTTGTAAAAGTGTTTAAAAGCTGAAAGATCATTAATAATAATGGGTTTGTTAACGTAAAATTTTTTTGTTATATTTCGGTTATTTTTAGAAGATTTAATTTACAGTTTCTAAAATTAATAATTTACATGAATCATAGATCTATTGTTATTGTGTTAAATAAATGCATCAAATAAGAGTAGCAATAACATGAAATAGTATGAATAGTAGTATGTATATATGTATATATACACATACTACTTTACACTACTTTAGTAGATGTATAATAGAGTATAACACTTATATTTCATGAATAAATTATTTTAATAGCTTGAAAATAAACCAAATCCTTGTTGATAGCCTGTACTGCTTTCATGACAATGATATTACTTGTTACTGAAGAACGTTCGACTCGAATATTATGAGCATATTGAATGTTGTACATGATACGGTTCCCTTAGATAATTCCTCTTCATTTGAGGGCTTGCTGTTGAAATGATAACTACTCTCTAGACGTCAAGATATTTAAACGGCATAGGCTGAAGAACCTTTGCAACAAGTAATTAACATGATAGTAAAAGATTTTCAAAGTTATATTTCATCAAGTCGAAATGATAGCCGACCTCCGTGGCGCGAGTGGTAGCGTCTCGGCCTTTCACCCGGAGATCCTGGGTTCGAATCCCGGTCAGACATGGAATTTTTCATACACGCTACAAAACACTCATCTCATCCTCTGCGGAAAGAATTACTTGACTGCGGATCCGGAGGTTAAACAAAAAAAAAAAAAAAGAAAAGAAAAATGTCTAAATGATAAAATAATTTTAGTCCATTTAATTTAAGCATTAATCTAATACATTTTGTGGTTTAGTAACAAAAATATTATCTATAACACGACATAGACCCAAAAAGTTTGTAATCGAAATAATATGAAATATCTCTTACAATTCTTACAGTTTGCTAATCAGTTGTAGTTATCACTGATCTTTATTCAAGATAATTAAACAGGTAGCGTCTTTGGATTTCGTACGGAGGTTCCGGGTACGAATCCGATCAGGCATGCCATCTTCTCATACGCTAGAATTTCCACCATACTAATGACTATAGCCGTTGATGCTCTTGATAAAAAGTCCCCTATTACAATTTTTTTTTTAATTTTCCCTAAAAATAATAGAACTGAGAATTGTTTAATGTAATTTTGTAATTTTTTTTATAACTTATATTAGGGATTGGAGTTAACTGTATTTAAATAAATTTAAATTCCTTCTGATAAATAATTATTTAAACCATCTCTACAGCACAGGCTATAGCCTGTGATGCTTGTTTGATATACCGAAAGACTAGGATTCAGATCTTAGTCTGAAAAGTTTTACTCGTCAACCACAACTTACTGTAATCTAATTCAGCGCAGAGCGGAGTACGTGGTGGTGCGCGGGAAAGATGCGCGCAGGGCACTAACGATGATTCATTCGTTCGAAAGAATTATAATTTTCGAACGATACATTCATTCGAACGTTTTATACTTCTTTATACGAACGATTTATCTAAAATTATATTTGTGTTTTAGGGATAAGAAAGGAAAACATTGGGGTTAGAGCTGTGTTAAAAAATCACAACTCAAGAAACAGCTAAAAATGTTGAGGATTTTTGAGGAAGCTTTTCGTTGTAAAAGCTTTTGTTGTTAGTACGCTAAATTCATGAATCTTGTTTAGTTACAGATGGTGAAAAAAAAAAAAAAATGTATGAAATATAAACCATGTGACATTTTCGTGGCGGGCCGTAGGCTCCCCTTTTTTCTAATTATAATAAATAATAATTGTAGTAATGTAATAATGTAGTAATTTTAGATGAGTTTTTTATATTTTTACACTTTTTCTTTAATTTACAAATCACAATAATTTATACTATATTTTTAAGATATACTAATTTCACACTGAGATTATTCCAACTAGAGATTTTTTCTATAAATGACATGTGACTTGATTTGTTTAACTTATTATTTAAATAAATATTTAATTTTGTTTGTGATTGATTAGATTGCTTGTCAGTTAGCCATATTTTAGTTTAAAAATAGATAATTGTAATTTCATTGTAAACAAATAATAGAGTTTTCTCCAACAAGTCAGATTACATAAATGTAAATAGAAGAAAAAAAACCGTTATGAAAGTATTTAACAAATATTTAAATTGCATGATTTTACTATAATAAATTAGTATTAAGCAAACGCTAGTATAATATTTATTTATGTTAGCTATCAAACGTACAGGTACAAATAGAAAAAAATGAAAATATAACAGTTTATTATGTAATGAGTTATTTAATCACGACTATTTTTTATTCAATGACACAAATTTGTTATTATTTAGAATAGATTAATTGTAAAAAGATTTAATTTGAATGGCTCAATTATTGGATATCCAATAATAAACTTGGGAAGTTGATTATGGATATCCAGTAATAAACTTGGAAGTTGATGATTTGTATAAGTCTATAAAAAAATATTTATTTTATTATTTGCCCTTCAGTTGTTTTAAATTACAATCAGGTCAAAAAGAATCAGTAAAAAAATGGGGTATAAATTTTTCATTTCTCGATGTTTCATGACCCATGGACCCCAAAAATAAAAAAAAAACAAGTTGGGGATAATGTTCGTAAGTTTATATGTACGTGCGTTGGTGTGTTAGAAGCTTTTTACTAGATAATCGGTTTTGATGAAATTTTTTACAGAAATTCGTGAATATGGAACAATTTGTTGGTCAAATTTTGGGGTCAATATCTCCAGGGAATGTGGAGATTTTGGGAAGCAACTTTTATGAAAATTATAACTCTAACTTAACCCCACAAAAGCCATTTTATACTAAACTCAGTACAAACATACATGCTTATGTTACAATTTTTTTTTTTAATTTTGCTCTAAAATTCCTCGCTTTCTCAAAAATTCGAAAAAGCTATCTTTTTGTTTATTGCATATTTTTTAATTAAATTTTTCTATCTCTTTCTAGGCATAGTAGTAGTGCAAGCGACCCAAAAAAATATTTTGGGACCAATATTAGAGGTAGGGGAGCAGATCAAAGTTTAAAAATATCGATTTTTTGAATATTTAACATATTTTTTGACTTTATTTAGTTTGTGAATAATATTAAAAGTTTAAATAATAAACTTTTGGTAATATTATTACAACAAAATTTCATTATAATTTACCTCCCACTTCTAGATAAGATACCTTAGGTAAATGTTTATAGGTTGTATATGTTTTAGTGGAAATTTTTTTAGTTTTTCCATTTAATATAATAAGGTAGACAAATCAAAAAAAAATTCTTGTAAGGTAATTTTAGAGGTGGAGTAGCTGGAAAAAATGCTAATTTTTTGAATTTTTAAAATATATATTTTTGTTCATTTGAACGTATAATGATTATTTTACAATAAAACTTCATCATAAATTATCCCCATTACAAAAGCAATCTCTGGTAACGTTTTGTATGTGTAGTTATTTTTCTAACCCACCGGGTTGGTCTAGTGGTTAACGCGTCTTCCCAAATCAGCTGATTTGGAAGTCGAGAGTTACAGCGTTCAAGTCCTAGTAAAGCCAGTTATTTTTACACGGATTTGAAGACTAGATCGTGGATACCGGTGTTCTTTGGTGGTTGGGGTTCAATTAACCACACATCTCAGGAATGGTCGAACTGAGATTGTACAAGACTACACTTCATTTACACTCATACATATCATCTTCATTCATCCTCTGAAGAATTATCTAAACGGTAGTTACCGGAGGCTAAACAGGAAAAAAAGAGAGAGTTATTTTTGTAATATATAAGAATAAATAACCAATGTCAGGAAAGTATTACAACTTTGTTGTCAGATTTTTCAATTATTGGCTTTTTTAAAATTGGTAAAATTTTATGTAAAGCTTAATATAAACTTAGGCTACTTTAAGGTGACTCATGATATACAAATAAGATATCGTCGACATTTTCTTTTATTTATTATTTTTTTTGCGTGTTTAATTTACAATCGATTCCAATTTACCAGAACTATAAGTAAATTTTAATAACAAAAAATGACATGCAGAGAGGGGTTTTTATTGAAATCGCTCAAAGAACTGTATTGTTTAGTCATATGTATGGATATGTATACATTATAACTAAATATATTATAAACATAAATAAGTGCATTCAAAAATATGTCCAAGGAACAGTGATAAAGTTCAGAACATAAAAAGCAAAGAAAACACCAAAAAATAGTCTTATTTTTGATAAGACTATTGATTACAATAATTAACACTCATCAATATTATTTTTATAATTTTGAACAATCAATATTACTAATACTTTATTTGATTAGAATA
Source organism: Lycorma delicatula (assembly GCF_047948215.1). Taxonomy (NCBI): domain Eukaryota; kingdom Metazoa; phylum Arthropoda; class Insecta; order Hemiptera; family Fulgoridae; genus Lycorma; species Lycorma delicatula. The sequence goes on from NC_134456.1 coordinate 24,976,710, forward strand.
GCTAATCAAATAAAGAAACAGTGAAACAAATCAAAGAACCAACAAAAGTAAGTGGCGAAACGAAATGAAGAATTTTGACGATGCAGAGCACCCTACGATAGCTGATTCACCTAAAATTTTGGGAAAATTACAAATCTACGATGGATATCTCTAAAGTAAAGACCGCTGGAAAATTTCTCTCCTTAAAGTTGGCAAACCTGTGTCGTTCATGGCCACGCTAGTAATGTACACACTGCATTGTTGTCTGTAAGTTGTATTACGTTGTAAAATGAATAGGAGAATCGATGTTGCCGCCGACTGTGAAATACGTGTCATACGTTTTTTAAACCATCAAAACGTTAAGCTGGCTGAAATTCATAGGTAATTGGTTGCTGTGTAGATAATGTAATGAATGAAAGAAACTTCTGAAAATGGTGTGAAAGACTAGAAATAACATAATTAATGTGCATGATGAAGAACGTTCGGGGAGGCGCTCGATAATCACCGAGGACATGTTGAAACGCGTCGATGACGAAATCAGAAAAGGTCATCGCTCGACGATTTCCGACCTGTCCTTCTCTTTCCTGATGTTTCAAGAGTTGTTATCGGTCTCATTGTTCATGACCATTTAGGCTTCAGAAATGTTTGTGCACGTTGGGTACCGCACGTCTTAACGGAACGTCACAAAAAATACGAACAGATCTGCTTTAGAATTTTTGATGCGCTACACAGAAAGAAGTAATAAGTTCCTTAATTCAATCGTTATCGGCGATAATACATGGATTTCGTATTACACGCCAGAGAGAAAACGGCAGTCAAGTGAATGGCGTTATCCACAGTCATCAACCAGACCATCAAAGGTCAAGCCAAAGCCATTTAGACGTAAACTCATGGCCACACTCTTTTGGGATCAGTTTGGCATACGCTGATCGATTTGATGCCACGTGAAACAACTGTAAATGTAGAGTCCTACTGCGAAACTCTACGTAAGTAAGCGCGCCATTCAAAATCGGCGACGTGGGCGGCAGACCGTCAAGGTGCTGCACGATAATGCACGCCCACATGTTGCGGGTCCAACACGTGATTTACTGTGTACATTTGGATGGGAAAATTACGATCATCCATCACATAATCTGGACTTAGCTCCTTGTGGTTACCATTTTTTTGGGAAATTGAAAGAATATTTGAGTGGTAAGCAATTCGCGGTGACGATGAACTTAAAAATACTATATTAATCAGTGGCTAAATGGACTGGCGGCAGAAGAATACGACGAGGGTATATTGAAGCCGGTGTATCGCTACGATATATGTCTTAATTCATCTGGCGATTATATAGAGAAACATCATAAGGTATATAGTTTAAGAGCAATAAAAAATATATATAACGTTTTCAGAATAATTTTTTTTTATAATGAAACGGTCTTTAGAGATAACCTCTCATAAAATATGTAGTCATTTTAGGCTCCCAACGACCTCGCTGTAAATCAGAGATAAACTGCAAGCCAGTTCATTTGCTTGTTCAGTCTCATTTTGTACCTGGTACCGAAAATGTTGGACTGCAACATTTTCTTTGATAAAGAAAAAGATTCATATTGAATATTCTACAAGATAATATCTTGTTTTAAACTTAATTATTTATTTTTTTTTATACAAGAAAAATGTTTCTGAATTTCACACGTAGTTTTAGATAAATTAATATTTTTTGTGATAAAGAAATAAAAAAAAATAGTTTTTCAGTAATAACTATAAAAAGCAGCTTGTTGAAATTGATTTTCTAAGAAATAATATAGCACTTTTTTATTTACGGTTAATGCAGTTTTAGAAACCACAAGTAAATAAGTGTAATAATTACGCAAGCTAATAAAAAAAAAAATGCCAAAAAGAAAATAAATTAAAAAGAAATAAATTATTAAAAATTGAAAAAAGTACAGAACTGAATGTACCCGTTCCTATTTTACTAAGAAAAATAAGGAATATTCTGAAAGAAAAATGGGGAATGGTTTTTCATTCTCTTCAATGAATCAGACATAATACAAGCACGCTAAGTCCATAAAAATTCAAATAATATTCCTTCCAACAATTAACAAATTCACTGGGCTTAATTAACACAGGGGCTTACTGTAAAGTAAACATGAGAAAGGCAGAGAGTAATTTTATTGGACATAGAAACTTTAAAGTGTTGTAGTTAGAAGGAAAATTGGATGGATGGTGTAATCTGATGTCTCCAAAATGGGCAATATATCGCGTTAGGAATACTACAAGAACCATGGAAGGTCTGAACAACATATTTTTATATATTAAAAAGTGGATGATATACATATTTGGGAGTTTTATAAGAACCAAAAAACTATATTGAAGTATAAGCTGTCTAAGAAGATACCAACTTATCTTCAAAAAGATCAACGATAAAATTAGGTTTTCATATCTCCATACATGTATGAAAAAAAAAAAAAAATTTTCAAACTAATGTTCTTAAAACATATTAAAGAGCACTAATTCATAGAAAATTCGCTTATTATACTTCAGCTCATTCTTGATTAATTTTCTATTTAATTTTTGTTAATAGAATAAGGATGATTAAAATTTCCGTTTCATTATCTTTAATTAATTCTTACAACATTATTAGTGAATTTATAAATTTCTCTTTCTCTAAAAGAGAAAGAGAAGTTGTACAATCCAACAAACAGTTTTCTACTTTTTGCTTACTCATTTTAAAAAAAAGCTTACATTATTTTAATAACGTATAACTCAGCTTTTTGGGGAAACCAAGCCAAGTATGCAATTTCTTTTTATTTGTCTATGAATTATTAAAAAAAATCGGATCAAAAGCTGTAATTAAAATTGAGTATTATTTGAATCGCGAAAAATAGTAATTACGTGTAGTTCCCTGTAAAAAAAGTAATAGAACTTAGTTACAGTAATAGTCATAGAGAAATTTATTTGTTATAATTAATTACTGAAATAACAACAAAAATCATGTTCAAAGAATTTTTATTAGTTAAAAAATAAAGTAGGATTTATATATACGTATATACACACACAAATGAAAATATCCTATAAATGTTGAGCTAAAGTGACATTGAAATTATTCATCATAAAATTTTACGCCCGTATATTTTCAATTTTTCTCCCTCAATATTTTATAAGCTATATTAACAGTACAGAATACGTTGTCATTCCTCTCTGCCATCTGTAACCTTTACATTAACATCTTATTTGTAGCGAGAAACTGTGAACTACCAACAAGGGAGTCAATCAGTTTCAATATGGTCCAATTGGACACGCCGAGTCATTAGCCCTTCTCATGTCTGTTCAATTCCTTGCAACATTCACCCTCATCGCTACACTCCTCCCTACATCCCCTTTGTGATGAATTATTCAAAGGGGTGACATCTGTTGAACCTACCGGGAATCAACTCTACTAGGTTACATACTGTTAAGTCCAGTCTATAAACACGATCCGCTGCTAAACATTAAACAAATGACGTGGAAAAATATTTCCTCTATTACTAAACAAAAATGAAATTTAATTGATAAATTATGATAAAATAATACGATACTGTAATCACATCGTGTGTGTACCTACACACAAGATATAATCTAATATAGAAATGCGAAATTTGGGACGGTTCTCTCCGTTTGGTACAGCGTCACTCGAGAACCAACCGATCGACTGCTTTCAAATTTTCAGGATACATTCGCGTTCTCCCAGGGAAAGTTCTAAGTCAAAGATTGAGGTCCTAGCTCCTTTGGGGGTGAAGTTGTGAATTTTTCTTCTGGGCAACAAACGAATATACTTTTTTATTTCGTTTTCCGACTTAAAAATACTATTGTTTGTACGTCTATACTAATGCATTTTCTATACTATGCATTTTATAACGTATCCGATTTTTAGGTCTCTACCTTGACCGCTTCACGAGATACAAGGTATTCTGGAGTCATGGAAAGGGAAACCAACAGGGATAATATGTTCATCTACAACAAGAGCACATCAAAGCTTCTACATCAAGGAACGATGGAAATCTCGGAGGGAAGAGAACTTTTCCGGTTTTAATTGTTATCCACAGCGCTATTATTTCACAACCGTGAGGATAACGAACACAGCGTGGGTTCAGGGACGTAGGTCCTGGTTCGGCTAGTGTACATATGCAGATATAAGATATACAGTTATATAACGTACATAATCTTCACTAACTTCCTTTTTATTTCAAAATAAAACTCCTTTTTCTTAATATTTCGTACTGCAAGACCTATATTTATTTATATATTACATGGAATATTGTATACTCTATATATGTAATAAAATACAACACATTTAAACTGATCAAGAAAGTTTGCATCTATACTGGAAAAATTACATCCGTAAGACAATTCTTCTATTAATTCTGTAGTAATTTTATTCATTTATTATGACTGTAATTATTTTTTTAATTATACGTAGGCTATATAGTTTACATAAAAATATAATTAATTATACATAAAAATTAGAAAAAAAAATACAGAAATTCTCTATTTCAAAGAATTGTATACGCTTTTTAGAGGGGCCCATTATTTGGAGATGTCCTTTAAAGGTAGTTTCGTTAACTATTACTTACGTATCAAACAAAATATTTTTTCTAATAGTTTTAAATAAATTAAAATTGAGTTTACTGCTCAGATACACAATTAGTTATATAATATTAAATGCATTTGAAAAGTATATTGTTAAATTAGTTTTCTCTAAATGTAAATGTAGGCTATAGTATGAAATTGTTGTAGATTATATACTATTTCTTGTCAAGATAAGAAAAGTATTAATAGAATTACCATATTTTATTAATGTTTTTTTAAAAAATACTATTTCTTTCAGCCTAGTGGTAAAGCATTGGTCTTTCCAAGTGTTAGCAAGGCTGTCTAGGTCATGATTAAAGGTTTGAATAGATTTTCGATTAGAAAAATTAGACATAAAATTTCCGAATGAATCATAGATTACATTCTAATTGGTATCCATCATTGTTGACGGATATTTATTAAATGTTATTGAATATTTTGTTAGAAATTATTCTACCTTTCATTATTATGTAGTCATAATTAGCTGTGAAATTAGTTAATTTGCCGGCCTCATCCTGTTAACTTCCGAATAAAATCTAAGGTTAAAATAGTTAAGTTTTAAAATTAATTATTAGAAAGAATTTTTCTAATTAAGCTCCATTTAAAAATTTACATAAAGTGCTTTTTAAAAAAAAAAAATTAAAATGTGAGTAAATTTTAAAACACAACTTTTTTATAAGTTCATGTCAGTTTGACAAATAAACTTCTTTAATAATCTTATATTACAATGATTAAATAAGCACAGTATTAATAAAATCATCTCCCACTGAATTGCAATAAAACAGCTAATTTAATGTTACGTCATTTATTATAAAATTAATAACTTCACTTTAAACAGGTACTGAAAACCACAAATAATTAAATAAAAAATGTATATTATTCAAAGAAAAGGTGCACCAATAAATTGTTTGTAAACGTACTACATTAAAACTTAAGCGCAGTTTTAATTTTATTTATCTTAAAAGAGTACAATAGGAAAGTTTATGTTAAATAATTATTTAACAACTATTTATTGTTAAATAAAGGAAAATTCCTTTATATATCTGCATATTATTATTATTATTATAATATATATATATTATATATTATTCCTTTTAATATCTGCATATCCCTACAAAATTTAAAAGTAAATTTTACTATATATATATATATATATATATATATATATATATATATTTCACAAAATATTTAAAGAACACAATGTTTTTAGTAAATGAATTGAAGACAAATGGAACATCGATTTAAAACGGTCCTTTAGTTTGAGTTAAAGCAAGAAAGGTCCCGAAGGGCTAAAATCGTGCAAGATTTCTGTCGGTGTCACGGAGGCGGGCGCGTGAACGGAATTCGTAATCGCAGTTTGCTCGGATTAACATGGAGATGAGCTGATATAATTATTATCCCTGGGCAGGCAAGGAATACTGATGAGTTCCTGCCGCTGTTAATGAAATCCTTGTCCCTATTGGCGTTCTTCTTCTCTTTCTGTGAGTATGTGATTGTATATTTGTGAGTGTATATGTCGGAACGTTTGTGCATTTATTTACTCGCAAATTACCGAGCAACTGGTGAACGAAAAAAATTTTTGTTATAAGTAAATTGTTATTTAATGTAATAAATATACACATAATATTGTACTAATTTATTTTTTTTTTGTAGTATATTTTTTTTACCCCTAATATCACGACTTTAATTATAATTTATGATGAATCGTGCACTTAGGAATTCCAGTTTATTAAATAGTAAGAATCAATAATTAAATAATTTTTAGTCTATTATATTTTGCAATTCATTCAAAAGTATACAAATTCTTAATGGTCTTCCCACGGATTTCTTTGATTTAATATCATAGTAATTTATCCGCCTTATGAATATCGTCTATTTGTGCACGCTATGGAATTTGGGAAAATAATGTGATCCTCTAATAATATTTCAATACTAAATGCCATAATATTTGCCAAAAACAACCTATTGCATGCACCAAAAGGTTTGCGAATGTAGGACATTAAGATATTAAACACAACAGATATACATTAAAAAGTAAAAAACACGACTGCCAGAAAAAAGACACACTGCTGACAAACAATGCAGACAATGAATGACAATTTTGTATATCGTATAATTTTTTTTAATTTAAATATATATATATATAGCCTATGACACTATGACACTCCCAGTAACGAAATGATTCCAACGCGGGGTCATATTTCTAAATCGGTTCAGCCGTTGAGCTGTTACGATGGAACAAACATACATACCTACATACATCCTAAATACCCTATACTCTTTTTTGGGCCGTCGTGAAAAATCTTTCCCAATGGTTGGCTAATCATTACTATTTACCATTAATCATACTGTAAAATTATAAAAAAATGAATGTTAAATAAGAATTTTACATTCTTTATTTATTCATGGAATGATAAAATTTGTCTAAATTGTCGTCTATGCTTCTATTAATAAGGCTAATCAAACGAACCCTTGTATGTAATTTAAAAAAAAAAAAAAAAAACATTTATAAAAACGTTTTTTAAATTATTTTCCCTTAAGAATAATATTATAAAAAAAAAAACATCAGAAATTGAATATTTAACGAGTTACTATTATAAAAATCTTTTAAAAGTTAACACTGAATATAATAAAACGATGAAAAATTTAGTTTTCAGATATGAATTTTAAAAACAAACATTAAAAACAGAGTGCTTACAGTAATGCTTGTTTGCTTTATAGAACGTTAACGTCTGTTATGGAGTTGTGGAAGGGGGTATAGTAGTCAGTCGCTTATGACGGTCGGTCAATAAAATATTGTTTGAGTTAAAACTATATTTATTGGTCTCTCTGACAAATCTATTTTTGATGGGTGGTGCAGTGGACACCAATATCGAAAAGTAAATATAAACTCCTTAATTTATGAGTTTTAGAAGTAAACTTCATCGGGAGTTCACGAAGCTTTATTGACAAAATCGAGTTTTAACACACAGCTCTGTGCTTTACGTTGTTGACTTAGTGACACGGGGTTGTTAAACTGACGCATTCTTTACATACGAAGATAGGCTTCCTTCCTTACCTGCCACACGACCTAACTACCCTTAAAAAGTAATTCTATTCAGAAGGAAACGAGTTTGTCGATTCAGTTTAATAAACATTTATAAAGAACAAAACAGAAACATAAAGATGTTTTATCGAGGAAAAGAAAATAATTTATTAACTACAGTTTTATTTTCTATTCGTCTCACTTAATATATGTTTGAGACTCTGCTACTCTTTTTAAAATAAATAAAAATTGTATTCCGATTATGTAATCGGTATAGTTTTATTTTAAAACGAGTTGAAAATAACATATAGCAATAATATTCCATATTATTACACTGTTAAAAATATATTCTGGAAAGGTATTTTCCGTCGATGTTTTTAAGAACTGCAGCAACATCAGACGGTCATCAATAGACGGTGTAAATAGTAGAACAATATTCATCAATCAATTATTTAATTCCCTTTAAATAAGTTCAGGTTTGTATTGTGTACATCTCAATCTTAGGTTTGTATTGTGTACATCTCAATCTTAGGTTTGTATAAACATCTATTTCTTAAAGTGATACAAAATTAGTAAAATATAGCAAAACCTTATATAAAAACATAATTTTGAACTGAATTAAAAGTTTATAATTTTAAAAAAAAATTGAAAATTTGTTGAAACTGTTGCGATAAATTTATTTAAAAATACATACTATAGTTCTTTGGTTTTGTTTTCAGATTGGTTAAATGTGCTTTGTATTATTTTCTGTTCTAGGCTATTTCTTCTATAAATCAATTACAGAACGAATTAAATAGCATAACTTAAAGAATTTTCTATTATTAGTTAGTTATCTATTATTATTAGTTTAAGAATTATTAATTCATTAGTATACCGATGGGAATGTCACTCGTGGCATCCTGGCCGAAGCGGATTGGAATATGCCAAAAGCCGAGATTTCGAAGATGACCACCGGTAAAGCCCATAAGGACTTAGAACGGACGGGGGGCTGAGGGTGTCTTCCCTCATTGGGCCAGGATGGTGAATTTATTTATAATAAACTAAAAACTTCCCTCAGCCTTCGTTTTAAAATAAACTTTTTTTTAAATTTATGTAAAATAATATATATATATATATATTTTGGGGTTAATAATTTTAGTTTTAAAAGGTTAATAGTTTAAATTTCAAAAACTCCATCATCTTACGTGGTTGGCTCGATAAAAATTATTTCTCTACATTGAAACGTGTAAAATATTCAAGTATCTCATAATTTTTGCAACATCATAATAGAACTGAGCCAATAAAATCCATACAAAAAAAATTTCATTAATTATCAAAGAAGGTAACAATTTTCAGAATTATTATTAATTTTTTAACTTTTTATTTTATTTTATAATCTTTTAAATTACTGTACTGTGGATGTCATTTAGACAGCACGCAATGTGGGCTTTTGATTATGATGATGACTCATACATTTATCATTTCATATCCAGTCACATCTGTTATATTGTCTTAATGTTAGTGAACTTGCCGCCAATCAAAAGATTTCAGTAAAATTATGTTGATTAGGATTTATAAAAGTGACATAAATAAAGAGAACAACATTGTACCATATAATAGGGCTTTTATCAGTTAAATATAATTTGTGAATGCAAATAAAGTGCTGTAGTACCAAACAACAAGTTTAATGCAATAATTTTCACTCAATAAGACAAATAAATTTAATATTATTGGATATAAAAAATCTTGTATATAATTTTAATCTCCTTTCTTCTTTATCGGTTGCAGAAAGGGTATTTTCCAAGGTATAGAAACCTGAAATTATAGAAATATAATTTTATAGGTTTCGATGAATTGCCTTCATCGAAATTGTCTAAGTTAAAAATAATTCTGAAATTTTTCAAAGGGGAAATCGAATACATCAACAATCCTGTAATTTAGTCCTATTATTCAAATAGCATTAATTTTTAAATATTAAACCAATTTTGCGATATTATAATCTGCTAATATTAATAACCATTTAGATTTTCTTTAAATTTTGCTGGAATTTTGAATTGGATACCATTAAAAATAATTTTATTTAGCTTAATTGTAATTTTTTTTTTAATGAAAATGTTTGTATTCTGTATATATTTATTTATCTGTTATTTTTAAATTTATTAATATTATTCACATATTAAACGCTATGAAAAATCCACGGATAAAAATTAGTTCATTAATATTATATCAATAAAAAACTACGATCTGTGCTACAGAACTTAATTTATAGCTTCAGTTTATTATTTTTGAGAAACTGTTTCTTACAAGAACCTAGAGCAAGGAAATGTTATTTCGGATCATCAATTTGGTTTCAAAAGTGTACAATCTACCGTTGAACAGGCGCATAGATTGAATGTTATCACCAAATGCCTGGAAGAAAACAGGTTATGATCGGAGACCTTCTTGGATGTTCAGTCGGCATTTGAAAGATCTGGTTGCCTGGACTGCTACATAAGCTAAAACACAACCTTCCTTAGCCGTTCTATTTAGTCTTATGGAGCTACTTCGATGGGCGTTTTTCCTAAGTCAGGTGCACGACGAGGTATCTGGATTCTTTGACATTAGATCGGAGGTTCTTCTGGGCTCTGTTTTGAGACTAGTCCTGTACTCAATTTTTACTGCGGACCTTCCGGCTCCGGACTATGTAGCCATCAACTCATTTCTTGAGACACAGCAATCCTGGTGTTTGATGAAGATTCTCGTATGGCCTTGGGGAAGCTTCAATCGGCGTTAAACCTAATAGGCGTGTGGCTAGCAAATTGGAGAATAAAAGTAAATCACAATAAATCAAGTCATGTTACGTTTGCGTTAAGAAGGAGTGATTATCATCGGTCAACTTACACGGCGTTTTCATTGCACATCCTGACCATGTACGGTACTTCGAGCTCCGCCTTGATCGTTGCTTGACATGGAAGTACCATGTGAAAGAATAGAAAAAACTGTTAAACATCAGGTATAAGGAGCTTTATTGGTTACTAAGCAGGAATTCACAGTTGGCACTATCCTTTTCTTTTTTCTGTTTAGCCTCCGGTAACTACCGTTTAGATAATTCTTCAGAGGATGAATGAGAATGATATGTATGAGTGTAAATGAAGTGTAGTCTTGTACATTCTCAGTTCGACCATTCCTGAGATGTGTGGTTAATTGAAAACCCAACCACCAAAGAACACCGGTATCCACGATCTAGTATTCAAATCCGTGTAAAAATAACTAGCTTTACTAGGACTTGAACGCTGTAACTCTCGACTTCCAAATCAGCTGATTTGGGAAGACGCGTTAACCACTAGACCAACCTGGTGGGTTACATTTGGCACTATCCAATAAAATTTTAACATACATTATCATTCTGAAACCCAACTGGGCGTATGGTATGAGGTACGACGAGAAAGAGAACATTGAGGTTATAAACGCTTCCAGAATAAGCTGTCGAAAATCATTATACGGGCACCGTAGTTTGTACGGAACGAAGAAATTCATAACTATCTGGGGTTGCTTTTGTCCGCGAGGAAATCAAGCAATTCGGTTCATATCACAAACAACGGCTAGGTAATTATGTGAACCATCTAGTTCTGAATCTTCTAGAAAACAGTGAATATGTCCGGCGCGACACACCTTTACCTGCTGGACATGGGGAAGTCTGAGTGACTCCTGAGTTGGAATGACATTCCTTAAGTGATGAGAATCTTCTCTATGGCTGATGTAGGGTCTAAATGACTTTCACAAGCAAATTATATTGCTGCTGTGTTTTCTTTTTCCTTTTTTCTTTAATATTATTCGATTTTTTTTATTTTTTGTTTGGGGTTTACGAAATTTTGTACTTTTTATATAGTGTATCTGTTCCAGTGCATTTATAACCAACAAATGTACTATTGTTTTATGTATTTATATATTATCTTATATTTATATCACATTTGAACTATGTCTTATTTATGGGTGTTTCATTGAGGGGATTCATTGGAAACCCCTCATTAAGCGCTTATTGTAATTCTATTTACTTATGGCTCCTTCTTTGAACCGATTATAAATAGACGAATTATAATACAAAAAAAAAAAAATAAATAAATAAAAAAGTTGTTTTTCTTAACTTCAATAATTTTTAATTTACTTAAATTTAATTTGATTTGAGTCGTGTCTGTCTGCATAAGAGAAAATATTTTTGACCCTTTCTTCTAATAGACTATAAATATGTTTATTAATTCGAAAACACTAAAAAAAATTTTTAATTCCAGCAAACATAATTTATTTTAATTGATTCATTAAAATAAAACTGAAAAAATATTTTTCTACTGATTTCTTATAAATTTTAAGAACACTTATATGAAAGCAAATTAAAAATGTTGTAATATTTAAAGAAAATAAATCTGATCTTTAACACGATTAATATTTGATCGGAATACAGCCTAATTATTTAAAGACCGTAAATAAACACTGTATTATCATCAATTATTCGAAGTGAAATAGTTATGACTAAACTTCTATTTATACTTTCAGTAACGATTGCATCCTTTCTAATAGTCAATGATCAATGACATCTTTGGCACTATATATGTTTGCGGATAGATTAAAATTGTTGGATAATTTACTGTACTACACTATCCTGTACTGATATACAAAGTTAATAATTTACATAAACAGACGATTATTTATTTGGTAAAAGTATGTAATCTGTATTTTTATAAAGTTAGAATAAAAACAGATTAAAACTAACGAAGAAAACAAAAATTGTCATTTATAAACTAACTTATATATAAAAACTTATTTTAATTATTATTCCATTGGATGATTTTGCCTAAATCCAAAATGTTTCACTTCAGGATTAGTTTAGTTTACACTCTTACTGAGCTGTTTAACAGGTATAAACAATTTATCTATAATTAATTGTAAATGTTATTGTCGCAACTATCTCTTAATGATTTACATTTCATTACACACCAGTCTCATAAACCAGTTATTGTTGACTATGTTTGAATAATTAAGTCTAGTTAATGGTTTAGAATTACGTTTATTTTAATATTCTGTCCTTAAAAGGAAAATAAAGAAAGTACAGTGAAAAGATTTGCTTTATTTTCAATATATCCAAATGCTGATGCAATAGACCGTTATTAAATTAATACAGAATTGGCAATCTTCCCTAATCTATGTTTTACTTAACAACAAAGATTATTTTACTCTATAAATGTGTGTGTGTGTGTGTGTGTGTGTGTGTGTGTGTGTGTGTGTGTGTGCATGCGCGCGCGTCTGTATGTTTACACGATTTTCTTACTAATTCAGGCATCCAGTTACAAAAAAGCTGATAATAAAATTGTTATACTTTTTTAACAACGGTTACTTATTATTATATTGTAGAAAGATAATGGTACAAGAAAAAATTTATTAAAATTTTAAAAACCGATACTTATTTTTCTGCTCCCCCACCACCAAAATCATCTCTCAAGAATTTTTTTTTTCTACGTTTACTACGAAAGAAACTAAATAAAAATTCCACTGTCTGTATAACCAATAAAAAGTTGCCTAAGATTTATTTTTTGGGGTGGGATGAATTATGATGAAATGTTATTGTTAATATTATATTAAAGATTTAAAAAAGTTAAAAAAATTCATGTTTTTAAACTTTGATCGACTCTTCCACCCATCAATATTGTTCCTAAAGTATACTTTTTGAGCCACTTGCAGTAATACTATGATTAGGAAGGCATAAAATAAAATTCGGTTAAAAAATATGAAAAAATAAAAAGATGGTTTATTTTCTATTATTTTTTGGAAAGGAAGAGAATTTGGGGAAAAATCTTGTTTTTATATGGTAAGATAAGTAAGCGTGTACTGAGCTTAAGATAATGTCGGGTTACGTTTGCAAAATGCAGAGAAAATTGACCCAAAAAACCTTCCCATCCCCTGGAAATATTGACCACAAACTTTTACCAACAAATTGTCCGATATATCTCCGTGCCAAATTTCGTCAAAACCGCTTTTATATAGTCAAAAGATATTCAGCACAAACATACCAAAACATGTGAAAACGTGTTTTAATTTAGAGACTTATTATCTACTTATTAAATTAAATTAAACTCTTCAAAAATGCATGTATTATTTTGATAAAATTTTATTCTTTTATGGATTAAGAATTTTGTACATATCTTAGCACTTCCAGACAATTTGCAAAAAATTATTTTGAAAAAATAATTTATTATTTGTTTAAAGGGTAACATATTGACTGTCAATTTAAGTTGGAGGGAATTTTTATTCATATAAAGTTGAGTTCATATAATATATTTCAGCAGAAAAAAAAATAGAATTAGACAAAAATTAAAATCAGTCTAAGAGAACTCCCACACAAACAAATAAACTCACCCCCAAGGTTATGTTCATTTATCACTCTCCGAATGATACGGATTAAAAGAGAATTATTTTTATTAAATTGACTATTTCTGATAAATTATATATCTTTTTACTATTATTGTGTTAGAAGTTAGAAGATAGAACGTGGTCATAGCAAATATTTTATTTCGTCAGGTAACTATGTTTTTAAACATAACTGTAAACGTGGTTGAATAAATTACGATAACTTTTTTAATTCTAATATACACCGGATGATCATTTGAAAAGTTAGCACGTTTATTATTCAACAGCTATAAGTCCTATCGTATTTTTGTTTGCAGGCATGTACATCATTCTCGGGGGCAACCTTTTTAAAATTATTTTTAAACGGGTGGAACCCACGCTCTCCACTACACCTACCTCAGCTCAAAAATCTTCAATGACAATGGTAATATTTAATTACATTAATTGACAACCCGAAAAAATAATGAATTTTGGTGAAAATAAAATTAAAATCGGCCCACTCCTTTGCTCGGTAGGTGCAAAAATCCATTTAGGGTAGTACTTTTATAAATTTCAGTACAACAAAAATTACGTGATAATATTTCTTAATTCATTTGAAAAATCATAATCTGTGGATTAAACTGTGAAAATTATTTTTTTAATTAACAACACATAATTTCATACATAAATATTTGTAAAATTTTCAAGGATTGAACATTTTTTTTTAATGAGACGATGTAGCTTATGACAAGTAATTTGGTACAAATAAAAAAAAAAAATGGTCACTGGTATCGAAGTTATGATTAAAAATATTGTTTTTTTTTAGGTTATGTTGGGCGTGATAACATCCGGGGCACTCCTTTTTTGCATCCGATAGTGGTCTGTGGTAAGTGGTAAGTATGTTGTATGTCATTGAATGTTTATGTGTGTGTATATTGTTGAGGAATGTATCTATGATGCGGTTCTGTGTGTATGCATGGTACGCGATTGGTGTGTTCCTGTTTATGCTGAAGTAAGTTTTGACGAATGTGGTTGTTGTTAAGGGTGCTATAACTTGTGATATGTAGCGACGTGTGTAGTTTGTGATTGCCGTTATGTTGTGTTGCATGTGTGTCGCTTCTGTCTTACGCGATCTTGTTCGTGTGTGTGAGACTTTCTGCGTGATACTTGATTATGTATGTGGGCATATTATCCGCTTCCTGATGAAATACACACCAACTGTACCAGGAAGGGGTTAGCCAGGGGTGGAGGTTTAGTCGGTAGTGCGCAGGAATACATAAGCTCCTAATATCATCCTGTGGAACTTGTTAGCGAGTCCGACACTTCTTCGGCTCCCGTAAATGGGATTCCTTCATCTCTTTAACAGAAAAAAAAAAAATAAATAAATAAAAAAAGAAAAAGAAAATAGGTTATGTTGGGATATGGTACAGTGTTTCTGATCCAATGAATTAGGTCTGAAATTGTCGTCCTTGTTAAAAATATGGGTTTTAGTTTCAGGTTTCTTCAGCGTTGTAAAAACGTACCAGAAACACAGCACGTACTAGATAACATCAGTTATACGTACGAAAAACCAATAATAGGTACCTACTTCTTTAACCCACCGGGTTGGTCTAGTGGTTAACGCATCTTCCCAAATCAGCTGATTTGGAAGTCGAGAGTTACAGCGTTCAAGTCCTAGTAAAACCAGTTATTTTTACACGGATTTGAATACTAGATCGTGGATACCGGTGTTCTTTGGTGGTTGGGTTTTCAATTAACCACACATCTCAGGAATGGTCGAACTGAGAATGTACAAGACTACACTTCATTTACACTCATACATATCATCCTCATTCATCCTCTGAAGAATTATCTAAACGGTAGTTACCGGAGGCTAAACAGGAAAAAGAAAGAAAAGGTACCTACTTCTTTGCGGGTAACTTGTTGAAAACTTTATTACCAGATAAATTTAATGATTAAATAATTAAATAAAAACTAATTCATAAGTGAATAATTTTTAATAAAAAAATAAAATCTTAAATCATTCATTAGTTAATTTTTTATGAAAGTTTTTTAAGAATAAGAATCCTTAAGAAATAATAAATGAAACATATTTTATTTTTTACTTCAATAAAATGAAAGTATCAATTTTTAAATCACTTATTCACATTTTTAATCATAACTTCAGTGAACCAATTTTTATTTTATTTATACCAAATTACTTGTCATTACAATGAGGTGTCAGAAGCTACATCATCTCATTTAAAAAAAAATAAATTTTTAACCCTTTAAATCTGGAAAACATTTAAGGGCGAATTTTTTGTTATTAATTTAAAAAATAATTTTCACATTTTAATCCACATATTATAATTATTTCAACTCGATTAAGAAATAATATATCGTAATTTTATACTTATCTTTGTTGGACTGAAATTTAGAAAGTACTACCTCAAATGGTTTTTCGTACCTACCGAGCGAACGAATGGGTGGATTTTAATTTTATTTTCAACAAAATTCATTATTTTTTCGAGTTGTCAATTAATATAATTAAATATTACCATTGCCATTAAAGATTTTTGAGTTGGGGTAGGTGCAGCAGAGAGGGTTGGTTCTATCCCTTTGAAAATAATTTTAAAAAGGTTCTCCCCGAGATTGGTGTTCATGTCTGCAAACAAAAATACGATGGGACTTATAGCTGTTGAATAATAAATGTGGTAACTTTTCAAACGATCACTCGGTGTACTGTTTCAAGTTAACGTTTTTGCAAAATATAATATATATTATTTTACGAATAAATTATATCTTATTAGGGAGTGTAATATAATTATTATGTAAAAATAATATTGTTCTCAAGTAGGGATTATCTTTATGTTGCCACTGTTAATTTGGAAAGAAACAAATGGATTAATTTTTATCTATAAAAATCCTAACCTCAAGTATATAATACTTCTAACATTTTTCACGGTTTTACAATCACGGGTAAAAATCGTGTAATAAAGCTTAAATAATATCAGTCAGAACAAGAAATTTTTTTATAAATAGTAAAATCTACCTGAGACCACTTATTTTATAAGTAATTACATCTTTTGGATCAAATCAGAGGCAATAAATATTACGAAATCATTGAGGTAAGAGTGAAATAAAAAATAAACACTTTGGTAATAATTATTATCACAGTTCTTATCGTTTTGTTTCTGTACAGCTTAATAACGTATAAATTGAAAATAAATGAGTTATTAAAAGCCGGTAATGATTCAGTAAGATAAATAATTGTGCTAAACATTATATTTAATGTTTGTTAAATAATATTAAAAAAATATTAAAATAATTATTTTTCATAAAAAAATGTTCTATCAAAACTAATTTTTCTTTTTACTTTTTTTTTAATATTATAAGACATATACTGGTTATCTGCTCAACTATCTTTTTATATGCCAAGTCTACCGTTTCTGATATTTTACCATTAATTTACACCTAATATCAAACTACTGTTTAAAGAACATTGAGATTATTCAATTGTAATTATACTGATATTTAAATTTTACCTCTAAGGAGTTTTCAGCTGTTGTTTATAATGGAAATAGCCATCTTAGGAACTTAGGTAATTGAAATCTTAATTAAGAATATACCTACAAGACTACGGAAAAATCTGACATATCTACCATTTATTAATAATTTCGCTTCTCACTAACCTGAAAAAACATACCACATCACAGATTTTTATTGGAAAAACCAATAAAAATCTAGCAGAAAAATTGTAAGAAAGGGATTAATTTTCAAATTAGACATTATTTGTTCAAAAATCTATTAAAAATTATGGTAATTTTATAGAAATACAAATTATGCACATAATACAGGCAATCTAATGAGGTTGGCTGAAATAATTTTTTGTAATACGCGAGATATTAAAAAATTGATAGACCATAATGGAGTATGCTTTCTTCCAGGTAACTATTCTGCTTTGATAAGGCAGATTCCTTATCGTGTTTAAAACATACGATGATTGGTTAGAAGAATTAAAAAATTAATAATGAACACAATTTTTTTTAAGAGAAAAAAAATAATGGAGTGGTTACATCCACTCTTCCTTAAATCAGAATGTAAAGGGATCTGAAAATGGGTCCTACACCAATATAGAATCGTAAACCTTTACTCACACTATTAAAGATGAGTTTTATGTAACCATATTGTTTTCTACTATTTCTGTAAGTGCTTTCGATTACAATGTACTATTAGAGTGCGTGTAAACATCATGAAATGACCGTTATCGCTGAAATTAGTGAAATCTGATTAAAGAAAAGTCCACGAAACTTTAAGGTAAGCAAAGGAATGTCCCAAAATGAGCTGACATTCCAATCTTTTAATAAAATACATTTTTTATTTGATAATTGATAATATTTTTGCTTAATTAGAAAATAGTGACATAAAGGTTATGTGTGAAAACATTTGACAAATGAGTGGCCCGACCTTGGCTGCACGTAATCACTCTTTTGATATAATCTTCCAAAATATGTTGATATAATTGCTGGGAAATGTCGACACCGTAGTGTCAAATTTTTTGTTTGAGGTTCTCAACTGTTTGTGGTTTACTGATATACACTTTATCCCAAAAAAACAGTCGAACGATGTCAAGTCAATTATCTTGGCGGCCAATTTACATCACCTCGCTGCGAAATAATAGGACTATTATAACTTTTCTTACAATAACTGCATGATTTTATCGGCAATGAGGCATGTTGCACCGTCTTTTTGAAACCACAAGTCTTCCAAATTCATATAATTAATTTTATACCATAAAAAGTCATGACACGACATCGAACTCCAATGACCGTAAAGGTATCTCCATTTTCATTTCCAAAGAAGTGAGGTCCAATCAATCCTTCAGCCCAAAATCCGCACAAAATGACCCGGCGAGGTTCTAAGGAAGTTCTTTAATCGTTTTTAGATTTTTTTATCCCCAAATTCGACAAGTTTGTTTATTAACAAAGCTGGTAAGAAAAAAATTATTTTTTACGAAAACTCGTTATATTGTTATCTTTACAGTTCTTACGCGTTGTTTAGGTATGTATATTCCCATAATTTAATCTCCGTATTTACTGACATAAGCGTATAAACATTTCTACTCTGGTTTTCTGCAAAAAAATGGCGGCAAATTTAAAATATCAGTTCATTTTGGGACATCTTTTAGAATCTTTCTCCCTTCCATTTTTGTATCACAGATTTTTTTTATCTCACATGTTATTCACTACGTAAAATAAAATAATTGATAATTTATTATTACGACTCTTAAACAGCGTGTGTTTCTGATTCTTACTTAAATAAATGGCTATATTAATATTTAATTACTATCCGTCACAGGTTATCTGCCCTGAAGCAGGTTCCTTTACCATGTTCTCTTCTAATTACAGCAAAATTTATGATTTCTTGCGTCATCGTTATCATATGGTTCTTATATTCTTTGAGGGAGATCTTCACATCTATCTCCATTTTCCCCTCTAAATTTGAAAAGATCCTGATAGCTCCTAATTCCTTTTAAGTCGTCTACAATTCTTAATTTTTTTTATTTGATCTTTCTAGCACTGTTTTAATCAATTCTCTTATGACATATTCCAGTCAATAAGCTTTCCTATTCTTCTTCCTCAAGTTTTGAGATATAGCCCGTTAAATTAATACAGCTGATCCTTCCATCGTTTCTTGGGTGACCCAAATTTCTTCGCCCAATCATATAAACGCTTAGGTATTCCGACGTTCATTCATATTGTTGTTCGTAGCTTTCCTATAGTTAATTATTTTAAGTAAACTTTTATTTAAGTTTACTTTATTCATTAGCCTTCATATTTAATTTGTCCATTTAATAATTTCAATAATCTTCATTCTTAAATTTCAATTGCCTTTAGAATTTCTTTTCTTTTTTTTCTTAGTGCATTTCAAAACTGTGCAGAAAAACGCTTCAAAATTCGAATTCCATCTTAGCATATAATAATTTTTCCTTTTTATTGAGCCTTTTCTTTTCTTTATTTTACTTCTTTCATTATATCTTTTCTCATTATATTTCTTTTTATAATTTATTTTTATTCCTCACTTTTTCATATCTTGCAATTTTAAAAACTTTTTTGAATAAATCCTATGCTTTATAGAGTAAAAACATCATGCCAACAACTGTAAACCCTTTACAATTTCTTTTCTTTTCTTGTACCCTGATCCTTTCATCCTTTTGTACAGGATTTTTAATAATTATATCTTCAACAGATATGTTAAATAAAGTTAGGGGTAATCAGAAATTTAATCTTTCTAGTTTAATCTCTCGATTTGTGGATCCCATATTTTTATCACTGTTTTCTGTATCATTTAATTCTTTAATCAATCTTTAACCTTTCGGTTTTATTAACTCCTTTACTTTATCCCATTTGATACAATAAAATGATTTTTCCACAAACACACACACACACACACACACACACACACACACACACACACACACACACACACACACACACACACACACACACACACACACACACACACACACACACACACACACATGTTTAGTAATATTAATTATTAAAAAATAAAATCTGATGTGGACAACACATGACTTCCTTGCTTATACGCAATTATTAAATTAATTTTATACATATTTTTTTTTTTTAAATGAAAAGCACATAAAATTTTATTTCATTAAAAACTTCTGATATTTTTTTTTTTTTTTTGTTATTATTGAATTATTATTCATAGTAAAACATTTTTGTTTTACAATCCGAGTTTAATAATTATTAATAAATAAATATATTTAAATAAAACAAAGTTAAAAAAAATGAGATGTCTGATTCAAACCGATGTGCTTTCCCCTTGTAAGATCTAAATATTTCGGAACCAATGAAAATAAGTACCATTTATGATATATCTTTGAATAGCTCTAAATGAGGGCTTATTACTACTTAAGAAAAAGTCCAAAATCCAAATTGTTTTGGATTTTGAACTTTTTTGGACACTTTTCGTTCAGTAGATTGCAATCAAAAGGGAAGGTGCACAACTAGATGTTATAATAGTCGTAAATCCAAAATTTCAAAATACTACGGATAAACGTGATTGAGTTATTTGAAATAAATACGTACGTACAGACGTCACGCCGAAACTAGTCAAAATGGATTCAGGGATGGTCAAAATGGATATTTTCATTGATATCTGGAAACCGAAATTTACCGCCTCACATTTCCTTTACTTTGTTCAAGGAGGTAATAAGTATAATCGCGATTTATTTTTATTTTTTTTTTGTCAAACCTGTATTTATTTTTAGATTATATAATAGGCTCCTTTGTTTTCTTGGAATTTTTAAAGAATTTATTAGGTAGTATTATCTGATATATATCTAAATTTGCTATGTATAATCTTTCGAATAAATTACATTTGTGACGAAAATATTTTGATTTTATTGGAACTGGTTATTGAAACAAGTGCTAATCGATGTAACAGCAATTAGACACTGGTTTAATGATTATTTCTATTTTACATATACTTATTTTTACATCCTTTAATTATTATTATAATCTTCAATGTGATTAAAAATAAATAAATTTATAGTAATTCTTCTGAAAATTAAATCAATCGTATCAGATTAAAAAAGGGATATTTTGTTTTAAATGCTCTAATATAATTGTTATCATTTAATTTTGATAAAAAGTTAAGATACGTCTCACATGTATTGTGTACAAGTAATAAACAGTTTTAATGTAATTAAACACCCAGAAAATTATTGAAATATTCTGAAATCTTTTAGAAAATCTATTCGTATAATAAACATATGTAGAGATAAAAAAAGGTTTAATATAAATAAGCTTCAGATAAGTTGTGTTTGTAAAGAAATTAAAGGTGGTAGTGGAAAGAAGCGAATTGATTACAGTCTGGGAAAAGGCATCTGATCAAACTGAACTAACGCTTTTAAGAGAACAGGCCACTCTACCAGTCAACTTGTTGGGCGATGTCGTAAATCAGCGTCCCACTATCATAATCCCTTATATCTCTCTTTTACTACTTTTATCTCTCTCAATCAGTCTCTCTCTCTCTTTCAGATATAATAGGTTTTATTTAACTGCGACAAGAATATAAGATTTTGTAAACTTATTGGTTGTAACTAATCTAAATCACAATACAATCAATAAAACAATATCACATAGTATATATATATATATATATATATACATATATTGAGGTATACACACTATCTTACTGATAATTGCTAATATTGTACGATATAATAATTATCTTTAAAAGTCGTTTAAAATACACAAAGCATAAAATATGAAAAAGTTATATTATTAATGGTCCAATAAAATTTATCGGACTAACAAGGAACACTTCACAGTATAAATATTAAATATTTCTTCGTAATCCTCTATCGTGATAATAATAACACATATTATATTTTATTTGTTATTGGAGAATGACGCACCTTAAATTTGTATCTATGTAAAGATCACACCACTAGGAAAACCAACACATACGCATACTTAAGCGCTTGTTCGCGCACGCGCACAAAACACACACACACACACACACACACACACACATACACACACACACACACACACACACACACACACACACACACACACACACACACACACACACACACACTTACATATATAGACAATAAAGCAATGCCAAACAATAGAAAAACAGTCTAGAAAAGGTTATGTAATTTTAAAAATGCAATTACAAGTGAATTTTATCCAATATCTCTAAATTATTAAGCCGTAATAATTCAATATTTTAATTAAACATTTAAATAAACATTAACAACAACACCTTTTGTTTTTAATAAAATAAATTTTATAGTGTGTCAGTCAGATATGAAACTGCGTACTTTTTCTAGTAAATCTAGCACGATGTAATTATGAATCTAAAGAATGGGTAAAACATTCTCTGAATAATTTTTCTCATGCTTGATAAATTATAACCATTTGGTAATGAAAATAAGCAGATAAATTTAAATCAGTCCACTTTGTTTTTTTTTTAACAAGTGGCAACCGTATTTAATAATTTATTTTAATTTTATTTTTACATTCATCTAATTTCATTTTGAGAAAAACTAATAATTAAATAATTTAATTAGTATTCTTTTTTGGGTAAATTAATAAATAAATCAAATTTTTGTGTTATCAGGTAATTTCCCGTTAAAGCCCATCAGGGCTAGGAACGGGGGGGTGGTGGTATGGCGACCGGAAGCGTCACAAAGCGGGTGTCTTCCCCTACGGGGTTGGGATGTATTATCAGGTGGATTGAGTTAAGCAAAAGATTTCAGTTATAGTAGAACTTTCATCGTTATTTATCATAAATCTATATAATAAGTTAAAAGAAAGACATTGAAGGTACATTTTGTTATCGCACCTTCACATTTTTTATGGAACTTCTATGTCAAAAAACAACATATTAAACGTATTATTACAATGTATTAAACAAAAAACATGTTTTTTTGCCAGTGAAGCGGTGTAGATTATGTTTTTTTTAGATTATGTTGACTAGATAGTGGATACGGATGTTCTTTGATAGTTGGGTTTCAATTAACCACACATCTTAAGAATGGTCGACCTGAAACTGAACAAAACTACACTTAATATATATTCATACATATGATCCTCATTCATCCTCTGAAGTAATACCTTATGGTGGTTCCGCAGGCTAAACAGAAAGAGAGATATGTTAACTCCTTGTACTGACGGATCATACGTGCGAGTATATCAATATAACCTAACCTAACATAACCTACGCTCGCTTCGCTCGCTAACCTTATCTAATTAACGTTAAATATGCATATTATTAACAACTTATTAATTACATATACATATATTACATATATTAATAACTTATATACATATAACATATATTTATCAAATAATATTTTCGAGAGGTGTTTAGTGCAGTTGGTCTTTTGTTAGTTTTCATTAAAAATTGTATTTTTTCCTCCTTAAATAAAGGTTATTTTATTCATTTTCTCGTGAAATTTAAAGATGTTGCATCAAGAATAGTGGCGGCGTGATAACAAACAAGTACCACGTTGAAAATAATTAGGCCAATTTACAAGGTCTCATGAACGTCCTAAAACGTACAATTTTATATTAATAAGTAGCCTTAAAATCAATTTGAGAATTGCTAAATAATCTTATTTTATATATATATATTCCAATAAAAACTGTTTGATTTGGCAAATTTTTAAAAAACTATATATTTAAGAAAATTATTGAAAAAAATAAACTTATTAGGAATTATTTGATTTCTCATTATTCTTTATACTTTAAACGTTACTATAATTACTGTAATAAAAAATAATTTTTTTAATCGCCGAAATTTTGTTTTATATAATACATAACACCAATATTTCATAACACTGAATGAAGAAATAGATTTGTTTTTATATTTTTAAAATAGGAAATAGTTTTACACAAAGGTTTTTAAAATTAAGCTTTTAAGTAAAAACAATATTTTTCATTAAGAAAAACTGAGTAATTTTAAGAAACTTCTTTCTTCTAATATCAGAATTATAATAACGTCGTTTTATATAACTAGTTTGTATATTGTCTTACATATTAGATATTAGAATTTTCAAAATAAAAACTTTAATTAGTGAGAATTTCAAAACTGAATTTCTTTAAAACGGCTAGTATGACTTTTTTTAAAAATAAAACTGTAATTTTTTTATAATTCAGGGAATACTTTATTATTCTATTTTTTTTCCATAACATTCTTGATTTTTTTTAATTTTAATGACACAAAAACTTTACAATCTGTTCAACAAGATAATTGAACAATAAGTAAATAAGATCTATATTTGAACTAACAGTAAAGTAGTCACAGACGCAGCGACTGGTGACTTAACGATAACAACGAAATGAAAGAAATAAAATAGAAGAGCACTCCGTACAGCCAGATCATAAAGTCACCTAATTGAAACGATAAGGCAAACCAAGAATATTGTTCTTTAGCAATCTTGAAAAATCACTGATCGTGTTATCCAATAAATTGACCAAATAATCGAGTGCAGATACAAACGATTTTAACAGCGTAGGCTGACCAGCGATATAATCTTGAATAAAACGAGACGCAGTAGCCGGATCCTCGTGGACAGTAAGAATTGCAGAATTGTCAGCAAACATTGCAACTGTGGTATCTGCCGTAATTAGCAAGTCAGCCGTAAACAGAACATACAAAATAGGTCTGAGAACGCGTCCTTGAGGTGCCTCTGATTGTACGAGGAACAAATCCGTTCAAACCTCTCCATGTTTAACCTGAAAACACCTGTATTCTAGGTAAGATTTCATCACTACGTAGAAAACATGCGGTAAAACCTTTTTTAATTTATAGAGAATCCCTACATGCCAAACCTTATCAAAAGCCTGACTGACATTCTTGATGAATAAATTTTTTTTCAGCTTTAAATATTATAAAAATTTAAACATTACTGGTGAGAAAGATTAGTTATATGTTATGCTAATGCTAAGTTATGTTGTGTTGTATGCAATGCTAAGCTTCTTACTTCAATAGTACATAAAAGTAGATATATAGTTTATAAAATATGTCAAAAATAGTTGTATAAATGAATCATTATTTCTCACACAAAAGTGATGTAGATTCTCATCGAGTCCGTTTTGTACGAATTGAAAAATTTCTAAGGAAATTCCCCGACACTCAAAAATACTTCTCTTTTATTAAATTTAAGCTGATTGTATTAAAGATTTATTTATTATAAGGTACTTAGAATGATCGTAACTGTAAACTGTACTTAATAAGCTGATTACTAAATACATGTTGTTATCTACACACGAGTTATCAATAACGTAAAAGATAATTCCTAAGAAAGAATCAGTAGTTAGTGAAGTAAATATTTTTTATTATTTTTCATCTTATGAAAAATATTTTGTATTAAACTAATAAAAGCGATTTAACTTTATAAACAAATTCAGGACAAAATATAATTTATAATTATAATCTAAATTTAGAACAATTATTTTCAAGGCAGAAAACAGTTATAAATAACAGTATATAATCTTTTTAATTGGTTCATCGCACGAATTTAAATTATACATATAAAACTTTTCACGAACTAAAACGTTTTCTTAATTGTTCAGATAATACATATAGTGAATTTTTGGCCAATATTTTGAATATACTTTTTTGACTTAGCAAAAATTATCATTCTGTTAGGTTACACACATTCTTTTTACTAATTAATCAACTGATTTTTATTAAATAAAAAAATCAGGCTTTTTATCCAACTTTATTTAACCTACATTCTTTCAATTCCCACTTTTGCTTAATTCTTATTCCTCCGCTTTCTTTTCAAAATAAAAAAATAAATAAAAATCTACAGTCAGGTTTGTTTCAGCTATATTTTTGTAAATATTTTAATAATTATTGCATAATTGAGAGGACGGTATCTTAGATATTTAGGTAAAAAAAAAATTAATTTAATTTATGTGACAAATTTTAATATTTCTAAAGTATTCCAAAATAAGACCATTGATCTGTCCACATAACTTTCTCAAAAATTTCGGGTTTAACACTACACTTTTGTTTTCTAAATTCCTACTAAAATTAAACAATACATAAGATAAATATAGGCCCCTAAATATATGATAATTTATAACGATTAAAAACAGTCATAAACTTTCCAGGTTTTCTTTCAAAATCTTAAATTTTACCAAAAGTAATCAAAAATTAAAAAAAAGAGTTTTTGATAGGAAAAATTATGTTTTTAACAATACATATATATGTATACATATATACAATACAATACATATAACAATACATATACAATACATATATACATATATTAAAAAAAAAATTAAAAAAACGGATTGTAGATATTACAATTCAATTTTTTCATAAGGTAACGGTTGTAAACGATCTAATACAACATACAAATCACTCATGAAAATAGAGATCCGTTCAAAAGTTAATAAATTCTATAAAATATTGATTGCCTATGAGTATTAGATTTATTATTGTTTGGTTGATATTTAATATCTTTTATTTTAGATATATCACACTTCCTCAACAAAAGATTCGCCCGCAGTTCAAAATCAGTAATATAAATATCGTGGATTATGAAATGGGTAATTTAAAATTGCAAGTAATGAAGAAATGAACTCTTCTATTATTATAATACTTATTAAAATTATATTACAAATGATAGTTATGTACGATTAATTTCAGGAAGACATTATTTATGCACCGACTGTATAGGCTTATATTACAGTAAGGGGTGATTGTGTATACCCTACCATTAAGCGATGAGTTCGTATAACCTACTGCTGCAAATAGAATATAAGGGGGAAGTGTTTTCCCTTACTGTTATTTACACATCAACATATATCTATTAGCATTAACTTTAAGATATTATTATAGCAATATTAAAGTTTAATAATCGCATGATCATATACAGTATTAGTATAAAAGCACACGCGCGCGGTCTTCATTCATAATACTTTGTGTGTGTGTGTGTGTGTGTGTGTGTGTGTGTGTGTGTGTGTGTGTGTGTGTGTGTGTGTGTGTGTGATATATATAATATATATATATATATATGGATGCATGCAGTGAGTATCCTTATGTCAATATGTACGTTTAAGTAAATATTAATCAACAATAATATCGGCATATAAATATTTCAATTCTACATTATACGTTGTAAAATACAAAAACAAAAAACAAATATTATTAAGGTAACACAATGATATTCATGTCTTTATTTAATTTTTATAATAAATTCGTTTAGTCTGAATAATTTATATCAAATCACATTGAAATTTCACAGCGTTTAATAGATAAGATTGTAGCATAATTTTAATCTAGTGACCATTAATTATATACATAAATGATTGGTTTAAGATGAACATGTGGTTCATTATTATTGAAACTATACATTTAAAAATAAAATAATTTTCGGTTTTTGCTAATCTCCGTGGCTAAGTTGGTAGCGTCTCGGTATTTCGTGTGGAGGTACTAGGGTTCAAATACCAATCAGGCATGACATATTTTCATACGCTTTCGATTTACACCGGGATAATGAAACAGCTGTTAAATGCTCGCTTTTTTATAAAAAAATTGACAATTTTAATTTTTTTTTAAATATTTTTTATTAAAACAAATAATAGTTTGTTTTGAATATATAAATTTTTTTATTTGCATAAACTTTTAATTGTAGTAGCATCAACAGTAAAAATCATTAGGGACTTATCAGCGTAATGTAACTCTACCGGTAAATATGTAGTCTTGAACAAACTCAGGCCGATCATTCCTGAGATATGTGTGGTTAATTGAAACCCAATCACCATAGAACAACGGTATCCACGATCTAGTATTCAAATCCGAATAAAAGCAACTTTCCTTATTATGATTTGAACTTGTAAGCTCTTGACTTCGAAATCAGCTGATTTATGACGACGAGTTTACTACTAGATCAACGCGGTGTGACTCACCTGGTTGGTATAGTGGTGAACTTGTAATCCCAAATTAGCTGATTTCGAAGTTGAGAGTTCCTAGGTTCAAATCCTAGTAAAGGCAGTTACGTTTATATGGATTTGAATATTAGATCGTGGAACATCGTTGTTTTTTGTGGTTGGGTTTCAATTATTAACCACACATCTCAGGAATGGTCGGCCTGAGACTATACAAGACTACTCTTCATTTTCATCCGTACATATCATCCTCATTCATCTTCTGAAATTATACCTTACGGTGGTTCCGGAGGCTAAACAGAAAAAGAGAGATCAACTCGATGGGTTTAAATATTAAATTTCCCACATTTTTAATAAATTTAAATAATAATCACTTTTTTCTAATTTTTAAAAAAAATATTAAATGTAAACACTCTTATCGTCTAATGATAAACAGAAGATTTTTTTGGGGGGATATAAATAACACGACGAACATTATATACATTTGTGATTAACGAAAGAGTTCAGTATAAGAGCTTAAAATAATGAAAATGTTAGTCTACGAAATTTAAATTTAGGTCTTGTAAAATGTTTGTTTAGACTAAAAAAAAAATCCTTTTATGATGGAATTGTGTACAAAAAATATTTAAATTATTTTAAATAAATATGTGAATAAAAATTACCATGAGAATATTATTTGTGATAAATAATGTGATAAATAAATATTCATATATTACTGTAAAAATTGATTGCAGTAGAAAACTAGCAGAAAACTTTTATCTATAGATGAGTTATTAAGTTTTTTATAGATAAATAATGGCATTTATTTATTACAAAATTTTGGTTTAAGCATTACGATAAAACTTCTTGAAAATTTAAAACAAAAATATTCTACGTTGTTTCACATCTCATGCTGTAGATTAACCGCGTCCTCTTCTATATGGAATATTGATTTTCTAAAGTACAAGTAGATTTATTTATAAAATATGCAAGGATTGTTTTCAAGCAGTGGCGTAGTAGAAGGGACCAGGTACTCTTAACCTTGGTTTAAAATGCATGGGGCTGGTACAATCAGGGTTATGGTCTCTGGGATTGGGCGTCGTTGTTGGGCACAGGTGCCGCGCGGATGCCTTTAATGCAATGGACTTTGTTTGCTTACACATGGTATGTGCTACGGGACCTACCCTCAATAAAACATTACACCCTACCTAGTATTCCCCACCTCTTTAACCACCCTGTTCACTCCTCTGATGAATCAATACCATTTACTGCATTCATTGTTAAGATCTGTTCTTTTAATCGCCGCTATTATTAGTTTTAAATTATTCGATAAAAATAAAATTGAAAACAATCAGAAAATAACACAAAGACTATTTCGTTTAGCCAATAAAGTTTTATAATCGTATAAAATTAATAGATACTACATTTTATTTAAAGTTGTATAAAACTGGAACTTAACCGTAGTTTAATTCAAAAAATCTGACCTAGACTTGTACAAAAATTTATAATCAAAAAATTAACAAAAAACCTTTTATATTAATAATAAAATTTAATGTAAAGTCCAATCTTTGTACTGATGACGTAATATTCAAGCAACATTTTAGTATTGTAATTGCATTTTGTCTGCAATGTCTTCTATATTATAATCAATGGTCATTTTATCAGATTATTATTCTAGAAGAATTATTTTTATATGTTTTCCATCTGCATCATACATGTAGAGAAAGTAGTAAGGATTACTCCTAATGTGGCACATTTAGTACTACTTAACTTACATTTAACCATTACTGAAATGATTTGGGGAAACAGAAATATGCTCAAAAACTGGTTACAAAATAATTACTTAAAAAAATGTAAAACTAATTTTTCATTATATAATTTTATATTTTACATAAATTTTTTGGAAATAGTTTTTGAAAGCTTTGTTTTGTTTTCTAATTTAACCTAATCTTACCACGAATATTCAGACAATCAGTGTTTTCAAAAAAAGATCTATTACTTTATATTTACCTAATACAATTTCTTTTGTATAATACGAGTATATATTTTTAGGTAGATTTCATAACAAAGCTACGTATTGTAATGAGTAACATGATTTGACTTTCGGAAAATTTCGACATATCTTTGCGTTTCACATTCCCCAGATCCCAAAGCCACCGACAGCTCAAAAGTTTTTATATACGTTTATATATATATATTCACTTTCTTGTGGGCACGATAACTACCGTAATTTTACGCCAATCACTTTCAAATGATTCCCTAAAAAAACTCGACTCAAAATGTCAGTCGAGCTTGTTAACGGCCAAAATCGGATCATGGGGGTAGAAATGGGATGGCTTTATAGAAAAAAACAAAATATCTTATGTATTAAGTAAATATCGAATTCATTTAAAGTTTCTATTGTTTTTTGGATAAGAGCCTAAAACTTATTTCAATAAAGTTTTTTGATATCACCAACCATTGGCTCAGGGGGTGAAAAAATGGGGTTTTGAAGACAAAAAACCATACCGACCTTTATAGGCACACAGTATCGAGTCGCTTTAAAGTGGTTGTTAGTTCTCCAAATATAGTCCTAAAACTTTTGTCTTAAACAATTTTTGATAAAACTAACCCTTACGACAAGGGAATATCATAATGTTGCTGGAATTGTAAGATGGGGCTTGTCGTATGTTGTGAAACTTTTTACACATGCAACCACTATCGCATTGAGTAAATATGAAGTTTTTCTTAATTTTAAGGTGGACTTTTTTTATCCCTTCCTTAGCATTGGTGAAATCTACCTCCACCTTTGGCCATGCCGAAAGGTTTTTTTTTTACAATCAGTTCCACATGTACAGAAACAATAAATAAATTGAATCACAAAACATTGACATGAAAAGACGTTTACATTGAAACTCCTCAAAGGAATTCATATAAGTAAACGTATACATTAGATGTATGAAAAGCAACATACACTGATAAAATTATAAACGAAACTATGAATAACATTACAAAAAATAAATAGTGCAAATGCAATAACAAAATCAAATATAATCATCTAAATCCTAAAAATATGAATGGGATGAATCACAACACAACGGAAGAAGTTCTACTTCTTTTCCTGTGTTTGGGTGTCGTTTCAGTCGTTTAATGTCCTCGCTTTTGTCCAGTAGGTTCTCAGCCAGATGATGCTTTTCATAGAATTTTAATCTTAATTTCTATTTCATACTGAATCTCTGAACTTCCTTATGAACGTTTGATAATCCCAGATAGTCATGGATCCTGCTGTTCCTTACGAAACACGGTGTTCCCGTTTAATTTATTCTGGAACCGCTGGATAATTTCATTGTTGCTGTTACATCTCGTTCCTAAAATATGGATATCGTATGTCCGAAATTCGTGTGCCCGAAGTTTGTATCAAAGATATTTATCAAATGATGTATTTTTAAAATAATTTTTAACTGTATCGATACCTATATGGATTGTTATTTATGTGGTCATTGATGGGGTGAACTAATATAGACTGGTCTAGAACCAATCCAGATACCATTGTTATTAAAAAAAGTAATAATAAATAAATAAAAAAAAATGTAATTCTTTAAATCATTTAATTAATTTTAATATACATAATTGTAATCAAATTAAACATGATTTATAACATGGAAAATTTTGAGTGATTAAAGTGACATTTACTTTTTGAAACGATTCAAGTTGAATAATTTTTTATATTCTCTTGATTATTATGATGTGTAACTGAATTAATCACTACTAGTCAACCAACGTAAATATGGTCCTTCCAATTTTGTATTTTCTAACGTTTTGAGGTTTCTTAAGTAAAAAATATTAAAAAGGTATGTTAAAAAATCTCTATTATGTGTATTTTTTTACATATATATAACTGGTTCTATATTTTGAAGAGGGGTGGACTAAAATTTTATTAAAATCAAAATCTTAAAATTTATTCTTATAATTTTATTCTATAGTATATTTTTTTCTGTATTTGAAATAAAGAATTTTTGAAAATATGCCTACAATCCTAATATTTTTATTTTTGTAAATTTGTCTAACTTTAAACTATTTTAATTAACTGATGGTAAATTATTATTAATTTTTTTATAAGAACCATTCACAAGGTTGAAATCTATTCAAACCTCATCAGAGACTTACGAAGTCCCCCTCCATTTCATAATCTCCAAATCCAAAGGTTAATGTGACATTGTTTAGTTTTAGTACACTGACTTCAAATTTAAAAAAAAAATTGTTTAACATTTCAATTGAATTAGGTTATAAATTTTATCACAGTTATACTAGAAAATTAAACATCTTTGTAAATTTGTTTTTTTTATTTATTTAATAAATAGTCCAAAATATTGCAAACACAATTTTTGGTAGTTTAACTAATTATTTTAGATTGTTTTATTCATTTATCTGTTATTTTTTAGTTACAAAAAAGTAAATAAATAAAAAAGTAATTAAGATAATAAAACTAACAATAATTCTCAATTTTATCAATTGAGAGATTAAATTTTAAGCTCTAATCAAACACTGGAAAAGTTCAGTAACATTGTTGTCAGCTTTCTATGGATATTCTAAAATGATTTAACTATTTACAAAATTGATGTATAAATTGTTTACCTGTATTTGAATTACTTGTAGTGGTGGGTGGTGCGGATGTATATACTGGTAGTAACGGTAAAAAATCACCAGGACGCAAATGAGTAGTTCCCCATAAACGTCCACAATATGGACTCGGTCTTGTATCGGAGTCGGATCCTGAAAATAAAAATTAATCGTTAATTGGTTTGTTTAAAAAATAATTATTTATTAGAAATTATTTCATAATTGTCCTCTTTGCGTTATTAGCTATGCAAAAATAAATTATAAAATTAGAAATTATATCTATTGTTAGAAATGACATCAGAGTATCACCCAATGACGAAGTATTATTATAATAAATAATATTATCTCTATGCCATAGCTGACTTTTAAAAAAATACTTAATTTCATAACTTAATTGAAGATTGATAAGCGTAGAATAAAACTGAACTGTGCCAGATAATCTGTAGCATATATTGAAAAGGCCACTGAGAAACTATTGCTGGTTGATGGGAATCAATAAAATCTTTTTTTTCGCCGATAGGCCTACAAGGATCATCCTGACCCCCCCGTAGAGGAAGACACCCGGTTTGTGATAATCCCGGTCGCCACATCATTCCCTCCTTTCCTAGCCCTGATGAACTTTACCGGAGGTCGTCTTTTAGTCCCTTTAAACTTGATAACACAACACAATCATCAGTTTAACCTCTGTCAGGATGTCAACGATGCATATGCCTCGGCAAATGTTTCCATCTGTGTATCTACACAACCTATTATAGCCTTCGTATGGCCTCTTTCAACTACCACCATCTACCATAACTTAAAACCTTTATCAGATATCCTTATTAATTATCAAATTAACCGATTAGCGGAAGCGGCATCCCCGCGCCATCCTCTAACACCGAAGGTTTCGCCCAAAAGCTCTTCCTAATCTTTCCTTATCTAACTTCAATTAGACTATGCACTCAGTTCATTACATGATTGTGTTTTTAAACACTAGAAATACTATCCTCATACTACCAAAACAAGTGATGATCGCAACAACGACAATTTTGTCCTACAATTCTCAAGAAACAGATTCACTAATATAATAACGGAAACATACCTTGTCTCGGATAAGCCTGCAAGGACCTCTGGAAATATTACTTAATCCGATTTCTTTCTTTTTCTTCCAGAATTTCTTTAATCTTTCGGAATGTTTAGGTCTTTTTTCTTCAGTCTGTTCTCATCTGTAGAGTTTTTTCAACTACAGCAACCTTTAATTCAAAAATCTTCCTTCTATTTTCCCTAAATTTCCAGACAGTTTTTATTTCTGTAATATTGAATTTTTTTAGCTTTTCTTTTATCTGTTTAACATAGCTTCGTAGCTAACGTAGCAATTGAAGAACATAAGAAAGAAGCCATAATAAGAAAGGGAGTCCGACAAGGATGTTCTCTATCTCCGTTACTTTTTAATCTTTACATGGAACTAGCAGTTAATGATGTTAAAGAACAATTTAGATTCGGAGTAACAGTACAAGGTGAAAAGATAAAGATGCTACGATTTGCTGATGATATAGTAATTCTAGCCGAGAATAAAAAGGATTTAGAAGAAACAATGAACGGCATAGATGAAGTCCTACGCAAGAACTATCGCGTGAAAATAAACAAGAACAAAACAAAAGTAATGAAATGTAGTAGAAATAACAAAGATGGACCGCTGAATGTGAAAATAGGAGGAGAAAAGATTATGGAGGTAGAAGAATTTTGTTATTTGGGAAGTAGAATTACTAAAGATGGACGAAGCAGGAGCGATATAAAATGCCGAATAGCACAAGCTAAACGAGCCTTCAGTAAGAAATATAAGTTGTTTACATCAAAAATTAATTTAAATATCAGGAAAAGATTTTTGAAAGTGTATGTTTGGAGTGTCGCTTTATATGGAAGTGAAACTTGGACGATCGGAGTATCTGAGAAGAAAAGGTTAGAAGCTTTTGAAATGTGGTGCTATAGGAGAATGTTAAAAATCAGATGGGTGGATAAAGTGACAAATGAGGAGGTATTGCGGCAAATAGATGAAGAAAGAAGCATTTGGAAAAATATAGTTAAAAGAAGAGACAGACTTATAGGCCACATACTAAGGCATCCTGGAATAGTCGCTTTAATTTTGGAAGGACAGGTAGAAGGGAAAAATTGTGTAGGCAGGCCACGTTTGGAATATGTAAAACAAATTGTTAGGGATGTAGGATGTAGAGGGTATACTGAAATGAAACGACTAGCACTAGATAGGGAATCTTGGAGAGCTGCATCAAACCAGTCAAATGACTGAAGACAAAAAAAAAAAAACATAGCTTCCTTAACCTTTGTAGTTCCAGAATTTATTGAAAACCTAATGGTTTAGCGTTGATTGGTTCATTCGGTCCATGTGTTCATAGAATCTTAGTAGTCGTTTTCTTATTATTTTCTAGGTCTTCAATTTTATCGCATATCTCTTTGAACTCAATCTGTGTTCTTCT
Source organism: Lycorma delicatula (assembly GCF_047948215.1). Lineage (NCBI taxonomy): Eukaryota > Metazoa > Arthropoda > Insecta > Hemiptera > Fulgoridae > Lycorma > Lycorma delicatula. The sequence goes on from NC_134456.1 coordinate 25,012,118, forward strand.
TTTTAAAATTCTTCTTTCTATCTTGAATCGATTTTCCATTCTACTTAGATTTGTGGTTTCCTTGCCTGATAAGATAACTGTATTACAGTGTCTTAATTTTGCGTTTTTTTATTGCAAATATTCTTTATATTAACAATTAATTGTTCTAATTTGTGTTTTTGGCTTCAATCTCTAGTTTATTTGATCCATTTCTATTGATTATTTCTCCAAGATGTTTGAAATGGTTTGTGATCTTAATTTTGTTTCCATTATTTTTTTCGTATATTTACTGGCACTTATCACTTCACTTTTTGAAAAAGAGATCTGCAAGCCTGTTTTTTCGGCTACGTTTTAGTTAAATAGTTAAATTTTTTTATAAAACTGATATTAAAATTTTAATTTTGACATTAAGTAAAGGTTTTTATAATGCATGAAATCAAATATAGAATAAAATATTTATTAATATATCTCCATATCCCTAAGAATTATTACAATTCTATACCAAAAAACTGATGCCAATTAAAATGAAACGTAAAAAATCGCTCGATCTAAAATTATTCATTTGAAAGTTTGAAACAACAATAATCCTAAAACAAGAACGTAATTGTTTCCAAAAATGAAGTAAACGAGAGTAATATAGATAAAACATATCTATAGCACAATAAACGATCTAATAAAAAATGATTGATTTTATCAAATGTATATAATATATATATATATATATATATATTAAAATTCATCCATTCTCTTTTATTTATTTGTTTTCTGTTAGAAAATTATGAATTATTAATAATACAACACAAAATTTTGGTTTCATTAATACATTTTTTAATGCATATATTAATGAAAGAAGTTTACTCCCGAATTATTGTTTTTTGTGGTCAGGCCAACCTATGGAACAACGCGAATATCTTTATTCTGGCTTTTTTCTCCCAGTACTCTTTCATTTTTTTCCGCGGCGTCGGAAAATGAATGAATCTTTCATCCTTTGTTCTTGGATCCCTAAATACTGAATTCTTTCTTCATTTATTGGAGGTACCTTTATTTGCTCTTTTGTTCGTAACATTTAATGAATATTTGTTCATTTAGTCTCTGTTCGTCTACTACAATGTACATACGAGCCAAGAATCTCAGTTTTCTTATCGCTTTTTCGATATCCTTTATTTTCTTCATACTTGGTTGTATTTCAGTTTGTATCCTTCAGTTGTTTTATTATTTTATAGCTAGAAATTTATAGTTTTTATAAAAACATTATTTCTTTAGGTAAGTTATTTTACATTTTACATCCTTAAAGAAAATTATTATAACGGTTTTGTAAGTATAACAATAATAACAAATTTTCAGAAAAAATGTGGCTGATATTAAGATTATTTATAAATTTCTTCATAAAAATTATTCATTATTGAATAAAAATAATTTAATAACTTATTTGCAGAACTTATTGTTTTAATTTTAGTAAAATTTACTTTCTTGTATAAAGTAAAGGAAGTATTGTAATCACGAAAAGTTTCGGTTTCAGATTTCAACGGAAATATCCATTTTGACTATCCCTTAATCTATTTTGACTAGTTTCGGCGTAAAGTCTGTACGTATCTCGCATATGTATCTCGCATAACTCAAAAAACGATTGCCGTAGAATGTTGAAATTTTGTATTTAGGACTGTCGTAACAGCTAGTTGTGCACCTTCCCTTTTGATTGCAATCGACTTGGCCAAAAATGTATATATAGTCAGACCTCAAAATAAATTTGGATTTTGAACTTTTTCTTAACTGCAGTAATAAGCCTTCGTTAAGAGATTTTCAACAATAAGTGGTACTTATTTTCATTGGTCCCAGAGTTTAGCCAAATAAAATTTTAATTAATGAAATATTTGGATCTTAGGAGAAGACACATCGCTTCGAATCAGAATTCATCTCCTTTCTTTTTATTTTTTTACTTTTTGTTTAATTTAAATATATAGATTTATTAATAATTAACCTCTGATTGTAAAAAAAAATATTTGACAATAAATAATTTCAATAATAACAATACGAAAAAAAAATCAGAAATTAGTGAAATAAAATTTTATGTACTTTCATTTTAATTCAATAATTTTACAATCAGAGGTAAATAATTTATTTTTTGAACAAATCTCTTATACATATGTTAAGTGTTGTATGCAAATTATTTAGGCGATATGACATGAAATGTCAGCTACTCCTGAAACTAGCATAGTAGTTTAAGCTTATTAATAAAAATGAAGAGTGATGTAGTTTCCCGTTGTCTACACCGAGTTGAATATTCTGTTTCACATCAGCCTGTCTAACTCCCAAAATTTAGGAGACGTTCTGTTCTGTAAGTGACATCATATGTCGCATGGTGATTGCTATAAGATTAATTTCAGAGAAGTTCGCATTCTATGATTTAGATTTATGTAACTAGTAAATTGTTGTAAAAAAATAAATAATAACCTAACGCTTCTGTTATGAAAATGACGAAATGCATAAAAATGATACATATTTTCACATTTCAGAAACCTTAGTGCTCGCTTGGTAACAGTTTTTTACTTCACTTCTAGTTATTCATGTTTTTATTTTTACAAAGTTTTTTATGTTAGAAACTTTTCATTCTGGCAGGTAGTGTTATATGTAGATTTATCCAAATTTTAAATGAAAATGAAAAAATAAAAGAAATTAAAATAAAACATCTTAACCTACACGATCACGAAGAATAAAATAAATATAAAATGATATATTTCAATTCTTCTTTAAATTTTGATTTTGATTCATGCCTAAAGGTAAGGATGGATGAGTAAGTTATTCTAGTTTGTTATTATAATTTGGCACAAATTTCTAAAATTAAAAATTAAAACAAGAATTACAAATTATTTTTTTCGTTATATTTTTTAAAGAAGTTTTATTTGAACATTTTAATTTTTTAAAGTTTCTTTCCTAAAAAATAAAAATTAGAACACTTGAAAATAAATAATTTTTAGTTAAATATTTTTTTCTATGATATTTTATTTAAATTTAATATTTTTTAAATCTTTATAACCTTTATATATATATATATATATTTATATTTATGTGTATAAAAGCTGCTTCTATTCTTGATTAAGAATTATAGATCTAATATTTAGACGTAGTTGAGTAATAATTCAGAGGAGGGTTCTTTTCTTAAGCATGGGTTCACGTATCTAAGATAGTAATACTTTTCTCGAAGAATCTGAAGACTGGAAGTGGTTATAGATCGAAGTACTGGAAGGGGAAGGCTATATCAGAGAGGTCCCCGGTGGACTCTTCTTAATAGAAATATATTGAATTCGGTTTGATGATAACAGTAATAAAAATAAGTGGTTTAAGCTGAGCTTGCTCGAGTTTAATTATTCAGAAGGCCAAGAGCTGGCCACCTATTTACAGCCGTAAGAGGATTGCGGTCAGGAGAAATCGCTCCCGTCGACAGCGCCAAATCCGGATTGGAATTGCAGCACAATCCAGACCCCAGGGATCAGCTGCTGCATCATCAAAACTTCTGACAAATATCTAATGCAGAAAATCTATAAGCTCTTTTTCTCGATAAATAAACTTCAGACAATATTATTATTGATGTATAGAAAAAGATTGTGATAAAAATAAAGCCTTAATTTTTTTTCTTTGAAGTACCAATTAATTTTAGGAATTATTTCTACACATGATTATTGTCCTGTGCGTATGCTTATAACTGTATCATAATTAATACGTATAAATTAGTTTATAATATACTACCTATTTTAACACAAAAGACCTATTTTGATTTTATTAAACGAATTTATTCCGAAGATAATTGTTACAATACTAAATTTAACAAATATTTGATTAATAAATTCTACAAATAACAAATAACACCATTAAAATACAAGTACATACTAAAATTATTAAGCTATTGGTATTAACTGAGACAAATATTAATTTAAAGTATTTGAAACTTACAAACATAAAAAATCTTCGATCTAAAATTGTTAGTATTGACGTTGAAAGTTTGCTAATATAAAATTCTGGCAACGTTGCTGCTAAACTTATCCGAAATTTGAATATTAGGGTTTAAAATTATATTTCTCCCCTCTTGAGAATTATATAAATTGAAATGTGTATTTACGTTAAAAATTTTTATTCTAATACAATGTAAAGTACAAAAAAGATATTATACATTCATTTATTAAATCACAAAAAAATATATTAAAATTTGATACAAATAAAGTAACTATGTATCATCAGACGTAATACAATAGTTTACATGATAGTTTTTTTGTCTTCTCTCCACTCCATCTGGATGGCATTTTAAGCCCCCATGCAGACCACATAAAGTATGTAAATATTTGGATCATTGTCTGACCTGGAAACACCATGTAAGAGAAAAATGGAAGTAACTGATGTTTAAAGAGATGTATTGTTTATTAGGTAGAAGGTTATCGTTGTCAAACAGCTATTATATAAAGTACTTCTAAAATCGGCATGGACCTACGGTATCCGGCTTTGGGGAACGACAAGTAAACGTTTTAAGTAACGATGAAATTATCCAGCGGTTTCAGAATAAATTACTTACGAGCAAGAGATAAAAAACGGTGAGGTCCATGAATATCTGGGGTTGCCGTACGTTCATGAAGAAATTCAACGATATAGTTCAAGATATAAATTACGGGTTAACAATCATGAAAACCATTTTGCTGGATAATAGTGAGGATATTAGAAGCTTGAAACGTCTCTATATATTGGATCTATGATATAATGTGTGATACCTAATGTAGGAGTTTCTTCCCTAAAGTATTGTTGTCTTTCGTTTCATCACTATATTGTCAGAATTTTTGATTATGTTTTTATTTTGTACTCTTTTCATAGAGTACTACTTTTAGTTTTTCTGTATGTATGATACATTTCTCATATACATAACACATACCTTTGCACATATGGATTCTTTTTTGAGAAATTTCATTGAAAAGTTTCTCATTCAAGCCGTTTAATTTAGTCATCTAATTTACTATTTCTGTAAATAAAAGAGATTTAAATAAAACTTTGCACAAAAAAAAATTGTTTTCCATTATTTGATAAAGTTAAAAATAGCTCAGTAGATTAAAACAGGGAAAAATCAAATAAAAATGTATTTATTTTTTCCTTATTTAAGGTGCCCTTATTTTTTTAAGAACATTAAAAATGCCAAGCCTACCAGGATTCGAACCAAGAATCTTTATATAACATCTATTTTTAGTATAGATCTATTTACCTCCTTACCCGCTGATAAGTAATCTGATATTTACACCAAATTACTCCTCATTTATAAAAAAATAAAGTTTCAAATATATCTAAATTAAAAAAGTAAAGATTTCAATATTAATCTTTTGAATCATCAGTCATTTGACTGGTTTTATGATATTATCCATTTCTTTTTGTTCTGTGCTGACCTCATGATAATTTTGATCTTTTATATCCTCAATTATTTATTTTATATTTTCCAATCTTTGTATTTTTCTACAGCTTTTACCCTTTGTTCATCTCTCCATTAAAAATTATCTGTCTTGATGTATAGCAAACAAAAATAATTTTGTTAAGCATAGCCCGTTGGTATAGTATATAATTAGAGTTGGTATACAAAAAATAGCTTACCAACAATTGAATTCGATGCGTTCAAGCGCTTTCGAAATTAAATTCCATCTTCAGGAACTCATATTCGTTTAGTACGTTAAATATCACGATTTTTTGTCATTTATACGTGAAGTTTTAATTTTTATAGTTTTTTTAAGATTATCATTCAAATTCTCGGATCTATATTTTATGAAAATTATTATTTTCTTCATGAAAGCTCTCCTTATTTTTGATAGTTAGTTTAAAATCTCTATCTTATTTTGCTCATACTTTCATAAAATAACTTCTATATGAAAAATCATTAACTTCTGGAAATCATATCTCCCATTTTAATATCTAATTTCTTATTAACTTATTTTTTCTTATGAAACTTAACAGAATTACAATGTTTTTCATTTTATTATCTAAAATGATATTTTTGTGAACTTTATTTTTTAGTAAGCTAAAAACAAAAAAAAAACGACTTCATTTATCTAAACGACTTGAAAAAATGTTATAACAAAAAATAATAGGTCTCTCTCATATATAAAAATAAACTAAATTTCACTCCTGATTGCAAGTTAAATCACTCCCGATTGATTATTGATGATTTTTACGATCGACGTCAAAATAGATGTCAATATACATAATCATACTCATATATATAGGTCTATGAAATCAATATTTCGATAGTTCTCTATTCGAGGTATCTCAAACGCCCACAAACGTAGCAAAATGCAAAATTTATATCTAAAATACTTTTTTATATCTTTTTTAACTGATAGTAAAGCTTTACCTTTATTAAATAAAATAGCTAGGAAAATAAATTCAGATTACCCTGATATATTTTGATTAACATTAGATTTTACTATGTTGAGTATATATTTATTACAAAAAAAGGGGTAATTTTAATTAATATTTATCAAATAAACAATAAAGTATTATACATTTTTAAATTGTTGTACTAATCAATTTGCGTTCCCGCATCTAAATCATACGTAACGTTTATTAAATAGAATAAAATAGATCTACGTTAGACTTGGTTGAATAACTTGTCTGCGTTTATTACAAATCAACGGGGGTGACATCGTAAGTGCTTTTTTAATAAAATAAACGGTGCTTGAAACAAATCAATTCAATTTAGATTTAAATATTGGATTGCAAGAGAATTAGTTCAGTAATAAAGCTTCAACTACGTCCTTGATAATAAGCAACATGTTTGTCCTTGTCTTAATGTTTTGTGTAGTTTGTGCTCTTAAATAAAATGTAAGGGCCCATTACATATGACGATCCTGATGGTGATAATAATTTCTTTTAAAGAATGTGACGAGGGCTAATGACCTTAGTAGTCGATGCCCGTAAAAACTAAAAAAAAAAAAAAAAAAAAAAAAAAAAAAAAAAAAAAATAATTCCTTACAAGAATTAGACTACTTGGCCTAATTTTTAATTACAGAATAACGTTTTTAGGGTCTAATTTTATCTTTCGCAATATTTTTAATAATTATAAGGCACATATATTATGCACGGATAACTTACATGCGTGATCATCATGAGTAAACGTCAAAAAAAAAAAAAATTGAACGTAATTTTCAATGTTAATTACGGCCAGTATTTGAAATAAACTTTAGTATTTTAATTTTATTATTAAGTAGAAATGTATTTCATTCATATCATTTAATCAGAATAGGATGGAAATTAATAGATCAATAATTAGTTACAATTTTTTGCTATTATAAGGAACTGGCTACTGACCTATAAATTAGGATATTTTTCTTGTATAGTAAAGGCTTTCTGTGTTATCGGTAAAGACGGATATCGATGTAAGTATGGTTTCTCATTATAGTTTTCATGCAAGTAACGCGTAGGTGCAAAATAAAACTAATATATAAAGGAATGGACAGAAAAATATATGATACGACTAAGTTTTATATAAATAAAAATTAGCTGTAATAATAAATAATTTTAATTGCGATTTAGAAGAAGGCATTTTATTTACTTTTACTTTTTTTTGAAAGAGAAGAAGAGAAAATTTTTTTTGAAAAATTTAAGAAAGAATTTTATCATTAACTGATGACAACTTATTATAACTCAAAGTTCTTACTTTTACAATAAAAATATTACAAACTATTTTTAAACATAATTTTCTTTGAAATTTAAGAGTTTTGAGATTGGGAAATGAGCTTAACGATTCTCCCTTCGTTTGGAACTCTGTCTCCTGTTCATTCATCCAGCCGGTAACAGTTAGGTGAACGTATTCTCCTGTCGACAGAAGTTTCCCGCTGAGAAATTCTTTTAATTTCAGAAAAGACGAAAATCAGATTTCTCCAGCTCCGGACTATTTGGAAGATGGTTGGTTATATACCTTCCACTGAAACGTTTGTAACTCTTATGCGTTCTTTAGAATAATATGACATCCACGTTATTATGGAGCAGATACATCTCTCAGTGATCAGACCTTGCCAATAGTTCTGTATCACCGCACTGTAATTTCATTAAGATTTTACTTTCTACTTTGATCGTTTCTACTCGAGGTAAATAATCATTTAAAAAATATATTTCCTGTCCGAAAAAATTTTGTTGATGACAGACGGCCGTTCAAATCTTACTTCATTACCTATCTTTGAATTCACTTCGTTAAATACACAATTTACGCACATTCACCTTGTTCATCTTCTCCACTTACTTCAGTTAACTACCGATGAATTTCATCTAAGTGCATTTTTGCATCTAATAAACGTTTGCACCTCACAACTGGTGAGCTGCCCATTTTGATTAATAAAAGGTTACTAAAAACTAAAATCTAATGTACTTACGAGGTTGCTAGCGTAAAATTACTACTAAGATATTTTTCTAATCATACCTCCAGGACTATGTAAAAGACTCAAAATGTCTTGTGTTCTAATATACGTAATTATATCTTACTTACTTTAACCCTTTACTTAGTTTATATTTTAAGAATTACCCTGATAATCTTATGTACTAATAATCTTTAGCTAACATTAGGCTTATTCATGCTGAGAAACGAGTGGATTGGAGTATATGAATGCAGACATGGACGAACATAAGAAAAATTAAGTGAAAAGAAAGGGTCAGGAACATGGCAGCACTAACTAAACGGATAAAAAATAACTAAAGTGATGATAAAGGTATTAATTTTTTGAAATAGATATTATTACATCTGGCTTTCAGTGGAAGAAAGTAAAATTATAACTTGAAGAATGACAGTGTAAAACGTTGTCATTTTTAATTTGACTGGGGATGATTAGGTACTGAAAAAGAAATTTTAGGCTGTGATGTTTGAAAAGAGATCTGTTCTTTTTTTGTTAAATGTAATGTAGCTTATTTGGTTAAAAAATGAGTCTTCTAGATATTTATATCTCTAAATTAAGAGATAAGTACTTAAAATTAAAAAAATCTTAGTGAGAAAAATCTTTATTTATGGATATGTCCGTGACATCTGTTTAAAGTTGTATTTAAGAAATGGTTTAACCAATCTTTACTGAATTTAGTGCTCCTATAAGGCTGTAAGTATTAATTCCATTAAATTAAAAAAAAATCCAATTTTCTTTAAAAACTTATTTATGCTTTTCTAAAAGTTACTAAAAGACACCGGAGTGTTTGGAAGTATATCAGCGAAAATCTTTGAAATCAAATTTTAGGAAAATACAACTGCCCAAAATATTCGCGGTTTTTAAATTATTATTATTTTTTTTTAATCTTTCAAATTATAGACATATTTAAAAAAAATCAATTTTAGATGTTTTTTTAAAAAAAGTTAAACGAGAAACTAGTTTTCAATCTAAATCATAAGGGTAAGTGGTACATTTTAAAGTTTTCCTGAAAGTAGTATTTTATTTAAGTAGATCAAACTATTATTTTATAAAATATTTCAAGATACCTTAGATCAGAATATGTTTGTTCATGACATCATGATAAATAAATACAAAATTGTATAACTTTATACTAAATGGTATGACAAAACTATCTACCATTTTTTTGTTTTAATGCTTTTCAGAAGGCAAAAATTACATTAAGAATTATTTACTAGATAAATGTAGTCGGCTTCAAGAAAAATAATTTTAAATTTATTAAACTGTATGCTTTAATTTTTTAATTCTATGTTGTGAAACTATTGCGATATCTTTGCTTGTTAATTTTTATTTTCATTGTTCTTGAATTAACTGAAAAAAAAAAAATAGTATAAACATTTCTTTTTATTATAATTTAAAATAGGCCAACATCTAAATCATAAGAGCACAATAATTTACAAATTATGGCCATATTTATTTAAATAAATTTAATAATCTTCATATCAAGAATGCAATTCTAGCATTCATCCGGTGGTGTACATCATGTACTGTTATGTGGTAATTCGATCCGGTGTTAGCCAGTTAAAACATAAGTGGACGAGGTCAGACTAAGTTGCGTCGCACCAATGAATAAATAGCAATTAATAATACTGTTTTCCTTGCATTTATTTCAACAATAGATACGTAATGTTATAAAGACTAGCATTTATATTCCTGTAATCATTATTATGATTATTATAATTTTGTTCTCAGTTTGCTTTTGATTTGCAAATATTAACCTTTGAATTTTTAAAATAAAGTAGTTATGAATGAACGGTAACTAAATTAAACTGCATTTTAACATTTTATTGTAACGACACAGCAACTTTACAATCTGTTCAGCAAAATAATTTAACAGTAAGTAAATAAGATGTATTTGAACTAACATTAAGTTGCCACAGACCCAGAGACTTGTGACTTAATAATGAAATAGAAGAGCACTCCGTACGGCCAGACCATACAGTCACGTAATTGAAACGGTAAGGCAAACCAAGAATCTTGTTTCTCAGCAATCTTTAAAAATCACTGATTGTGTTATCTAATAAATTGACCGTTATCTAATAAAGGACCGAGCCCCGGCTCCCGGGGTGGGGACCCAGGGACGGCATAGTCGGGCCTAGTGGATCCTACTCTGGGGGTTTGAGGCGGGCGCAAGGTGAGATCCGACCGGCGGGCCGAGATGTGGAGGCCCAAGGACACTCCCCTGGGCTGTATAATACTTAACTGCAGGATCCGGCCCGGGGAGAAGAAAAAAAAATTGACCGCCAATTAATTCGGGTGCCGATCCAAACGATTTTGATATTATAGGCTGACCAGAAAGATTTCCTGCCGAACGGTTCGCAACTTAAGATCATTATATATAAAGCTATTAGTTATGTACCAGGGTATGTTGAGCATTTTCCATAGTGCTTTTTTTTTGGTAGTGTTCAAGAATGTCGATACTGGAGTTGCACGCTGTACCCCACAATTCAAGCCCGTTAAGTCCAAACAGGCTTCAAAAGGGATTTATAAATCAATAATTTACTTTCTGCTTAAAGCCGAAATCTATGTCCTATCAGCCAGTAGATGTGCTTAAACTTGAGATCAAACTGTTTCCGTTTGGAAGTGATATGTTTCGCCCAAGTAAATCGTCGATAAAGATGATGTATTTATTTATTTATTATGATTTTAAATAATCTGTTAATTATTTTGTTTTATTAAATTGCAGACAGTTTTTTCGTACGATTACTAAGACATAACTCTATAATAGAAATCTATTATTTTACCAAATTTTCGATAAAAAATATAAAATTTGACATATCTATTCATTTACGCTGTTAAATATGTATTGTCGATCACGTCAGTGCAGATTGATTGAAAATTAAAATTATAAATTTAAGTATATAAAATATCTTTGATTTTTCATATCTCAAATAAATAACTTGCATAGAGGTTTTTCACTGTAAAATTCCAAGAGCAAAATAGTTGTGCTACACTCATCAAAATATCAAAAAGTTATTATTAATTAAACTTTTATACTGTCTATATGAACCTATACTGACCTGATACAGAAAAAACTGATAGTAATATCTGCAGATGATACTGTAATACAAGTTACACATGAATCACTAAGAACGGCTACAAATATTTTTTATAAGAACTTCATTTACGACCAATAAAAGAAATGACCAATGAAGACGAACATAATAGAAATATTTGTATCATCTTTATGCTTCGTAAAGAGACATGAATATCGGAATTTCTGAGTAATGATTAACATCTATAATAAAATTTTTGATAACAAAATGCAAAACCTTCTTCACATTTTATTCATGACACGAATATATAATATGATCTCATATCGGAACTTTGTGAAATGTCTGGGATCCAGCTTTCGGGTACTACAAGCAGCAGCAAAATCCAGATAATTCAGCGATTTCAAAATAAATTACTTGAGGTGCATAACAGAAGCGCCTTAGTTCATAAGAATCGGTGAGATGCACGAATATCTGGGCTTACCGTATGTTCTGTGCAGCGATTCGGTACAAAATACAAACTGAGGCTAAACAACCAGATGAACTATTTTATTAACCTTCTAGACAGTAATGAAAATTAGAAAGCCTTCTAATGGTATATTAAAAGGCTAAAATTATTTCACGTCTTGGACCTGGTGCGATATGTGATTTGAATTTGTGCTGCATCAACTGAGTGTTTTCCCATCAATTCATTATTTCAGTTAATTCAATTTTAGTTATTATTCTTTCTTTATTAATTTTAGTTTTATATCCATTTTTTCACTCGGTGTTCATCGTTTCTCTTGTTTATTAATTTTTCGATTATTTTCGTTTTATGTTACTGTTCTCTGACTTATCTTTATGTGATTACTCGAATGTTCTCTGTATTGGAATATTAGTATATAATTTTTGAGAAACTTCGATGAAAGCCTCCTTGCCTTGATATGCATATCTGCTTTTGAAAACTCGGTCTCAAATCAGATCAAAATTCAAGACTGTATTATCTCGCCCTTTTCCTCTCTTTATTATAAAACAAAACTTTCATGCCTTTATTACATAGGAGTTTAATTATTTTAATGATCGTAATCTGCCTAATTTAAATTTCCTTAAAAGATTTCTTCTGTTCTGAATGAGCCTTCCGTTATGATTGTATAAGGCAGATTGACCACTCATTGGCGTTTTTTGGTAGTTGGGTTTCAATTAACCACACATCTCAGGAACGGTTGACCTGAGACTGTACAAGACTACACTTCATTTACATTCATACATATTATCCTCATTCATCCTCTGAAGTAAGGTGGTTCCGGAGGTTAAACAGAAAAAGAGAGAGACTGACCACTCATAAATAAAGTAACTGTATCTAAAACTTATGTAATTTATCTTCCTTAATCAGAAGATAAACTATAACCATTCTTCATTTCCTCTTATAAAGCCGTTTATCGACATTAATCCATCACCTAAAATGTTATATATTATTTTCAAAAAAAAAAAACAACAATATCTGGTAGAACACATTTTCTATCACTTGATAGAATACATTTTTTACTCTTATTACATTTTTAATTTTTATGTTAACGAAACCGATTATCTCAATTTGATTGTTTGAATGGGGCATAAGAACGGTCACATTAATTTTAATAAAACTTTTATGATGAATTTATCATAAAGATAATTAAAAATTGGACACGTTCAAACAATATTCATTTTTTTAGCATCTATTAGAGCACTATTTCTCATTTATTAACTGAGAATATATTCTGACAATAAATTCAAATATATAGAATAAAGCAGATAAAATATTCAATCTATACTACTGAATAATTGAATGTGTGTCTATGTATGCGTAATACTAATACGAAATCGAGAAAAACAAATGATATATTCTAGTAATGGACCAATTGGCACTTAATAATACCAACTGGCAGTTTGCACCAAACTTGACAGTTTATGAAATAATCGAGGGGGATATGAGGGGATATCAGAGCATCATGAGAATTAACAAACAGATTGCTTTCAAATTTCAGGATATATTTGTATATCCCAGGGAAGATTTTAAGCCATAAATTGAATCTGTAACTATTTTGTGGGGGAGTATGGGAGGGTATTAGAGGTTGTACGTCAAGAACGAGGAAAACGTAGCTGGAAAAAGAGCTTTCCATAGTTGAATTGTAAATTATCAGAATTATCCTCACAAAATGAAAATAAATACAGCGGAGCTAGTATCTTTTAAAAAATATTTTTAAAATCAATAGTAGTCTGTGCACACCTATTATCGGAACATTATTTTATGATTATTAGACCTATGAAATATTCTTTTCTTATGAATTGTAATATATTTACTATGTATTCGTCTTTGAACAACGAATAAATATGTAATATGAATAATTTGATTGAGAAGATACCAATTTTTATCGCAGTAATAACTGTGTATCAATGAGTTATGATTGCGTAATTTTTAAATTAAGTCTTTAGGCTTTAGTCATTTCTAGAAGTTTCACTATTTTGGAATTAGTTGATTTTCTTGTGTTCTTTTGTATAGGTTAGAGTTTTAATTTCATCATGTATTTTGTAAGTGTTTATATTTTGGTGAATTACTACATATAAATGAGTAAGAGGGTGAATTTAAGATAGTTCAAAGTAATTTTATTGAGATTTATTAACTTCTCAATGTGACTATGACATTACATACCACACAAATTTTGACTTTTTGTCAAATATCCAACAGTGTTTCTGCATTAGCAAAAAAAGGAGTTATTTAAATTCAAACATAACTTAGGAATCATTTTTTTATATTTTGAATGCAATCATCTTATTTTTCTTGAAGAAAAATATATAATGTTTTTTTAGTTTTTCTAGATTAGTTTAATGTTTAGAAAAAGAATCAATTATTTTAAAAACAAATTTTATTTTAATATGTTTTCGAAATTTTGCCTGAGTATTCTCCCTAAACATTAAACTGATAAAATAAATTTTAGTTCTTCAACAGGTTGACTGCTATGAAACCCGATCATGGGTCTTAAGTTATAAATGCAGATGGCCTATGAAACCCGTTTTCATGTCTTATTGTAACAGTAATTTCCAGCTCCTAATGATCTTTATTGAGTCTCCTTTTTCAGGGCAAAAATATCATAGTACAAAAAATAAAATTATTGCAATTTTAGCGGTATACTAAGCGTTTTTGTGCATTTCCTCTTTCAAAAGTTACTAAACGAGTTTTCATAGATCATAAATGTTACGTTACTGTTGTAAAATAACAGCTGATTTTTATATTAAAAAAATTATTTAAATAAATTTTTTTTCCTGATGTGAACACGTTGCAATCTATTCAATTAGTGAAAAGGAAGTAACCTCCACGCTCACGACTTATGAGATGAGGATGACATGTTTGACATGTAAATAAGGTTGTATGTAGTCTTGTAAATGAGATACAGTCTTATAGGGACTCAAGTCGACCATTCCTAAGACTTGTGGTTAATTGAATCCTAACTACCAAAATATACCGGTATCCACCGTCTAGTATTCAGTTACATATAAGAACAACTAACTTTTACGAGGATTTCAATCTCACTTCAACTTCGAAAATCAGCTGTAAAACAACTGGTTTGTGACGACGACTTAACCACTAGACCAGCCCAGTTGGCTAAAAAAAAAGAAAAAAAATTGTTGAATAATTTTATTATTTAGGTCAGAAAACATACCGACCTAATTTTTATCAAAATAATTATTGATAGAAAAAACTAAATAGTATATATAAATTCTTTTAATTATTTTTTAAAACTGCTATTTTCATTAGAAATATATATTTTTTTCCATTACAAAATTCCTTTTGAATTATATTATTACAAAATGGTAAATAAAATAAAACAGTGAATGGTATAAAAAAAAATGTAAAGTTTTTTTTAATGTTCGTTGTGAACTACATAAACCTATAATATTTTTGAATTTCATATTTCAGACAACTGAAATTGTTTCCTCTTTATTTCATAATTGTAAACAAAATAGTGTAGTGTTTAACATTACTAACATAGTGTTTAACAAAGTAGTTTTAAGATCCACTGTGTGGTGTTTATCTACCAATCTATGAATTTATCTTCTTTTTTTTTTTTGAAACACCAGTTTGTGTTTCACTAAATAAGTGCTATGTCTCTTTATTTGTTATAATTACAAACAATTCAAGATTTTGTATAAAAAAAATGTATAGATTTAAAAAAAATTGAGGAAGATAATTTCTGTTGCAATGTAGTTAATTAATGCTGTGTTGGGTGCAACAGCCTGTCTGTTAAATCGTTGCAGAACCTAATCCTGCAGGCTTCTGGCTGGGAAAGCATATTAATTATTACATCTTCATAGCTGAAATTATTAGGTTGTAGTATAATATATTTTTTAATTAAAAATTTATTTTGATTGATTGTAGGTAAAAATTACGGAATTTTCACAAAATTTCCATTTCATCTCATCCTCTGAAGCAATACCTAACGGTGGTCACGGAGAATAAAAAAAAAAGGAAGAAGTAAAAAGTATAATTAGATTACTACAAGACTAAAGAAATTCTGTGTTTTTTCTTTAAAATCTTTATTTTTAGCTCAATATTGATTTAACTAAGCTTCAGCACTTATATAGCATTTTTTAATTTTATTATTTAAAAGAAAAAATTAAGTAAATTCCTCCATTCAATAGAATGTTTTAATGGGAAGGGAGGTACTTCCCTCCAATATATCTTGTATTCATACATTCCCTTATATCTTATATTTATCCATATTTATAATTTATACTGTATAATTTAATATATCTGCGGATCTACCGGCGCGCCCGTAGTGAGTACGTTCATGCTATCAAGGAAGCCAAAATTAAATTTTGTCAAGATTCTATGCGCATGCTGCAACGCAGCCCGTGACAGCTCGCTAAGTCATGTTACCGGCCAAAGCCATTGCACGTGTTCGATGCGGGTTTGGTGGTCGGGACCACACGGTAACATCAGTGGCGACTTACCAGGAGTTTCTGGATACTCTGTTTCCAGATGCTCCACCCTCCGGAGGGTGAAGCAGAAGTCGGTGTCAGGGTGAGGAGACACTATTCCCTGACGTACGGGATGTGGATATAGACCGAGTGGTTTCTCGAATGGCACTGAGAAAGGCACTGGGGATTAACCAGCCCGGATATATTCTATCATTTGCTGCTTATCATAAGAGAGCCACTTGTCAGGCTGTTCTTGGAGTGCCTTAGCTGGAGTTGCTTTCCGACTTGCTGGAAGGTGGCTTTGATGAGGGTGCTCTTAAAATCAGGCAAGGATCCGATTGAGGCCAGCAGTTATCGGCCCATCAGCCTCTTGCTGATAATCGGCAAGTTGCATGAAAGGCTGGTTGTGCAACGGCTCTGGGAAAACATAGATATGAACGGTTTTCTAAATTGAGGCCAATACGGCTTCACGAAAGGGGTTGGCACCGAGGATTGCATCTTAAATGCACTTGCCGAGGTAGAAAGCGCCGACAGTAAACATGTTTTGGCAATTTTTATTGACATAGAGGAAGCATTTCCTTCCTTGTGTTGGAGTTCTGTTCCTTATGAGTTGGAACGCCGCAATGTTCCCATAGCCCTGCAGACTGTGGTATGACTATTTGTGTAACCGTACGGCTCTGTTTAAGGATGCACGACTAGTTATGGAAAACTTCGTCGCCGGTGAAGCCCGCAGGGTTCCGTTCTGGGTTCCTTGCTGTGGAACCTGGTATTCGACGGATTTCTGAGCTTGACATTCCCAGAAGGGGTCATGGTCCAGGCTTTCGCCGATGAATGTCTTCTGTTAGTTCGTGGAGGCGGCGTGCAGGCGGCTTTGTCAACCGCAGAGGGCTGGATGGACATGCAAAATTTAAAGATTTCTGTGCCCAAGACGAAGTGTATGCTTCTCAAGGGTGCAAAGAAATTATCGTACAGTATTATCGTACTCCCATATTAAGTATAAACGCTGTGTAATCAGACGTTCATAAGTACCTAGGTGTTTTGTTTGATGAGAAGTTGCTGTTTAGCAACCACATTAGGCAAGTAGCGGCGGACGCCGTCTCTGTGGTGCACAAGCTTAGAAGGATTGCTCGAAAGGATTACGGGCTGTCGGACTCTCATTTGTACATGGTGTACCGAGGTCTTCGAAAGTATGACCTCTTATGATGCGTCAGTTTGGGCGCATAGGTTGGAAAGAAATCGAGCACTTTTTCAGAATTTAAGGACTGCTCAATGCGGAGCCTTAATCATAGGTACTGGTGTATTTAAAACAACCTTCTACGAGGCTACCACCGTGGAAAGGCTCTCCAAATCGATTTATTAGTGAAGGGCGGTCATGTGAAAATTGCAAGAAGTTAGGGAGGCCGAGGCATTTGGGATGCGGTTTCGAGCCGGGCCTGTACCGGAGCGGAACGGTGACGCAATGCACCGGTTCCTAATTTCGAACAGCTGCCCATCTCCCGCCTGCGGAGGAGGCTTTACAGCCTCGCGATTGAAGCATGTCAGCAAGAATGACACGCCACGACTACACGACTAAGGTTAGGTCCTTGTACAGATTTAAACAGGATTGAAGGAATGGTTTGCTTCTAGTTCGTTTTTAAAGGCAACGGAAGCCCAAGTGCTCTCCAACCACGCGAATTTGAACCAATATTTGTTTCGATTCCACCTGGCATCTGATGAGCTGTGCGCCTGCGGGGATGTCCAGTCGAACGAAAACATGATGTTCGACTTCTCAGCTCTTGAGGGGGCCAGAACTCAGGCCATCCTGGAACTTAGAGGTCAAAGGGAAAATTGGCGAGTCAATCTGCCGTGAGCCACATTGACTCGCCGCTTGGGAGTTCCTTGATGCGGTTGCTTTGTTCAACCGACATCAGTAGTTTAAGGGATGTAAGACTCCTTACCGCTTGCTGTAGGAAGCTACCCTCGATAAATGGCTGACCATCGGTCAAATGTAGCCCCAAGCGATATAATACGGTGGACAGGTATTTGCTGGCATTGAGCGACCTAGGCGTGGCAGCAAATTGCTGTCCTTGAATAAATTTTAATTTATTGACAAATCATATATTTTAGTATGTAGACGGGATGCGCCAAACCATTTTAGTTATATATGACAAGTGAGTGGTGGAACACGCAAGCGAGTAGTGTAGGGCACCACGCTTATTCCGCTCACGCAGTTAGGTAAGCTCTAGGAGTTAATTAGGATATTGGTCGCTAAACCATTTTAGGCACAGTAGCCGTCTGTGGCTCGGACATTCGGTCTTATGCTTTAGGGCGACCGAATGGGGTGGTGGTGGGAGAAATTTCAGACAAAACAAATATATATTTATTGTTTTATGACTAATAAAATTGTACTACTTAATTAAATCAAAATCATCTATTTTTATTCATTTTTTTCTTGTTTGTAAGTCTTATTTATTAGAGATGCAATAATCGACGAAGAAATCCATTTACAATGATTCAAACATTATGGGAGGTCGCACAATCTCAACCAATTGTCTAATTGCTTTGTTTATCAATCAGCTGACTCCCACATAGCGGCATGAATAAAAATAGAGATAGAAGTATAGATAAATTAATTCCAATTATAGAAACTCATTGAACATTTAAAATTGTAGGCCGCTATATTAATTAAAACACTTTTAAAAATAACTTCTACTGTAATAAAATAATTCATCATTTTAAAATCAGCAGTCGCAGTCAAATAATGCTTTCGTATGTATATTAATGATTATTTAATAAACTTATTGTAATTAAACCCATGACATATATTTTAAGTACGTGTAAATTTTGTTCATTATTTATTGTTACAAATATTAATGAGCTACAGATAAATTATCGGTATCTAAATTTGGGGAAAGTATTCCAAATGTTAAGTTATTAAATTATAAAATGAAGAGTAATATAAAAATCATAATACCTAAGTTTGTTTAAAAATTTCAACAGAAAGTCATTAATTAATAATACTGATAAGTTCTAATTTATGAATATTGCATAACATGATACAAAAAAAAAGGATATGAAAGCTTTTTAAACAGTGATTGATTGATCATCATTATACGATATCAACGTTTAACAACCTATTATAGATTTAAAAGAAGTTGAATTCGTTTTCTACAAAAAAAAAACAGTTGTACATACCACATTTAAAAACGTTACTTAATCCACCAGATTGGTCTAGTGGTAAACATTTCAGTGATAAAAATTACAGTTTCAACATTTAATATCTTTAAAAATTAGAGAAAGTAGCTGGCAACACAGTTGTACGGAACGCGGTTTTAAACGCGTAACGAGTAAGTTCTACAACTGACTTGTTTCTGATGTACGGCTTACCCACACAACTTAATTTAAAAATCTATCATTTTATATAATATAATATTTTTTTCGTTTATTTAATTCAATGATTCTCATTAAAGCGCGCGCTTATACCGTATGTAATTCGCGCAGGTATGGCGGTACTAGCGGCGACGGTCGGCACTAAATAAACTAATGTAATTTTACAACTTACGTACAACAAATTTCGTTTGTGCGGTCGGCAGACTGAAGTAACCGCGAGGCTTAACGCACCAGCTACCGAGTCAACCGGGCGATCCAGTTTGAGTCCCAGCCAGACCGAGTTACTTTTATACAGTTTAAATATTATTAATTTATTTAATTCTACCGCTTACCTGTAACGTCAAAACATAGCAGACGACTACCACAGCATGTTTTTTGGGGGAAAAATGCTGTAGAGGCGCAATTTTGCAAAAATGTCTTTTTACATATTGTTATTTTTTAATTATAAATAAATGTCCTAAGAAAATTATGACCTTAATTATGCGAAATCGAGATATACTGAAGGTGAACTTGTTCTACAGCCTCATCCCTTCATCTTTTTAAGTTGAAAATTTAACGGCATAATATATAGAAATAATCTGACCAAGTTTGTTCAAAGTCGATCCAGTAGTTTTGGAGACCGAACACACATGCATACGAACATTAACATCCGGAAAATTTCCATCCGATTTTTTCCATTCCTTAGGTGTCAAAACGTCAAGATCAGGTGTAAACCGCATATGCCCAAATTGGACCGAAAACAATACTTTCCTTTTTAGAGGTATAGCTCTCCTACAGCGCTATCTAGATTAAAAAATAGTAAGTGATAATTTTAATTTAACAAAAATGTGAGAAATTTAAATATTTAAACTCATCGGGTTGGTCTAGTGGTAAACTCGTCGTCGTAAATCAGCTGATTTCGAAGACGAGGGTTCTCAGGTTTAAATCTTAATGAAAGGTAGTTGCTTTTTTCGGATTTGAATACTAGATCGTGGATACCGGTGTTCATTGGTGGTTGGGTTTCAATTAACTACACGTTTTAGGAATGGTCGATCTGAGCGTTTGTTCAACACTGCATATTTACCGGTGCAGTTACATTACACTAAGTTGCTAAAGACTTTAATTGTTGATGTGACAATAAATAAAAATATTTAAAAAAGGAACCGCTACCTTTATTAAAAATGTTCTAAATATTTGTCGTTAAACGTAAAAGTGTAAAATAAAAACTATTGAAACATAAAATTGATTACTTTTTATTTTTTAATATGTTTTTACACTTCAAAACTAGTAAATTCCCGGTCATAGCATAAACTGTTTTTTTTAATTACGATTGTAGATAATAAATAATTAATTTTAATGAGTTTTCTCTCAATATGAACTTTCTGCTTCCTTTTAGTATTTAAGAAACTACTTTAAAATGTTCGATGAAATTCATTGACTCATACGGTAGTTAACATCGGTCAGTAAACGCCGATCAATAAATTTTGTACTGAGATCTCGAATTCGTTTCAAAGACATCAGAACGCTCAACTGATTAGTGTATTTTAGCTAGACAAAAAAATACTTTTAATTTTCAATTAATATTATCAGTAACAACGTATATTATAAGCTCTTAGAGTAAATATTAAACCTGTTTCCGTATTAAAAAAAAATATATATTTCAAACAAGTATTCTAAGAACTAATTTATATAATTAAATAATTATAAGAATTAAAATTTGTTAACATATTATTACATTATAAGGAAAAATTTAAACATTTTCGTTCCTACATTTAAAAGTAGGTACTTTTTAGAAAATAGATATTTTATGAGTGCCTTACACTCTTTGAAGGCATACAGGAGGGAATTATTTAGGAATTTCTTTAGGTCATTTTTTTAGAAATTTTCTTCCATATAACCTCAGATGAAAAATTTTTTAAAGTGCAAATTACATTACGTAGATGGAAGATTTAAAAATATTTTACACAATTTTTATAATTATCATTGCTTGTATTGAATTATTATAACATAAGCCCAAGGTAATTCTGATATTTTATGTATTTTTGAGTTAAAATTGGTAAAAACATATATCACGTAAAAAAATAATACAAGTTCCCATGTTATAAAGACCTCTCACATTCGTAGTAAACCCTTAACATCATTTTTAAATATTCTGCAACTTATATTCTAAAAAAAAAAGTTTGAATTGTTTCGAATGACTTTATTCCATATGAGTAGCGTTTTTTATTAGCCCATTCAAATTTTAAATAAAACTAAACCTAAAACATATTAAACAATCTTTTAATAAAGAGTCCTAACTCACAAAATAAATTGCGATAAAAAACACTTAATTTGAAAAAAAGCTTTTTAAATATTTCTATTATTCTTGACTTTTTGAAGCAGGGGTTAATTAAGTTTAATAAGATGACGGCAGTAGCTAATTTTAAAATTGTTTTAAAATTCTAAATAACAATTTTGACAAAAAATGAAAAAAATATTATATTTTAGTTTTAAAAAAAAGTTACTCAATTTTTAGCTGTTCGTCGTCATCATTAATTTACATAGTATTGCAGCTAAATTATATGTAAATAAATAAGTCATCATGACTCGTTATAAATATTTTTAAATGAATTCGTAAAACTGAAGAAATCAACGGGAAAACATAAAGTTAAAAATTATAAGAGCGAGAAAATTTTATCGAAACCTGGATAAAAGTTAATTACTTAATTACTTTTCTCTTCTCACTATAGTTCATTTTTTTCTTATAAAAATCGAGTTTTTTTAGATCTTCATTTCTTTTGTGCTTCTTGCGAATTATTTTTAGTGAACATATCAATTCTTACATATAATTGAAACTAAACAATTTAAAATACTCGTAGAATAGCATGAAGATAAATAAAAATACTGATTTATTAACAAAGATACTTTCAAAAGTATAAAATAGCAGGAGTCAATTTTTCTTTAAATTTCGGTTATATACTTACTTGCACGAAATAAAGGAAGTATTTTGATCGCGAAAAATGTCGGTTTTCAGATTTCAACGGAAATATCCTTTCTGACCATCCCTGAATCCATTCTGACTAGTTTCGGCGTGACCTCTGTACGTATGTGTGTACAGTATAGATTATCGTATATATATGATTAATCTATATACGATATAGATTATCGTTTATATATGTATCTATATACGATAATCTCGCATAACTCAAAAACGATTAGGATCTTGAAATTTTGGTTTTAGGACTATTTCAATCTAGTTGTCCATTTCCTCTTTTGATTGCAATCACTGGACCAAAAGTGTCCAAAAAAACCCAAAATCAAATAAATTTGGATTTTTTATTTTTCTTAACAGTAATAAGCCTCATTGATAGCTTTTCAACGATATATTATAACCGGTACTTATTTTTGTGGGTTCCAGAGTAGAAGAATTTTGCGGTAGAAGACCCACAGAAAATTGGTGGCGTTCAGACGGTCTAGGAAGACGATGGCTGATTTAAAAAAACGCAAAAATTATGTTTTCCCGATATTTAAAACTAAAATTAAATACCTGCTACACTAGTACAAAAAATTAAAGGAAATCGAATTTCTTCTTTGAAATCCTCAATTGTATGTGGTTTATTGATGTACACTTTATTCTTAAGATAACCCTAAAAAAACAACTGCAGCGGAGTCAAATAACCTGATCTTGGCGGAAAATTCACTTCACCTCGCTTCGAGATAACATTTCCATTAAAATTTGCTTGCAATAATTGTATGGTTTCATTGGCAGTGTTGTATGTTGCACCGTCTTGCTGAAACGACACGCTTTCCAAATCCACATCATTAATTTTAGGCCATTAAAAGTTTGAAATCATCTCACGATATCGAACTCCATTGATACTAATGTCATCTCCATTTTCATTTTCGAAAAAGTAAGGTCCAATCAATCCACCAGCACAAAATCCTCGAGGATATATATATAGGAAGTTCTTCAATATTTTTTTAGATTTTCTCATCTCCAAATTTGACAATTTTGTTTATGGAAAAAGCCGGGAAGAAGAAATTTACCTCATCACTGAAGTTGATTTTTTCAAAACCGGTTATCAAGTCGTTATAGTGTTATTTTTACAATTTATACACGTTTTTCAAGTGTGGTTCCATAATTTAACCTCAATATTTACTGATAAAATCGTATAAAAATCTGTACTCTGGTTTTCCTGCAAAAAAAATTGCGGTAAATTAAAAATATCAGTTCATTTTGGGACATCCTTTATATAAGTATATGCTAATTGATATTTATAGTAGTGCACAAAGCATTGACGATGATAATACTTCTAGAATTACACCAAGACTTTTTCTTGGCACTCATATGCAAATCTGGTGGCTAATCTGGTTATGAAGTAATATTTTCATATAAGTTTGAAAACAAAATTTTCTGGATTTAATAATAATTTATATATCATCTTCACGCAGTGTAATTGGGAAAGTAATTTAATTATTTTATATAATTTTTTTTTAAAAACATGTTAAAATAAATATTAAATATTTTTATTAAAACTTAAATAAGTGTTATCACAGTTTAGTGTATTCATAGATATAACAAATAGATTTTTTTTTATGTACCAAAATGAGCAGGTACTTAATGGCTAAAATTGAAGAACGAAATATTTGATTTGCAAATTTATTATTCTAAGGATTTGAATACAAGATAATACAAACTTAAAAATTACATATAAAAGAATTCTGACAAAATTCATGCGTCTAAATATCAGTTTTTCTTTCACGTAGATTTTAATTCTGTAACAGGTGAGAAACTGAAATTAATCAGCTGATATAATTACTATTCAATTATAGTTTAGTATATTTTTTTATCGGTATTGAGAATAATATTAAGATGAGACAACTCAAGTTGCTATGTCCTTCAAGATAGATAATACCTCAATTGAACTTTTCTTTAACAGTTTAAGGAACATATGAATGACCACCACTTTCAGGTAATTTAAGGCCGTGTGATTTTTTTTCGTTCTGGGAAATACTCAAACACGTAGTATTTTATAACCAAACGACTTGAACTGCCTCAGACTATCGATTGAAAACTCAATTCGTTTCATAAATCAGTATAAAATGGTATTGCCGGATAAAATATGTGATACTGCTTAAATACTGCCGTAATACATAAGGAAGATATTTTAATATTTTTTTGACATTAATTAAACATGCAATAATAAAAAAATTAATTAAAATTTTTTCATTAACTGTTTTCTGATTAGTAATTGAAGATAATAATTTTTATCCTGACTAATTTATTACAGAGATTTGTTTAAAAAGAAAATATCAGATCCTTGCCCCCATTAACTGTGGAAGTCTATATAAATTCATGTACACGATTGTGTTATTGTAAGAATACACAGCTGGCGCTCACATTAGTATCATTTTTAATTTATTAGACTGTTTTTATTCCTCATATTCATTCAAATATCAATAACATTAATCCTTTAGAGTATTCAAAAAGATTAAATTCAATGTAAATGACAACATATATGATTTATTAGACATTAGAAATACATTTTATAACCGTGTGATTTAATTAAATCATCATTAAGTAGAGAATTGTTAAAAAATAATGATAAATGGTTTTATATCATGTAAATGATTTCATCTGTATGTGACAAAGGATTTGATTTGTTTATATTCAAACCTGTTGAAATTTTGTTTCATTTTACCTTTTATCTGTTTTATGAATACAGCCTATCTGATCAATCACAGGAGAGTTGATCCTAATAGACAAGTAAAATGAAATTAACTGATTCCTTTCATGATATAAGGATCATTTAGCAATTACTCAATTCATATTTAATAACAGTTAAGAACTTTAAGCTTCTTCTTTATAAAGCTTGAGGGATATTATCATCCCTCGATAAAAGATAACCTACCTGTAGAATCTGTATGCGTATTAAATATAACATACATGTATGAGAAAAGTAGAATAATGAAAAAAATATGTTCAAACTAATACACATATCAGATTATGAAGTAACAACTAAAATTACTATACTCCCTTAGACGATAAATTCTGTTTATATTCTTATAATAATAAAATTATGTATAAATTAAAATATAGATGCTAATTTTTTTATGAAAAATCAAGAGAGATCTCATGTTTACTCGGTAATATCTGTCTGTTAAGGTCATAATCATAAAACATCTTAATAATAAGTTGGAAAAGCTGATTAAATTTTGCTAAACATGTAATAATTGTTGTAAAATGTAAATTGCTGCATTACACTACTTTAGCTACAAAGCAGTACATGAGACAGCAACCAGAATTGCTATCTATAGGATCGATGAATTCATATTACAGCCAGTCACTGTGATGAATCGAATTAAGGCGACACTTTCCTGAGTAAATATTAACTGAATTTCGGAAGAATTAATATGGAAAACCACTTCACTACTCAGCCTGTTCTAATAAGACTGATATGAATGCTTCTTATAGAATGGTTGTGCCATTTTAAAAATGGTATACCTCATGTCACGTTTTTACTACCATTTAGTTATGGTATCAGACATAGATACATTTTAATAATTGCCCGCTAGTATTACACTGTTGTTACAGAGCGTAAACATTTTAATATTATATGAACTGAATGCGATTTAAAGGTTATTTTATTGATTTAAAATAAATTTCTGAATTGTTTTATGATGTTTAAATTTTTAAAATTATATGTATAGTTCAATTTTATTTAATTATCTGAAATCTGTTTTCCTTTCAATTAGAATTTACTAATTTAATATTTAATTTATCTATTAACAAAATTTAAGATTATTTTATTCTAATATTATCTGTATGTAAATCAAAATATTTATAGATAAATTACAGATATTAATCTTTTTATTTTTTATTTTTTTCATTAATATTAGTATTTATTTTTTTTTTATCATAATTTCAGAAAATTTAAATTTTTGTAAACTCTTTCAGAATTGAATTTTTTGAAGAAAATAAGATACGAAAATGATTTTTATTTGTACAGCCTGTATGCACACACACGCGCACGCGCGTGTGCCATCTTCATTTTACCAGTAAAACAAAAATAATTATTAGTTAATATACAAATGTAACTATCATTTTTTCTATACACATAAATGTGAATTGTATTATGTTAAACAGTAATAAGTCTTTGTCCTTTATGTAAGCGTGCGCATACGTGTATTTTGTGTGGGCTGTGCCAGTTAAGTATATCGCTATCAACATTTTGCGTGTTTGAATTTGACATGAGCATGAGCACTGATTTTATTTAGAGAATAATTTCTATGTTACTACTTTATTATATTTTTTTTTTGCAGATAAGTGAATTTAAGATTCCCAATGTACGTACATCGAAAAGTCAAGAGTAATGACAGTTTGAAGTATATTAACATCAATTATGATGAATTGGAAGTAGATAAAGCAAAATAAATACAAAAACAGCACTTACATATTATTTTACTATAAAAAAGTTAACTAAATAAAATAATTCACTTTAATGAAATAATTCACTTCATTTATTCAGTTTATAGGAACCCATTATTATTATTATTATTATTATTATTATTATTTTAAGTAATAAGTAAATACAGTTTTATTTATCAAGAAAAGATTATTGATGGTAAATTTTTATTGTAACAAAATTTCAATTGGTATCCATTTCGAATACAACAATAACAAATGCTTACATCTCTTTTTCTATAACCAAGCCAAATTTACTTTCTGTTACCTTTAATTATTTAGTTACTTTATCTGTAACCAAATTTACTTTCGAGTTGGATACTAAAATCAAAAATTTATTAACTTTAATAATTACCATCTACGAAAAAAAAAACTATTTCTTCGATTATCTGTTTACAAGGGATGTAATATTCTGTACTGATAAAATAATGAAAGTTCACTTAAAATGATTTTAAAAAATTACGAATTTCTAATAATTGGACCGTAATTTCGTTTTTATGAAGGCAATGTTTGTTCAAGCAGTAGATTTTACTAAAATTGATTTCGATGTTTCTTTTTGATGTTTAACAGGAGATTTCTTTGTTAGTAACGAGGACCGTGCCTTCTAGGTAACTTTAGTTGAAGAATTTTTAATTGAAAAATTTTATGTTAGGTTATTTTTAAAATAATTTTTATTTAATTCTCATCAGGTTTTCTTAACACAAATTTTCTATAACGTAATGTGAATAATTTACATCAATCTGATATTCAAAGCATTTTTACGAAAAAAAAATGTTATTGAAAATTCTCGTTATCATAAATTTAAAAACTGGATTTGCAAAAAGTGTTTGAGTTAATTGATTTTGAAATAAAAATCATATAAGTTTCTTAAAAATCGTATACAAATCCTTTTTAGGTTAGGAAGTTTAAAAGGTTAAAATGGGTTTTTTTATTTTTTTGAAAAAACTTGTGAACTTCTCAGTAACAAATGAAGATACCAGCTTGATTTTTGAGGAGTATAATCTTCGTTTGCATATCTAAAAACTAATGATTGAAAATTTTTCCCATTTCCACTATACTAAACAAGATATTCACTCGATTTGGGTATTTTCTATATTTAGCCTCTGGAACAAATACTCTTTAGATAAATATATAAAACTCATTTACGAGTTTTTTTAATTTCGATTTTTTAAGTAGTACGGCAGTGTACGGTTCGGTGGATTTGCATTTGCCAATACACCACTGTTACTATGTGTGCGACGCAACTGGCTTTTCCTCTATCTGGTTGCTTGACTAAAAAACATAATAAACGTAATGATTAAAAAAATATATATAAACGAAGTACGGTCATTTTCTAGTAGTATTTTTCGGGTCACAACCAAGAAAAATACATATTTACTCGTACGAAGTACGGGTAACTTGTTATAAGTAATATTTTTAGATGGAAGCCGACTGTTTAGAGATCCATATTCTTAAATCACTCAAAGTTTCAGGTCCTGTAATGACAAAATTGTTGCTTTGAAGAAATTACAATAATTGATAATTTATATAAATTTAATAGGGTTTAATTTTTATTTATTATTATTGTCACAACATGAGTTTAATGAAAACAGCGGGTCTAAGAGGCAGAGCCCTCTGGCTAGACGGGAAGGGCGAACGAAGCGAGGCATATCAGGCTAAATATTCCTTGACTGCGACGGGAAACGAAAGTAACCATGTAGCGCGAGCGAAGCTTCCACGGGCATCGTAGGTTACTAAATGTTTCGGATCTCGTACTGATCAAACTGTAGCTCTGAAAAAATTACAATACACTGAAATTTTTTATAAACTGACCGCGACAGGAAACGCAAATAAGCATACACCGCGGGTAAAGCCGCGACGGGATCCTATAGTACAACATGTCGTGAGCAATTCATAATCAACGTCCAGCAAAAACTGCTGAAGATAATTTGATCGAAATTGGCATAAACGTTCTTCATACAGTTTAAATGCACAATAATAAATTATATTTTGAAATTCCGAGTTTAAAACGTTAACTGGAATAACACTGGATAAATATATTCCAGTATATTTATATATATTTGTAACAAACGAAGATATCAACTTGATTTTTTATGTGTTTAATCTTTGTGAATATGTAAAAACGTACTTATAGATTTTCTGAAATTCGACCTTGAAAGGGGTGAAAAAAGATAAAAAGATTTTATCATCTTGAAAATGCTCTTCAGATAAATATCTAAAAACCATTTTCGCGTTTTTTTTTTTTTAATTTCGATTTCTTAATGAGTGCTACGGTTGCTCAACCAATACAGCCACAGCCAATGTTACTGTATGTGCAACATGACTGGTTGCTCCTACTTCAAGTTACTTGCCTAAAAATAAAAAAATAAAAAAAAAAATAAAATTGACCGTGACGAGAAACTAAAGAACAATAATCAGATAGCGTGGGCGAAGCCGCGATGAGGTTTCCAGTAGTTACACATACAAAGTTAGTTGAAAAATAATTATACACAAAAATAAACCATAAGAAGTTTTAAAAAATTAAAAAATGATCAGTCTCTACCCCAATACTGCCCCCATTGTATTTTTTTGAGTCACTTGCATAACTATTATGCCTCGGAAGACATAAAAAAAATCTCGGTTAAAAATATTCAATAAAAAAAAGATAGCGGTTTTCAATTTTTAGTGAAGTGAGGAATTTTAAGGCAAATTTTTTAAAAAGTGGTAATATAAGCACGCACACAAGTACTGAACTTAATATAAAGTGGCGTTATGTTAGTAAGATTTTGAGAAAATTAACCCCAAAAAACTATCTACCCCACCTCCTGCAGGTATTGACCACAAAATTTTCCAAAAAATTGGCCCGTATTTCGAGTCTCTGTGAAAAATCTCATTAAAATCGGTGTATTCAGTCAAAAGTTACTAAACTTCAAACACGCCGAAACGAGAACACTTCGTACATACGTATGTACGACGTACGAACGAATATTACACTCCACTTTTTTTTGTTCTGTGACGCCAGGAAAGTAAAAAAGCTACTGATTTTATTACCTGGTCAGAACATCAGTAAACAAGATGGATATTGAAAAAGAGACTGGGCTACGAAAAAATTCTACATTGCATTCGATGTTTACTAGCTGATGGTATCGCATTTATCAGAAAATAAAATAAATGTTTATACTAATTAAGAAATAAGATGAAGTAGAAAACTTCTTGATATCTGTTGATTTAATTGTTTAGATTGGTAATAGTTGTAAGAGAATTACGTGTAACAAGTAAAGATTATAGAGTTTGTTCAAAAATTGCTTTTCTAGATTGGTACAAACGATGAATTATACTTTATCCAAGAAAATTTAATTTTTTAAAAACCAATTTCGTAAAATATATTTTTTAATTTAATTTCTAAAAAGTACAATTACTTTTCTTACTTTTTTAAAAACTAATTAAAAATTACTTTTTTAATTAAATGTGATGATCCAATCGAAATTTCTTTTTAAATATCCGATTATAATAATTTTAATATTTATTAAATTTACCTGAATAATATTTTAAATTGTTACTTTTGCTCTTATTTTTTTTTAATATTTAGAGTAAATAATAATAATAATTTTTTGTTGATAATATTGTTGAAATACGCGATATTTTTTAAGTTTTATGTTCCTGCTTGATTAGTAATAGAGAATTTTCCAGTTTGAAAAATTTGGTTTACACGTCTATCATTTTGATTTATTTTCAGATGTATACTAATATTCGTAGTACTTGAAAATTCAATTTCCTTTAATCATTTAAAAAAAATTTATTTCAAACATTAACCTATCAATAATTTAGTCATACAACCTATGTAATTAGCCTATTAAATTTATATCATCTGAGGGACTACAATTCATTGTAAACATCAGAAGTACTAATTTAGAGTACGAAGCCAAATTTTCTTAGATTGTTTTTCTATAATTATCTATCTATACCTATATCTATACTGTTACACAAAGAGGAAGAGGGTTTATGTTTGTTGGAGATAAACAAAAAAAAACTACTCCATCAATCACAACCAAACCTTTACCCATGTTTCTTTGCATAAATGAGAAGGATTTTAGATATATTTCATCTCGAAAAAAATAAATATATATATATTTTTTCTCTATCACTGTTTGAGTTGGCTTTGAACTGAATGATTCGAATCAATCGAATGAATAATATTACAAAAATAATAAAATTAAATTTACGTTATATAAAATAATATTAAATAAATTTAAAAAATTTCTATTTAGCAATAATGGTCTTTCCGTGGGGACTACGTGTGAGGCTAGAGTGATGAGGTATGCAAGCACCTTGTGGGAGGCTAGACTAATTATCACCATGAACTGGTAACAAAGGGGGGTGCCACTGGGGCGTTGTTTTGGGAGGTGCAATGGGGTGCTCTTATAGTATCTTTGCAAACAATCGTCCGATCTTAAAAATTCAAACAAACAGAGTACTTGTTGGTTAGTAGGTTGAAGGCTAACTTTTGTATGCATCAAATACACCTCGATCTAACAGAACACGATTATTTGGAAATGTATATATATATATATATATATATAAAGTTTGTTTGTTTGTTATCGCATCATGCGAGAACCAACCGCTCAATTATTTTCAAATTTACGGGATGCATTAGTGTTATTCCAGGAAAGGATTTAAGCCATCGACCGAGGCTCTAACTTCCTTGAAGGTTAAGATACTAAAAATATTCATTATTTCTTCGTCCCCAAAAGAGTGAAGTTGTAAATTAAAGATATTCATTCAGGAGAAAATAGATAGATAATCCTTTTACTTTATTATTATATTTCTGCCAGCATGGCAAAGAAATAAGTTATGAATTTTTCGTCGTCACAGGTGTGTTTATTTATCATAGTTATTATTATTCTACCTTTTGTAAATTAGTTTCTTATTCAGGTTTTTATAAAACCTAAATATTATAATTATTATTTATCAGTATTATTCTCACAACCATGAGGATAATGTTCAGTGCGTGGTTCTAGGGAGTAGAGCCATCTGGGTAGATGAGAATGGCGACAGAAGCAAGCTCTACGGGTGTCCAGGACGCCGGTCCACCTGGAAAATAGGGAATGGCGAGCGAACCGAGCTCTACGGCCAAGGGATAGGCCCTTTGGTCCCGAGGAGCCCCTGAGTTGGCTCTGAGGTATTTGCCTGGGCTGATGTGAGTCCCAAGGGTCCAGGTTCTGGCTAGAGGGGACGGCTATTATTTTATAAACCTTAGAAATACCATTTATTTACAACTGAAAGTTAAACTCTAAACCTGTACTAGATAATCTAATAAAGCTGTTAAACTTGATTTTTGTTGTTAGCTTATACGAAACGATACTTTGTAAAAAAAATTATACACCAATATAATGTTAATTAAGAGATTAAGTTAAAAAATATATAATTTTTGTTGGTTTTTTATTGTCGCCTATTAGTTCAATTAACTTTACACAAAGCACAATTAGATAATAAATGTGTTAACAATATTTCTTTCTTTTTTGTATAATAGATTAATATTACTTTTTAACGAATTTAAAAGTATTTAATCTCTTTCCGTGATTGTTAAGATAAGAAAGTTTACTTTATTTCTGGAAATATAGTACAGCTTTACTGCGTAAATCATTATTGCGCAATAAATTTTAATCATTTGTCAATATTTATTAAAAACAAAAAAGGTTTTAATAGTTTGTATTTGCTATTTATTCTATTTTATACATTACATTTCGGTATTATAATGTACACTTCCTTATCACGTGATCAATAATTAACCACGTCATCACGATGACACGATATATCATCAAAAAGATGAAAAGAACTCCGATTTAAAAGAAAAAAAAATTAGACAGATAGTGGTACATTATATTGTTAAAATTTCAAAATATATACGAAATTTTTGTTATTTTTCCATTCGTTCGATAAATTTCAATCATAATGGGCCTCAAATTCCGTTAGTTTAATAAGGAAATGAATTAGAAAAGAATCTTTTTGTATATTTTACAATATTTTTTAAATTTTCTATTTTTTTTTTTTTTTTTTTTGTCTTCAGTCATTCGACTGGTTTGATGCAGCTCTCCAAGATTCCCTATCTAGTGCTAGTCGTTTCATTTCAGTATACCCTCTACATCCTACATCCCTAACAATTTGTTTTCCATATTCCAAACGTGGCCTGCCTACACAATTTTTCCCTTCTACCTGTCCTTCCAAAATTAAAGCGACTATTCCAGGATGCCTTAGTATGTGGCCTATAAGTCTGTCTCTTCTTTTAACTATATTTTTCCAAATGCTTCTTTCTTCATCTATTTGCCGCAATACCTCCTCATTTGTCACTTTATCCACCCATCTGATTTTTAACATTCTCCTATAGCACCACATTTCAAAAGCTTCTAACCTTTTCTTCTCAGATACTCCGATTGTCCAAGTTTCACTTCCATATAAAGCGACACTCCAAACATACACTTTCAAAAATCTTTTCCTGACATTTAAATTAATTTTTGATGTAAACAACTTATATTTCTTACTGAAGGCTCGTTTAGCTTGTGCTATTCGGCATTTTATATCGCTCCTGCTTCGTCCATCTTTAGTAATTCTACTTCCCAAATAACAAAATTCTTCTACCTCCATAATCTTTTCTCCTCCTATTTTCACATTCAGCGGTCCATCTTTGTTATTTCTACTACATTTCATTACTTTTGTTTTGTTCTTGTTTATTTTCATGCGATAGTTCTTGCGTAGGACTTCATCTATGCCGTTCATTGTTGCTTCTAAATCCTTTTTATTCTCGGCTAGAATTACTATATCATCAGCAAATCGTAGCATCTTTATCTTTTCACCTTGTACTGTTACTCCGAATCTAAATTGTTCTTTAACCTCATTAACTGCTAGTTCCATGTAAAGATTAAAAAGTAACGGAGATAGAGAACATCCTTGTCGGACTCCCTTTCTTATTATGGCTTCTTTCTTATGTTCTTCAATTGCTACTGTTGCTGTTTGGTTCCTGTACATGTTAGCAATTGTTCTTCTATCTCTGTATTTGAACCCTAATTTTTTTAAAATGCTGAACATTTTATTCCAGTCTACGTTATCGAATGCCTTTTCTAGGTCTATAAACGCCAAGTATGTTGGTTTGTTTTTCTTTAATCTTCCTTCTACTATTAATCTGAGGCCTAAAATTGCTTCCCTTGTCCCTATACTTTTCCTGAAACCAAATTGGTCTTCTCCTAACACTTCCTCCACTCTCCTCTCAATTCTTCTGTATAGAATTCTAGTTAAGATTTTTGATGCATGACTAGTTAAACTAATTGTTCTGTATTCTTCACATTTATCTGCCCCTGATTTCTTTGGTATCATTACTATAACACTTTTTTTGAAGTCTGACGGAAATTCCCCTTTTTCATAAATATTACACACCAGTTTGTATAATCTATCAATCGCCTCCTCCCCTGCACTGCGCAGTAATTCTACAGGTATTCCGTCTATTCCAGAAGCCTTTCTGCCATTTAAAATTTTTTTTTTTTTTTTCTGCCATTAAAAGATATAAATGGCAGAAAAAAATTTTCTATTGTTAAATTTAAATATTTACAAAATTACGGAAATCAACGTGTGTTCGGCCGGTTATGTGGGAAGTAATATTATATTAGCTTCTCTTTAAAACGTATATTTATAAAAATGTATATGTTACCGTGAATGATCGTTATCTGGCAAATGTCGATATGCTCCAGTGAATACCAAATATACACATACCAAATATATCGATGAAAAACCAAAATATTTGCTTATTTTGGTTTTTCGCCAATATATGTCGACAAACACAGGTAAGTTCTGGTGGGAGTCGAAACGATAACTAGAAATTTAAAAAAATATTCATCCAATACCAATCTCTAAGGTACATAGATTACGAGAAACCCTCGAAAAAAAAAGTTTAAATTTAAGCCAAACATAACCAATTCTTGCTTCGCTCGCTAACTTCGTCTAATTAAAGTTAAATATAAAAATTATATATGATGTTATTCTCAAACACTGGAGACGATTGATCAAATTCATCGCATTCAGCATGCACTGGATGGTGAAAGTTTTTTTTTTTTTTTAACAACTAGTATAATTACAAGTGGAGGCGTAAGTAAGTCTCTTGACAAAAAGCACGTGATAAGGGGGTTCTTAAGGAGCTCCCAAAATAAGTTATTCACAAAAATAGTTACAACTAATTTTAAAGTCCAATGTGGAATTTCAAGTCCAGTCTTAAATTTTCCTTCCTTTTTTCCTGTTAAGCACTGCTCCATCGAACAAGGGTCATCAGTAGATGTCTGGAGGAAAGGAAATTCTGCTCGGCGGCGCTCTTAGACATCCAACAGGCCTTTGATAAGGTATAAATACCTGGCTTGCTCTATAAATTGAAACTACAACTTCCTCAACCCTACTTTCTAGTCTTACGGAATTATCTTGAACGGCGTTTCGCTCAGGTGAAATGCAATGAAGAGTTATCAAGATTCTTTGAGATTAGGTCGGGTGTCCCTCAGGACTCCATACTGGATCGTGTGTTGTAGGCCCTATATTCGCTGCGGACCGTGTCTGCGTGCGGAAAAAAATTGAGGGTTAAAGTTAAAGTAAATCAAACATGTCACATTGGCCATGCGGAAGGGTGACTGTCCCAGTGTGTACTTAGATGTATTGATCCCACAAACAGAGACTGTGCGGTACCTAGGAGTTCACCTGGATCGGCGTTAGACCTGGAAGTGCCACGTGAGGATGAAGAGAAAACAATTAAACACAAGGTATAAGGAACTAAATTGGCTATTACGGAGAAACTCAGGCTTCAGGTTATCTAACAAGATATTAATTTCCAAGGCTATCCTGCGACCAATTTGGACGTAAGGTGTGGAGTTGTTTGGAACAGCTAGTACTAGTAACACAGAAATTTTACAACGCTTCCACAACAAAGTAACGAGAGCAATTGCTGAAGCACCACGGTTCACGCGGATTGATGAAATTCACGATTATCTAGAGCTTCCGTCGGTTTGCGAGGTTGCACGGCAGTGCAGTGTTAAATGCTGAAAGTTGATAAAAATATTTTTATAAAAAAATAAACAAAGGGAAAACCAACTGACCATTTATTTGTATCGTTATCGTTCATCCATGAAGTTAACATATTTTGTATAACCGGATTGGCCTTTTCAATTTATAAAATGCTGAAAATTTAATTAATTTTTTTTTATAAATGCGACGAATTTGATTAATCGCCTCCGACGTTAGAGAATAACATATCATTTGTATATTATCGTTAATTATACGTGATTAATGAGCGAAGCGAGCGTAGGTTATGTTTTGTTAAATTTAAACTTCCTTTTCTTTACGAGGGTTTCTCGTAATCTACTTACCTTAGAGATTGGTACTGAGTGATTTTTTTTTTTAATCTCTAGTTATCGTTTCGACCCTACCAGAGCTTATCTATGTTTGTCGACATATACTGGAGAAGGTTCAAATAAGTAAATATTTCGGTTTTCACCGATGTATATGGTATGTGTCGTCATTTACTGGAGAATATCGACATTCTCTAATTTTGGCCTTTCACGGTAACATATGCATTTAATTATTTTTTTTAAGTAAACATTTTTTTTTAATAAATTTAAAAAAAAAATACTAGTAAAATTTTTTTTCATTTATCACATCACTTTACAATTTACTTCAGAATTTATCAAAAATTATTTTTCAATTTACCTAAAAATATATTCGTTCCAAAAGGTATATTCAGTGATGTTATTTCATACTATGAAAATTTATTTTAAAGAGGATTAATAATTTTTTTTAGATTTAAAAACATTTGAGAAACCATATCTCAAATATCGAAGTTCTACAGCACGAGTTTATTAACACAATCCTATATTGTTTTAACTAGCATTATCAAGATTAAAAATTAAAGCGCTACATTTGCACATAAAATGTTATTTCAATGTACTGTAAAAAATTGACAAACTCTATCAAGAGATTGGAAATTAAAAGTAGAACCCAATTGAATCTGATCAATCAGAAATGTATATATTTTAAGCTAGAATAGTGATTCACCTAACTCAGTAATAACAAAAACTAAAATTTGATTAGAATAGATTATAAAATTAGGAAATTTAATTTTACTTTTTATGATCATAATTTTACATACTTTTTAATAATAATAATAATTTTTTATTTATTTATTGAGTTATTTCACAATCATGATAAAATTTCCTCTAAACTACATAAGCTTTTTTGAGAAGTTATATAGAAAACTATTTCTGTTTAATCTATAATATTAATTATAATACAGTATTTTATAATATGCATTATACAATAATACATAATGTAATGTACAATAATACAATATACAATAATATATTAAATAGATTTTATATATTTTATTATTAGACTAAAATTTTTCTTGTTATAAAAATTTT
Organism: Lycorma delicatula; assembly: GCF_047948215.1. Lineage (NCBI taxonomy): Eukaryota > Metazoa > Arthropoda > Insecta > Hemiptera > Fulgoridae > Lycorma > Lycorma delicatula. The sequence continues at coordinate 25,049,682 of NC_134456.1, forward strand.
GTTTTTACGAAGAAAATTATTTCAGTTTCAGTAACTAAAATGAACATGAATATAAACTTATTTCGCATACAAATCAAAACTGTATTCTGACAGATGGAACAAAGATTTTAGTGAAAGTTTAGGCTAATGCCAGAAAGTGATGTCTCAGTTCAGTGTAATCTAAAAATGCAGTCTATAGATCTCAAATGAATCGGCAATTCATTAAGATAAGAAGGAACAAAAACCTTGGGGGTTGACTTCCCATAACTAGTGAAATATCCCGGCACATTAAACAATATATCTGTTCCTCTTAATTCATAATTCGTTATAAATTGTTATAAGTTTTCACACTAGCCATATCAGGATGTCCAAATAAAACTTTTAAAATTCTAATTAAAAGGGTTTCGACCGAATTTAAAACATACTGTGGTGCAAAACCATAAGATGTAAGACCATATCTCATAATGGTATTTAATAATAAATATTAAATTCAATTGAAAATAGAATAATAAAACTGGAGAACCTTAGATTTATCACCAAAAAAATCTACAGTAAAAATAATCTTTCCAAGATCGCAAAATTAAGACATAATACTCTAATAAGAGCAGTAATCTTATATAGCACTCAAACCTTACACCTAACCGACCTCGAAAAATTGTAAAAGATTGAAAGAATAAGTTGGCTGAGGAAAATCCATAGTTCACAGAGAACTGAGGAACGCTGTAGACTAAAATCAAACAAAATCTATCAAATCAAGAAAATCTAGAAACAGCGATAAGGAAAAGAAGATAAACTTTCTAGGAACATATGATCAGGATGGATCCAAACAGATTAAATAAACAAATGTTTAACAAGCTGTGAGATATGAAAAGCAAATCAAATTAGGTGAAACAGTTGAAAGAGGACTTCCAAAGGACAGGCTTGAAAGAAGAGGACTGTTCCTTTACAGATAAATTCCGAAGAATAGGTACTATATAAATGTCCTTATGACAGAAAAAAGGACGTAAAGAAAATTAATAGATGGTAAAATACGAAGCCATGTCGAAAATATTAGAAACGCAAGGAAAAAAAGAAAAGAAGCTAGAAAGAAGTGATATTTGCGTGGGCCTAATTTAGTCTTTTTGCAAAATAAAGAAAAATAATTCCATATGCTAAACTATTTCTCAATCTCGCTAAATCAGTATTATTTTTATTCGTATGTTCCCGTATGTATATTTTGTGAAGGAACAATATCACTTAAGTGGAACTTAAAAATTAAATAGTTAAATAGATCATTTTCATTCATGTAAATTGATAAACCATTAAATTACCTTGATGTCAGCAAAGTATCAGTAACAAAGAATATAAATTTGTTTGTAAGAAAATAACTTTTTAGTATATACAGTTTACCCATCGGGTTAGGCTAGTGGTTAACGCGTCTTCCCAAATCAGCTGATTTGGAAAGTCGGGAGTTACAGCGTTCAAGTCCTAGTAGAGCCAGTTATTTTTACACGGATTTGAATACTAGATCGTGGATACCGGTGTTCTTTGGTGATTGGGTTTCAATTAATCACATATCTCAGGAATGGTCGAACTGAGACTGTACTACACTTCATTTACATTCACACATATCACCCTCATTCATTCTCTTAAGTAACACCTGACGGTGGTTCCAGAGGCTAAACAGAAAAAGAAAGAAAAGTACTTTTTAACCAGATCCGGATTTTCGGATGAAAATCGAAACTATCTCGAAATCGGTTGCTCCTAGGACTCTGAAAATTTTCTTTCGACTTTCGCGATGATGTCCCATCCGCTCTCAGTGGTACACGTCGGATGATAATATTTTGAGGTGTCCCCCCCGGGGCGCCGTTTGGAAATTGGTGAAGGGGTGCAATGGGGTACCACCGTAATATCTCGTCCAATTTTCACGATTCAAACGGCGTATATATATCAGCGGGTCAAGAACTAACTGCTTAACGCATCGGGTACATTATTGATCGACTGGGTCTTGATTATCCGGAGATTAAATCATTTAGCCCTATCGCACTCACCCACCGTAAAACGTACAGATTCGATCTTTTGCTAAATACGCTCAAACCTGCGCGCTAGCAGAGCTGTAAAGTATAAATCTATGAAGACTAAAAAGTATAAAACAAACAATATAAAAAAAAACCTTTTTAAAAACCAGTTATATTATATGCACTAAAAAGTAGAAAATAAAAATATGTAAAAACCAATTTAAAACATCAGTTTTAAATTAAACGCACTAAAATGTAAATAAATAATTTTAGGACGGTATCTCAGAATGGATTTGACAATAAGCTTTGATGGTGCTATGTAAGATTATGTGAAAGTCATAGCTTCAAATTAAAAATCTGATGTTTTTACCAAATTTTTCTAATGCGTGATGAATGGCCTAAAACGTCGGGTGCAAACACACAAAAGAAAAAATTGGCAAAAACATGAAATTTTTCATTTGAAACTATGACTTTCATATAATCTTACATCACCATCAAAGCTTGTTATCAAATCTATTCTGAGATACCGTCCTAAAATTATTTTTCACCTTTTAATGCGTTTAATTTAAGAGTGGTATTTTAAAGATTTTTTAACAATTTTTTTATTTATTTATGTGATTGTTTTTCTTCATAAAATAATGAACTACAACCAAAACGTAGGCATTGAAATGTACATATCACTAGCGGAAAATTCTGGTTGGTTGGTATCAGTTTATAGAGTTCAATTTCTAATGTAACTTTCGTTTCACCAATTTTCGTGATTCAAAAAAAATATATTTACACAAGACGTAATCAATTTTGGACAGCTAATAATCCCATTCCGAGACGTCGTCTGCCAAGGCAAGCCGCCCGGAGGGCCTAGTTGTAGAGGCAAATCGTAGGCACGCCCTGCAGCTAGTATTTAAATAAAATGATAAATATTTTAAGTTAGGTGTGTGTGTGTGTGGTGTGTAAGCCGTGCATCAGAAAAAACCGCGTGATGGAAAAGTCCTACAACTGTGTTGTCACATTTTTTTAACTTCCACTTATTAATCATATCTTTTTTTTTTTGCTTTCTGTTGTCCTAGTGGTGTCATTTATAATTGTAAGTGCTAATTGTATGTGCTTTGCATAAACGTTTTTATTATACTACTGTGTAATTTTTTAAGGGTTTCGCTGAGGACTCCTTATCATGTGATTTGAGTCATCTAATCATGAATTTCTCTACATCTAAAGTGAAGGAAAGAATTTACAGAAGAGCCCTAACTTTGATTTAATCACAAACAAAATGCTTTAAATGCTACAAACAAAATGCTCCCGTCCAAAGTTATCGTGTAACACTTATTTAATAACACACTTATTTAGACACCCTCCAGATAACAAACTTCACAACGAAGGGAAAATTTTGCAAATAGTCATGGCCCCAATAAGCTTGTTACTTATTCTATGAAAGGTGTTCGAAAGATTGTTCCTTAGGAATTTGAGGCTTGTTTTGGAGCATGGCTATGTAATTCCTGACCATCAGTTGGGTTTCCGTTGTGTGCATTCCACTATCAAGCAAAAACACGGGTTCGTAAATATAATCAGCAGAAGCCTTAAAGAGAAAAATTACTGTTCGGCACCCTTCTTAGACATCCAACAGGAGGTGACAAGGTCTAGCGCCTTTTGTACAAATTGAAGATGTAATTTCATCAACCTTATTACCTTATTCTACGCTGCCCAACAATAAGCATCGAGTATCCTACAAATTGAGTTGGAATTAATAATCAGGTGGTTGAGTACATGGAGAATACGCGTTAACCAGAGAAGATCGAACCATGTGACTGCCCGCGAGACCACCTTTATGGAGTTGTAATTCCGCAAACTGACGGTGTGAGGTACCTAGGTCTACACTTCGACCGTCGACCAACGTGGGAAGTTCATATAAGAGAGAAGTGCAGGCAAGTTGAGATAAAGTTCCAAGGAAATGTTCTGGTTGTTGGGCAGACGTTCTCATTTGTCCTTGTCGAATAAGCTGCTGGCATACTCAACAATTCTAAAACTTATCTGAAATTATGGGATCAAAGTGTGGGACATCGCTAGCAGAAGCAATACCGTCATGTTTAGCTGTTTCAGAATAAGGTAGCGAGTTGTATAACAGAGGCTCTTTGGTTCACAAAGAACAACGAGATCCAGGATATTTACGAATACATTCCGTACGAGAAAAGATACAACGGTTTCAGTTTGAACAAACTATCACACAAATCACTTGGCAGTAAACCTAGACAATATAGATGAAATTAGAAGGCTGAACCGACTATACCTAAGTGTCTTAATATGTCTACAGTTAACTCGGTTATGAGTAGTTTTGTTCATTGTCTATTCGCTTTTTAATTTCTTATTGTTTCATTTACTTTTCTATTTTTTTCAGTGGTTCATCATTTTTTTTTATTTCTACTTATATCATAGTTTGTTTTCTGTTGTTCTAGTGGTGTTAAGTGTCATTTATAATTGCTAGTTGTATGTCTTTGCCGTAAAATTTTTTATTATATTAGTATGTATTTTTTGAGAAGTTTCGCTGAGGACTCCTTATCATGTGATTTGGGATGTGATCCGATTTACCAAAGGTTTACCTAATTGTAACCGATTTTAAATACACTTCGAAACAATAAAAAATAATAAAAATACGACAACATAAAAGATTATTAATTAAAAGTGTGTTTAAAAAACTAATTGTAATTTTCATTGTATTCAATTCAATTTATTCAATTTTCTTATAGAATATTCTTATATGTAATTAACTTTACGAATAAGAAATACTCAAAGTTAATTTAAGTTTGTTTGTTTAAAAAGACATTAAAATATTATATTATTGAATGTCTAAGCTACGCGTTACTCTTCATAATTTTCTTTGAAATTTTCAAAATTCGAATTGATGAAAAATAATTTCTTCAATTCAGGCAAAAAAGTATTTACATAAACATACGTACCCCATAGTACATCAATATAGAATAAAAAAAATTGTAAATATATTTTATTCAGATACTATATTTATAGATTTATAAAACGAAAATCTTTGTTCAGTTATAAATCGTAATTCATGAATAATAGGTTGGTAATTTATAATAGCTTATCGTATCGATGAAAAATCGTTTAAATTATTTCTTCCTTCAAGTTTAGAAAAGCCTCATTAAACAAAGGATTGTTCTTCTGATATTAGGAATACACTATATTATTTATAAGAATTGTCTGCTATTACTGACTATCATTACTTTATTATTTATGTTTTAAAAACCAGATAGATCGACAAAGGGTAAGCGATCATTATTAATAATAAAAAGTCAATCGGTCACTCTTATTCAATTATATTTCCTTATTACTAAAGAGTAAATTTTAAATAAATATTAGTAAGATACAATTTTAATTATAAAAAGCCTTGAATTATCCTTAAAAATGGATTATTACTTCCTGTCTTCATTACATTGTTCGTATTATGCTTTAATTTTTTTCTATAATTTTCAGTATATAAGGAAACTGATCGATTGTTTTCTTTTTTTTATATTTAAATTTAAGTTAAATGTAGGATTGATGGAAAGTTCTTATGTATGGAAAGTATGTAGTTCAGTGGTAGTTCACAAATCCACGATAAATTTTTTTTTTAAATTAAAATTCAAACGATTGAAATTTTAATTACACAGTTATAATTTCATAAAATTTTATAACTACGATCTGGTCTTAAATCTTATCCTATTGCATAATTCTTCAATAAAAATGAATGAAAATTTTCTGAAGTTATTTTTTTTATTGAATTTTATTTAATCCGGTTGTTTTTATTTTAAATTTTCATTTTATAGCGTTTATTACTTTAAATTAAATTTTAACAATTACACTTTTTTATTTGTAAGGGTGCCAAGTAAAATGTTTTCTGCTTGAAATTAATAAACTAATTTATACAAGTGATTTAAAAGAATATAATTTTATTTTCAATGTGTATTTTCAATTTCGAATTGTTGTACGTTCAAACCGGTTTAATAGGTGAAAAAATAGATTGAATTATAATATTTAAATCACCTAAAATACGTTTTAAATACTGTAAAGGGATAGCACGGAAAAAATTCATTATTATTTAATATAATTTTATTATCAAAAATAAAGGGGCTGTTACATTTTTAGCTTCTTTTAATTATGAAGTTTTTCTAAGTAGTTTTATTATTATTATCATAAATAATAATTACTAAATATCAATTCAATGGTTTTTAAAATACAGTTTAAATATCTCTCTTAAAATATTTTCAATATTTTTTATAACACTCGAAATAATTTCGATAATAATGTACAATGAATAAATAAATATATACTGCCAACTTCGTTTTTTTATGCAAGATTGTTTTACAATTATTGTAGGCTTAAATGTTATTATTAATTTTATAAAGCAATGACTACTAAAGAAATACGAGATGTATTTAAAGATATATTAATAATTTTTTATAATAATAATGATTTTAATTAATAAAAAAATTTCAAGTTGTTACCATATTTTAATAAATGACAAATGGAAAACTTTTTACGTCTTTTAAATTTATTTTGATTAAATTTAAAGTTAACACAATATAAAATTAACGCTTAAAATTATTCTACTCTGAAAAAATATAGTTTAATATTTTGTGAACATAAATTAATTAATTTATTATTCAGAGTGCCATCATTGCACAGTACGCGTAAAATTGCTTAAAATCATATTACTGTCAAAAATAACTACTTCCTTATTATATAGTTCACACTAAACTTTTAATTAATTAATGAAAGTAGCAATTTTGGGAACAATGACTACATTTTCTGTGTAAGTTGAAAATATACACATTAGTAGAAAATATTAGTGGAATTAAAAATAATTAAAATTAAATTAATTAATAATTTGCAAAAATCAGAGTGCGTTCAAAAAGAACACTTTACAAATATTTTAAAAATAATTTGAATACATTGAGAGAGTAAAAAAATATAAAAAATTGCAAAAAATATTTTGTTTGTAAGTTAGAGTTAAGAATATAGTTCACAAATTGACGTAGTTAAACTATGCTGTGGTTATGATTTTAACTATTAAAGGTTAGATTTTTAACCCAAAAAATTATATATATATACAGGTGTATCACAAAGTTCTTCCGGGACTTTCACAACCTATTCTACCCGTGAAAATAATCCAAAAACTTCATATAAACATATGTCCTAAAATGCTTCGTTTGCGAGTTTTGGCTAGTGAAAGATTTCACTCGGATTTCAGCAACCCCGGTGAAATGAGGTCATATTGAAATTTTTAGGACGTTAATTAAGGAGCAGAGTTAGTGATTTCTTATAGTTCTGATAATTTTCCACTGCAGTGGATTCACCGATATCTCAAAGAACCTTACAAATCCAATATGTGCAGCCGCTTTACCCGCCGAACGTTCTCGCTATTCCCCAAGAGGTTGACTGCGAGCCAGCTCACATGACTTTAAATTTGGCTTGACTGTCTTCCTTTATATTTGGTAAAAATACCCCTCTTCAATGCAAAAGTAACGTGTGCAGACTAAAATTATTAAAAGAAAATGCTCCAAAATGGATCAATGTTATTTTCTTTGACAAAAATTTGTTGAAATAATAAACATTTAAAATTATTCAATTTATTTTACATAATTTTTGGTAAGTTGTTCTCAAGTGCTAAAAATATGTTTAGAGAAATGGGATTCTATTCAACAATTAATAGTCATTTCATTCGTAGTCTAGTACCATACCATTCATCCCATCTTAAGTATTATACCGAGCAACCTACGAAAAATTAATTTTAAGAAATTTAGCTTTTCTTAATAAATATTAAAAATAGTTATAAAAATAAAATCTATGAAGATTTGCAAGTACTAAAACTTTTGCAAAAATAAAATAATTATTCTATAAAATTATTATTTAAAACTTTATTACGATTCTTCTTTATTGATTATTTAAAATAAAAGTCCAATAATTTTCAGATTATAAATTCTTATATTTTTATTGATGATATCACCACATAAGTTAAGACGCTCTGTATGGCTCACGCAGCTCCTGGCGGCTCATTCGGTTCCATCCACGCTATAAAAGCTGGCTCCGCACTAGAATAAGTCAGCCTCTTCCCATCGTTCGAAGACCCAAATTGTGTTTGTTACAAATTTATAATAATTTAATAATGATATATATGTGAATTACAAATCAAGATTATAATAAATATAATTTATATTATAAATTATGTAATTTACTTTAAATGAACCAGCGAATAACTAAATATTTAGAATAATTAAACCTAACCGAGATATTGAACCACGGCGGCGTATTATTCACCAATAAGCTTGAAAGCTTATGCGTAAGATAGGGGAATGAAATTTTTTAGCGTATGAAAAATACCATGCCTAACCGAAATTCGCCCGAGACCGCCGGATTAAACGTCGAGACACTACCACTCCACTACGGAGATATTCAGGTCATTTTTTTAAAGATGTTTAAAATTATCCAGAAATTCCTATAGGGTAATAATGTCGGTATGTCAGTGATAGAAAATTTATATAATCCCTTGTAGCTGCCGGCCTCCGTGGTGCGAGTGGTATTGTCTCGGCCTTTCACCGGAGGTCCCGGGTTCGAATCCCGGTCAGGCATGGCATTTTTACACACGCTACAGATCATTTATCTCATCCTCTGAAGCAATAACGGTAGTCCCAGAGGTTAAACAAAAAAAAAATCTCTTTTATCTGTTGTTATAGAATACTTCGATCATTTTAGCCCCAACTAACGAGTTATATCAATAACAGAAAACAGTGGTAGACACTAGAACGAAGGAGCTTAAAAAGCTTTAAAAAATATTGAAACATATATATAATTTTTCCTATAATACAAAATTAAAACAAATTCTTTATTATGATTATTATATTTAAATTAAACTTTTATATTTAGATAAATAAATTATTCAGACGTGACTTAAATGATATATCAGATGTTTACTACTATACTAATTACAGCCTCACCAGCATTTTTTAAATGAGTTTTAATTAAATTCGATCTGGAATCAATATGAAGTACATCCAATCAGTATCTCTAAACTGGTAACTGATTTTGTACAGAAGCAATTTTAATAGAAACAATTTTTTTTCAAGAGTTAATCAGGATTATCTAGAGCTTAAAAAATGTACAAAAAAATTATCAATTAATACAACAGTGAACCTATTGGAAATTTTATCGGAAAATTAGAACTTTTTTGAAAGTTTTAGTTTTGTAATATAACAAAACAAATATTTAATTCTGTTTAAGATCGGTGGATTGGTAGAAATGGTAGTTTTGTATCTGCTACAATGGCATTTTTGCATCGTAATTCATAATTATGGAATTGGCTACGTCAAATGGAGAAATAACATGATAAAAATGGATTATAAGTACTGCAGGGGAATACTTATACTTATACTTATAGTTATCTACTTTTAATATATATTTCAGCTGTTTTTTACCGGAAAACATAAGTAATATTTGACTTTAACAAACTATGAGGAAGATCTTATGATATGGGAACAGACCATAACCATTTTAGGAAAAATAAAAATGTTTTTAAAATATATTTTTCTAATTATTATATAATTTTCGTTTTAATATCAGTAAATTTTTTAAATTTACAGATTTGAATTTTTTTCTTTAACCAATAATGAAAAACTCGCTAATACAATTAGTTTTTTAATAATTTTAAGTAAATTTGTTAGATAAATAGTTATTTTTATTTAATCTGAATAAATTTCTAATAAATAATAATGTGTACATAATGCCAAATACGTAATAACAATTTTCTTAAAAGTTTTATTCAAAACTTGTTTTAAGATGTTTTATTCCTGTTCAGATTTTACTTAATTAATAAAAACTTAGAACAAAAATTGTATTACTTTCCCGGCAAATATAACTAGAATACCTATATTAAAGAGAAAATTAGTGATCATTTCAAAAGTGGGGTATCAGAGTTATTTCACAAATCTTTACGTTTTATGGTCGAACTAGTTCATATGTATGATGTACATACGTTTGTATGTATGTGAGTCGCAATGCTTTTGGCCTTACACTCTCAGGATTGACCAAACGGATTTTCTTCAAATTTGGCTCATATATTTCTATATATTACCATATTACCATTAATTAACCATGTTAATTTTTTTTTCAAAATTCGTTAAGGGATTGGGGATATAGCGAAAAATCAATTTCGATTTTCTTCAGAGGTATTTCAAAAAAAAACTTTATTAAAGAAAATTTATCTACTACAATGGATAATATAAATAATTCAATTTTTTTTCGAAAAATTAACCTCTACCTCTTAAAATTGAAATACATATTTTTTGTTCTTTTGCTTTACCTCCCTTCTATTTAAATATTTTTCAAAAAATTTGGAAAGTTTATTCTTCAATAAAGCTTTCAAAATTGTCTACAATTTTTTTTTAATTACAGATCTCGGACCTAAAATACAGAAAAGGTTTTTTGAGATTTTTCTCTTTCTTATTTGAATTGAACAGTTTAGTAGGGAAAATCATGCAATTCATTGTCAGCTTTTTTTAACGACAAATTGGACTTAATATGGACTTATACGTAACAATCGTATTACTTCAATATAATATTTTTCCACTTACTACCGCTAACTTCCTCGGTAGCAAGACTTTTATAAAAATAAAGTCGTCTCGATTTCGATAAATAATGAAATATCTTTGACACAGATTAAAACGTAGTTTTTGTTGTAAAATAATAATTAGAACTAATTATTATTTTATTTTATTTTTACCTAGCTCATCCTTGGATAATAAAAGTATAAAAATTTCACGGGATCATTGATGAAATAAGGGAAAATTATTTTCATTTAAGATAAATATAAAAAAGATGTAATAAGTATAAAAAAAAAAATCGATGTACTTATTTCATAATTTATTAATTATTCTAATCACAGATTATTTACGATTTTTACATAACTAATTATGTAAAAACAAGTTACACAATTATCTCTAAACAAATATTTTGGGGCATAAAATAATTTAATGCGTGATTTTTATGTGTACATCTTTCTACTTAGAGTACACAAATTTTTATAAAAAAGAGGACGGTAACAATTATTTCACCATAAAACTGTCCTATACACCGCAGTGACTTAAATTGTAGCTTTCTAATCCCGAGGCTGAGTGCGGTCGATAAGTGACAAGAGCGCCAGGAGACTTGTAAGTTCCTCCAGGTAGACATTTTCTACTTTGTTTTCTTACTTTAATATAATGGAACTTAACCACTGTATGGAAGATAGTATAATACGGATACATTGCTTATAAAAGGACTATAAAATTTTAGATCGGTGCGGGAAAAATTAAGTTCGTAAACTCTTCTCCACATTAAATACTCTTTTAAATACTCCTGCCCCAATTTTGTGTAGATTATAATTCTAGTAACGAGTAAAAACTATACCTAGATTTTTAAAAGTTGATAAAATTTTCTAAGAATCGTTTTCAGGGATCTAATGTAATAAAACCTCATTATAATACTTTACCGAGAAATTCCGATTTCCTAATTCATAGAAGTGTATCAGGAATAAAAACTATGACTTTTTTCAGATTTTTTTAACTATATCAATTAATTTCGTAAAACAAACTAATTTTTAATTGATGAATTTTAGTAGTACAGTCCACCGATATTTAAAAATTCTACATTATCAGGTTACATCTTTACGAATGAATTTGAACTTAATATTTCGCTTCGTAATATCAGAGATGTTATAATTTTATTTTTCTTAACGTTTTCTGTTATGTATGCGATATTATTAGGCTTAAATTTTTACTTAAAATAAAATCAAGAAAATTAAAAAACCGACCCGATTTTATTATATTTTAACGGCAACTTGACTTCGTAGCCATGTGAAACGTACAGTAATTTATTTTTAGATATGTCCTATTAATTGACAAATAAAAAGTTTCTCTTTATTGATTTTGGTAAATTTTTTTGACAAATATTTATTTCAATTATTAAGCAGCTTTTTTTAGTACCAGCTATATCAGTTAAGTTTAAATTTTCTTTTTTAAATGAAAAAAAAGTACGGTATTAATAAGATAAATAAAAATAAATGCGTATTGTATCGTCGGCTTAATAATATTTCAAAGAAGAAAACGTGATTAGGTATTTCGCGCTAGTACGGTCAACGTATGATAAGTTTTGCATGGAAATTATTAGTTTGCATTTTATCTGATAAAAATCAATTCAAAATAGTAGCACCTACGTAATTAATTACGTCATCGTAGAAGTAGTTTTTCGCTCCACTATATTTATGAAACAGTTCGTTATGCAAAATGTTGTTTTTTTTAATTTCAAATGCCACATCGATAAAGCCGAAGTGTTTTTTATTTAAATTAGTGCATCCATTTCCTTAACGAATACGTACATACTCTTTTTAATTTAAACAAACAAATTTATTTTCCTTGATTCAATAACTACGATTATTGCGTACTTAAAAAAAAAACAGCTGTTAATTGGAAACGTATTAATAAAAAACAGCTAAATCTGGTAATGACTATGATAAATTATGGTTATTAAACATATAATATTAGAATTTTTTGGGTGTTTTACATGGCAGTTAGATCTAGTTAAGTTAAATTGTAGTCGTCAGTCACTTCTTCAGTTTTTTGAAGAAACTTTTTAGTATTTTTTTTAGATTATGGTTAACTATGCATGATCAACTATATTATTTCTTCTCTTTTTTGTTCAACTACTATAATTACAATCGGCTCCCCAAATGGAGCCATATGTAACTCTCTTGACAAAAAGGACGTGTAAGGGGGTTCCTAAGAAACTTCCAAAATAAGTAATTCACAAAAATAGATACAAGTAATCTTAAAGTCAAATGTATAATTTCAAGTCCAGTCTTAAATTTAAAAAAAAATATTTATATCAACACTTCATAGTCCACAGGAACCAAACATTAATGATAAAAAAAAAAAATAAAAAAAATAAAAACAATACTAGTAGATTTGGCGTTGTCAAATTTCAGACTGTCATGCAGAATTCCTATGTCGAGTACATGGACACGTCTCAACCGTCGAATGTCCCTGCTGTCATCGATTAGATTAACTGCAAAGTTGTTGACGTGATTTTCTAGTCTCTGCTGGTATTTAACACTGCGCTGGTGTGCAACTTCACGAACCGACGGAAGCTCTAGATAATCGTGAACTTCATAATTTTACGTGAACCATGGTGCTTCAGCAATTACCGTCATCTGTTTCGGAAGTGTTGTATAATTTGTATGTTACTAGTACTAGCTGTTCCCCACAACTCCACACCGTACGTTCAGATTGGTCGCAGGATACCCTTGTAAATTAATATCTTGTTGGATAACCTAAGCCTGAGTTACTCCGTAGCAGCCAATATAGTTCCTTATACCTAGCGTTTAGTTGTTTTCTCTTCATTCTCATGTGGCACTTCCAGGTCAAACGCCGATCCAGGTGAAGTCCTAGGTACCGCAGAGTCTATGTTTGTGTGCTCAAGACACACACTGTGACAGTTACTCTTACACATGCTGAATGTGACATGCTTCTATTTACCTTGATTAACTTTAATCCTCCATTTTTTCTGTCACGCGCAGAAACTGTCTTATACCGTTTGCAGCTCTCGTGAGACCAGGCCAGGGTCTTCCTTAACGGCCAGGATAGCAGTGTCATCGGTAAATGTGGTGATGATGCAATCCTCCAGGGCTGGAAGCTCCGCAGCGAATATAGAATACAACAGAGGGCCCAGTACAGAGCCTTGAGAGACAGCTGACATAATCTCAAACTATATAATTAAAAGAAAAAAACAAATTGGAAACAAAATAAGATTTCGTTCAATTTCTTTGCATAATTCTTACTGTAACCAATTATTAAGCTTCAAACTTACGAAAAAAGATTTAATGCGACTTATATACAGGCCGTATTGAAAATAAAATCTAACAATTCATTACTGTTCTGTAAATAATTATTTACCAGCCACCTTTTTCATTTTTCCGAATACAGATAAACTGTATTTAATTAATTCCACAAAAAAACTTAATTATAGCATATAAATTACATGAATTATCTGTCATTTTTTACTTTGTTAACAAACGTTTTTTTTTTCAAAATTTTACTTTAATTTTTCAGTCATTATACTTACATGAAATATTATTATAAATTCGTATTATATATTTTACAATCTTATGAAAACCAATATATTACATTTATACCGTTAACTATGTAAATAATAATATTGACTAATCTGGTTAGTAAATTTTATACCTGGCAATACTAAATTGCATGAGTACACGTCCTGTCACATTACACAGTAGTTAAGCGTAATATGCTTTTAGAGGCTTTTACGCATCCATTATCAACAACTCTCGTTATTTACATAACAATAAGGAAAATACTGAATTTTTATTTTTTGGGTGTTAAGGGAAGTTTAATAAAACTGTTTTTACTCTTATTATAGGTTTTTATGGATTTTTTGTCACACGTTTGAGTAAAAAATAATTTTTAACAGGCTTCAAAAAAGGAGGTTATGTAATCGACCCGTATATTTTTTTGTATTTGTTTGCGCATAACTTTTTTCCTACTAATTCTATTGAAATAAATCTTGTTGCAATCGACGCAGTTACTTTTTGCGGTGATACCATAATGTTGAAAAAAGTTTTAGACATAAAAGATTGGTCTGAAAGTTGCCAAAAAAACTTTTTCGCCGTCCGGCGGATAGATAGGGACAGTGGGATTACTGATATTCTATATGTGTGCGTCACGTTCTGTAGGGCAAGTAGTTTGAGTTTCCGTACAAGATATGTAGCATCGTTACTAAAATCATCAAAAAACGAGATATCTCGTCTTTAAGTTTTCAGACTCGGTATACAATATACAGTATCGTTGGGACTCTTATAATTCAACCGACATCACGGTTCTGATATCGGTTCCATTTTTTAAAAATAATTATTTCTCTCAATTATCTTACATAATGAAAAGATATTGTTAACACTTTATAAAATAGAAGTATTTTCATGCACTTTATCCACATCATCAGTTTTATACTCTTACACAGATATTTCACATATAAAATAATAAATAAATAAGAACTATTCGGTTTTTCTTTTACCAAGTTTTTAAATACTTATTTTTATTACAATAGGTAATTAATGAATTAATATTTAAACATAAATGGAATTTTTTTAAAGTTAGTTATGAATAAAAAAATATTATAAATTGTTGATTTTTATTAAAAAATTTCTCCGGGATTTAAATATTTATATAAGAAATTCTATATTTATTAATATGAATGTATAATTGTATCTATATTATTATTATGTAAATAAAATTTTATCAATATCTTTTTTTTTTATCTCCCATTCACTTTTAAAGTTATCAGATTTTTCAAAAGAACTCTTATAACAAAAATCACTGTAACATCAACAAATAGTGTAAATAGAATTTTTAATTAGCATGAAAATTATTATTTTTCGTTTTACAGCTTCCAGTTGATTATAAACATTTTATAAGAAAGTTTTTTTAATGGTTGTAAAATAAATACATAAAAAAGCGCAAAAAAACTCTCACTTGGCACATTACTTTAATTTTTATATTAGAAAATGCTTAATTCAAAAGTTATCTTTTTTACGATTTTACGTTTTTTGTTTCCCATGTTTAAAAATATTGCAACATAATTACATTTTATATTTAAACTTTTGGTACGAGTTAAGTTAAAGAATAAAATTTGAAAATGACGTTCGTGATATAATGAAAAAAATGCTTGATGAGG
Source organism: Lycorma delicatula (assembly GCF_047948215.1). NCBI lineage: Eukaryota > Metazoa > Arthropoda > Insecta > Hemiptera > Fulgoridae > Lycorma > Lycorma delicatula. The sequence continues at coordinate 25,065,419 of NC_134456.1, forward strand.
TAAAAACAGGGAATCAAACCGTCGAGGTTTGTTATATCATACTGGAAAGCTTATGCATCGATTCTTGAATAATCATTCTCCTAAAATTTTCGAGTAATTAATATTTTTTTTGGATTCAACATAACGTTAATACTATTTGAAAAAATTATTACAACTTAAATATTTTTAACTTAAATTTAAGAAAAACTGGAGAAACGTAAGCAATCAAAGATACTTTTTTGAAAATAATTATTCTCTATAAATAACCAACACGACTACAGATCTCATTCCTTTAAAGGAAAAACAACAATTCTTCCATCTTTTAAAATTCTGTATAATATTAAATCTTATTTTACTTCACCTAGAATACAATATACTTAAAAAATTTAGCTCTATCATGCAAAATGAGTTAAAGGAAAGTTCTGTAGGATTATTAATTATCTAATGATTTAAAATCATTCATTAATGTTTATTGCACGAAAAATGATAAATTACTTATATATTCTTGATTAGAGAAGATTGAGTATTCTTTTCGCTTTGTAATCATGTTCGTAAAAACAAACATATCATAATTAAGTAATTTATGTACAAAATCTGTTATTTTATTTTACAAAAAAAAAATAAATAAATATCAATATTTAAATTTATTTTTATACCACGATTGATCGATCTTAATAAGAAAAGGTTCATTGTATATTCAATAAAAATTATGGAGTTTATTTTCTTACACAAGCCTCTGAGCCCCAGTACCCTTGCGGAAGGGAAAAATTTAAAAGAAAAACATTTTTTTTTTGAATTGTTTTACATATATTCTTAACTATGTCGATTATACGTAGATTTTATCATAAAAATTCGTAATTGAAGAAGGGATTGTCTACAACATTTATTAAAAAGGATCTACTACACAAATTGAACTTGAAAGGGTAGTTTTAATGAAATTTGTTCTTCAAAATGTTATTTATTGGTTATAAGTATGTTTGTTATAATGATACAGAAATCGAAATTTTATGAAACTATTTATATTATTCAAATAATTTAGATTTTTATCCTGCAAGTATGGTTTACTTAGCGAAAAAACCACTTTGAATTATAACAAGTTTGTTAGAAACTGATGTAAAATGTTGGTAGTATAATATATTAAATTCTATTTTTTCCATATTATTTTATGAAAAATTCATTTATTTTTGAAATAAATTTTAAAAATTTATAAAATTAATATAAAATCGAAAAACGTACAATTTCCGCCATCTTGATGCAAGCAATTTTCAAAACAATAATAATAATAAAAAAATATGAACTAGGATAAAATAATAACGCTAACTCATATTAAAATTTAGATTATTTCATTTTAAATTTATCAAAATTATAATTATTTCGTTCGTTATTTTTTTAGATGAATAAGCTTTCTAAAAGAGATTTCCTTCTCCCTTTAAGTTATTTTTAATAAAATGACTTTTTAAAGTTATCAACTTTTACAACAAAAAAATTTATTATTTCTAAATTTTTACTGTAAGTTAAAAAGGAAGTAACGTAAAGATTTTTTTTATTTTTAAAAATCGTTCAACCAACTATCCATTGCACTTTAACAGCACAGGGACTGTCCTTGTAGCTGTAGTAACTAATACTAGAAATTTTTTTAACTTTGGTTAGCTTCTCTTGAGCGAATTTTATCGTACTGTTAAATGTGCATCAGCAAACATAAAAATTTATACAATACTTTTATTCTAGTTATATGTAATAAATGTATTCTATTGTTAAATATAATTTATATTTATAATTTAAATTTAATTTATAATTATTGTTAAATATAATTTAAATTTTATGAATGATCGGATTTTTAAATTTTACGTTAAAATGTTTATTACCGTGGGAAAGAAATCATTTTTATATGACATTGATAAAAATATGGTTTTTAAAAACTCTCTCATTGTCAATGAAGTCGATCAACAACCTGAAATTTATTGATAGTATCGGTAAAAGTTAATAATCTAAAACAAGATATATAAATATTTTTTTATATTTGGGTAAATCAAGATAAAAATAATCTAAAAATAAACAAAAATTTTAAGTTTTATTGAGGATGTTTGTTTTAGAAAAAGGCTAATTTTTGCATTTAAATTTAATCCTTAGCGTTTTTCATCTAAAGGAAAATTACATTACTGGAGTAATGTGTGCTGCTACGAATTAGAAGGCTTAAATTTTTTTAATACTTTTTTAATAAATTTCTTTGTTTATTTTTAACTATCAATGGAAATTTAAAATTATTACTAATTTCTATTGCAAAATGTTAACATTCTAAAAAACCCTTTATATTCATACTTAAAAACAAAAACTTTAATTTTTTACAGAAATAACCACATAAAAATTAATGGATGAAAAGACTTAAAATTTAATGAAGGGCAAATGAATACCATATTTTAACATATGGAAAATTAAAAAAAATAAAATCCTAATTATTGTGGTTGGAAATCGTACCAGAATATTTGAAAAAACTGCAATGAAATAAATCAGAAACGAATAGGTTATGATTTGATATATAATATGATTATATTTTTAAATAGTTCATTAAAACATTATAGTAGTTTACGAGTAAAGTCAGGTGTATTCTTTATTTAACCGTTACATTTCATTTACAGAAATCCATCTAATGTCATAATTATAGTTTTTTATTTCACTAAAACTAAGTTTATACATTTTTTATCACCTTTACATATTTTATCCAGCTTTAAACCCATATTAAGAAATGATATTTCAAATATAATCTAGAACAATTCTTTTTATTAATACATAAATATATTGAAAAGAAATCCTTACAATTAAAAAAAAAAAAAAAATATTGTAAACTATAAAATTTGCCGAGTGCCAATTTTATCAAAGTTTGTTTTTAATTTTGTAATAGTAAATAAAATTCCTTATCAGTATAATACAAAAGGATATAGCATCGGCTAGAATACTCAAATAAATCATCATTATTAATTTTAAGTGCGTGTTAACATTTTGTCTTATTAAACGATTGAGTTCGTCTGTTATTGGTTTTTGTATAAATAACTATAAATGGGTTTTACGGTGAAATATAACTTGATTTTTATTTTTGTAAAGATTTGAAAAACCTTTTCAACCACTGCTACAACCGTTTTTCTTTCTTTAAAAATATATACGTATATTCTATTTTCTACGTCATTTAGCAATAAAATTTACTTGACTTTTTGTCAAGTATATATATTGTATATATATTTTTAATCGCTGTTATTTAAAAAAAATATTATTTAAGTTCATTGTAAGACCGTAAAGTAATTTTTCATTAGATGTTTATAATTAATCTGTAGTATTTTCTCTTATAATGACTAATTTATTTTAAATCTTGAGTAATTATTCGTGAAAATATTGAAGAGGAAAGAGGGCTAAATGTAAGTAATGGCTAAAGTATAAATTAATCTAAATTTTTCTCATTAACATATTTTTAACGATTTTAAGTTTGAATAAAAGTACTGCAATCTACATTCTACAAAAAAATTCTGCTTATAAATTTTATTTTTTTAAAGAGAATAGTGATTAAAAATTTATCATTGTTTTATAACAGTTTAATTGTTATTATCATTATTATTTGTTTTTTATTTTTAGCTAATTTATATCAGGAAACTAATCCCCTTTATCAGTAAAAATTTGAAAATTTTTACCGTTTAACATTAGAATGTTATACTAATTTATAGATAATCAATTAAAATTAATCGTTATAAAATACTGAATTACTTTTATAATTTTTATTAAATTTCGCATTAGAAACCTTTATATAACAAAAATTATTCTGTCACTATAAAAACCAATATATTTCAATAATTAAACGTAAAGGAAAGATTTAATTCTTTTTTTTTTTTAAATTAACAATTTTTTTATTTTTGCTTATTTTATTTCTTTCCATATTATGATAACATGCGTTTACATCTTAGGGAAAATATATAGCAATATATATAGCAGATAAGTTTTGCAAATAAAAATTCTTGATCTTCATTACAATTAAAGTTGAATTTCAAAAATATTTAGGTTATGTTACTATGATATCGGACAAATTTAACCGGCAGGTTATTAAATTGTTACTTTAGATTTTATTTAAAACACAAGAAATTTCTATTGTAATCCGTGCAGTTTAAAATAAGGTTAGGTTTTTAATTTTATAGTTCTATTTTAAATTATATTCAAAATAATTATTCTACAAAAAAAGTACAACTTATTTAACAATTACACGTTCTTACATTTCAAAACGCTAGACGTGCAACATTAAATCATTTATCAAAATACAAAATGTAAACCTAAACTCGATTAAGTATTATAATGTAATTTTTAATATATATATATATATATATATATACATAAACATATTTGACTTACCATCTTGTTTACCCTTCGGTGTAACTACTCGAAATGCGCTAGTTGATGGTGGCTGAGGTAAAAGTCCTGGGGACGTACGATTACCTTTGACAGCAACGCTGAAATCAAGCGGTGTCGATAATGTGACTTCCATGCCGACACGTCTTTACAGAAGCTAGAAACAATTCTTCTGGAGAAACATCTTTCAGAGCACTCACGGTGCGGGCGGATGTGCGCGACTACGAACAACTGTATGAAACGAACTGGCGCTCCGCCCCTGTCTCCCCCCGCCGTCGCACTCCACCACTGATAACGTGCTGTCCTCTCTTTCCCCACCCTTCCAGTTATCCCTTACATACAACCCTCGTGCTGCTGTGCTGCTATCAACTGCTACTTTGCTTCCCTAATATCACACATACACACACCGAAGCATTTGATGCTCTCGACTCGGTTTTTAAAGCATTTTTATTATTATCATTAGAATTACAGGATTTCAGTTAACGATCTTAAAGTTAAAAAATAATAGAAAAGAGAGATATTTTGAAACGTAGAAATGTAACAGGTTTATACTCTATTTACATAAATTATGAGAACGGTTCTACTGTAAACTTAACCGATCATAACGTGCTATTTTTTCTAATTTTCCTTACATTATGTTTGCCATAAGACATTCCCAGATTAGTAATCTTAAAATTTAGTCTTCTCGCTGACTCAGTTTTTAAAATGAAATGAGTTAGACCAACAAAAGTCTAAGATTATCAGTTTTTAAGAAGAATAAAATTTAATTTTTGTAAAATATTTTATTTCTATAGGGTAACATTTAAAGAATTCTTTTTCAAAGTTCAATGATTTTTAGATGTAAAACTCGGTCCAAAGTTACTGTCCAAATACTGTTACTGTAAAATATTGTAATTAAACGTAATATATTTTCTTTTTTCATTGAAAAAAAAATAGGCTATTTTAAAGCTAAGTACTAAAAACTAAAATATTATGTTCTAGTCTTTTTAGTTAATTTCAATTGACTATTTTTCCCTTTAAGAAGCTAGTGATATAATTACAATTAATAATATTTATAATTATAATTTTTAAAACATAATTAAATCAATTCTATACCTAATTTTCTTCCTATGCCTGTTAAAGATTCGGGATATAAAGAGATTATTTTTTTTTTTATTAATTTAACGCTTTTTAAAAAATATTTTATTTTTTTTGCCTCACAATTTGCCAACCACAATCTGTTCCGAGTAAGAACCCTCAAATAAATCGCATTACAAAAAGGACATGAAGAAGGATTTCCAACGAACACCCTCAATAAAACGTACATAGACAATAATTCATACGTACATATATAAGGTTCATATATGCGGTATATATAAAAAAACACTAAATAAGACCACATAGGTACAAGAGCTCACAAAGGTCTAATAAAAGACATATAAAAAGAATCTATAACATCTTCAAACAATAGATAAAGACAAACAAATAGTAATATAACAAGCTCATGGAGATAAATGGAAAAAGGCTAGGCTCCTCATCAAGGCACAGAAAGATGGTCATCTGTGTGATATTGAACCAGCACTCAGATTTCCTCAATTCTAGGACTTGCAGGCATTTTAGTCGCCGGACATCGTCGCTGTTGTCTAGGAGATCAACTGCTAGAAATTTCTTATGATTATCTAACCGCTGTTTATAATTTGAATCGAACCGTTTGACCTCTTCACGAAAATAAGGTTAATCTAAGTAGTGAATTACTTCGTTTCGTGCGAACCACGGTGCCTCTGCAATGGATCTCGCCAACTTATTTTGAAAAACCGGAGTGTTACTCTTAATGCTATCTCAATCTTACTCTTGCTTGTCGTATCCCGTAGCTCTATGCCATACGTGTAAATCGGATTTACAATCATCTTTTTTATTAAATTTGGTAATATTAATGTTAAAAAACTTATTTTGGTGTTTCTGCTAATTTATTTTTACTAGATTAATAAAATATGAATTTATACGTTTATGTTTACGAAACGTTATTGATTAAATGTTAATTCTATTCAGAACATTCATACCGGAATGAGACTGATAATAATTATTAATTTTTTAAATGATTATATACATAGATTATGATTCCTTGATAAAAAAATATTCCTTTTTATTCACTTTTTATTAATAAAAAAAGAGATACATTATTTTAAGAAAGATAATTGTCTATAATCTCTATTTTTTACAAACATACAAAAGCATCACACTAAATGAATAGACAGGTACCAAAATGGAAAAATTATATTAAAAATACGTATATTACCTTTTGGTTAAACTAATTTATAAATAAATATTTTGTAATTTTTTCAACTATTTTAAATGTTTATTATTATTTTTTTAATCTTAATATAAAAATGTTACAATTGCCAGTTTATCCTCTTCAAATGACAAGGTGTAATAAAAAAATATGAAAAGTTTTTCATTTAATAAGCTGTAAAATACTAACCTATAAACCATTTATCTTAAAAATATTTATTTTTTATTTTATCTTCTGTAGAAGTTACACGTTTGAACTATCATATAACAGGTTAGCTTGTAATATTACTAGATCATATACCTTATTTTTTAATCTATTACTTTTTTAATCTAATTCCATAGAGTAGAGAACCACTTTTTACATTTTAACACAGAATTAGTCACAGTTTATTTTTTATATTAAAAAAAAGTTCTATACACGCACAAATATTAAAAGTGTACACTTAAAAGAGTGATACTAAAAAATACGAAATACAACTGTTTTTTGCTGAAAATAGATTTACTAGTATTTATAAAAACATATACTTTTAATGGAGGAAACATTTTAAAATATAATTTCATTAATAAATACCACTTGTCATTCAAATTTAATTCATTAATGAAATAAATAATAATACTCGTTTACGATAAATATTAATTTTTAAATTTGTTGCTTATACTATATATATATATATATATATATATATATATATAACCTCCGGGACCACCATTAGGTATTGTTTTAGAGAATGAGATGAATGATAACTTTTGTAGCATGTAAAAATGCCATGCCTGACCGGGATTCGAACCCGGATGAAAGACCGATTTGTGCTACCACTCACGCCGGCAAATATCATTAATTTCATGGATGGTGGTTATTATTAATATTCTATTTTAATCTTAACAATTGATTATAACTTTATCTGATTAGGTATGTTAAATTAAAACTTTTTCCTTAGATTACATACTACAAGAATACCTCATTATGTTTCATAATTAATTAAAGGAGTTATACGTTTGAACAATCAAGTCCGAGTATAATTTTCTTTTTTGTGCGTGATAGCTAATACACACTTTTTAAACCGATTGATTCTACAAAGACTCATTTTCATTTATATAATCCTATACTTTAAAAAATATAATACTTCAACAATAATTTTTATTCTACGTCTTTATTATAACGTTTGAATTATGCGACTGGAACTTGTAGCATAATGAGGGTCATTATGAAACAGATTTTCATTATGATACGGGTGTTCAACCGATCAAAAGCTTACTCTTTTAAACCACTGACCGATTAGAAGCGGGTATTTTTTAATGTATCAGTTGGTTTTTACTTTGATTTTAATCCGTTTTAGTAGTTAACAAACATAGGTTAATTTGTATGTACACCAATAGGTAACTAAGTTTCTATATTACACTGCTTATCCTTTTATTAATTATGTTGGATTTTGAGGAAGAAATGTATTTAACACCGATCGATATTAAAGAAAGGGCAGAACTTATGACTTTTTTTCCGTAGGAAGTGCGAAAAGTTTGCCTGAACCAAACGCCCAACAGTCCGCTCATACTGGGTGTGTGGGGTTCACCGCCTGTGCGGTTGGACCCACTAAAAATCCAATCCCTCAAGCAGAATGGTGCTGAAATTGACGTAAAGGCATAACATAAGTGACCACCCGCGTCATAAGCGCACTTAATAACCTATTGCCACAGAAATGTATTTTTTAATGTATTTTTTGAAAAATTAAAAACTATCCGTAAAAATTGTATTTTATCATAGATTTAAATCAATAATCCCAATTTTCTCATCCATAGGAAAAATATGGTTTGCAACTCTCTATAATAGTCATTAATGTATTTTTAATATACTTGGGCACTCCTGCATCAATGGTTATCATTATAGGATCGTTGCCTAATGTACTATTAAATTAATTCTTTTCTTAAACTTCAAATCTTTCAATAGAGTGTAGATCTATATTTACACTTAACTAACAATTATGATTACTATAATCTATATAACTACACTTTTTTTATTGTTTCCTTCTTTTACATTTTTATTTCCTTAAGGATCATTTTTTTTTTTTTTAAATGAAATCTTTACTTTGATTTGAATTCGACTGAATAATCATGATTTAAATTTAAACTTCCGAGTAATTGAACTGATCTCTGCTGAATTTGTTAATTCCTTTCTTTGCTGTTTTAAAAGGATCAACCGCAATTGTATTCCAACCCACGTCACTATTTGTAATGCTGATTCTATTCATTCAATTAGCCTATTAGTCTTCTTTACATCACCACAAACCAAGTGAATTAATCCCTTTCCTCTACACTGCTTCTATCAAATTGATTCAACCCCTGTAGGAGTAACCTGACAGTCTGTATAGTATTTAAGTAAACGTAACTGCTGCATAGTCGATTACAATTTAAAATTAAGTTCAAATATCGTATGACCAATCATTTAATAAATCTACTGTACAAAACACATTTCCATAAGAATAGTTTAACAAATACTTAGGCTATCATTACTGAATCAGGTTATATATTGACTATTTAAATGAACGAATTACAGTAACATTTTTTGTTTGCATAAAATAAAAGCCCTATTAAGTCAATCTAAAAATAAATTATTTTATAACATCTTTATCAAGTAGGCCTAAACATGAGCCAGATAATTAACGATTAGCTAGTCTATTAAATTAAAATTTTTTCTTTAAGTCAATACATTGGTCTGCATGCTACTTTAACGTACAAATTTAAAATCGCAGCTGCAATAAACAATTGAATGAAACGTGAATATTAACAAATTAATATGTATGTATATATGTTTATGTAATTATGTACTTAAGCATTTTGAATTACCTCAAAACGGTTTTAATTATTCTAATCTTCCTTGAGTAAGTACCCAAAAAAGTGCTGTTTCTTTCCCATAATTTGGTTTCTCTGATCTCCGTGGTGGAATGATACCTTCATTCCTTTAATCTAGAAGATTCTGTGTCTGAATTTCGATTAGGATTGGCAATTTTCATACTCTGCAAAATTAATTTTTCATATGTAATTGTAATCGGGTAATTTAGCTAAAATTATTAGTAATTATTATGATTTATATTACATTTTTTTAACTAAGAAGAAAGTAATTCGGGAAATAAATGAAAGTTGTATAATATCTGAGCCATGTCTGTTCTTTTAGTACCGTTAATTTTGTAGAAAAATTTGTTTAAAAAAAACAGTTCAAAAATGAAATATAAATATTTGTTTGGTTGTAATATGAAATTAGAAAAAAATTTTAGATCTAAATACTAATGAAATTTTAACTGGCCTAAAAGAATTAAAACAAAAACTTGTGTCACTATTAGCTAATTACTAAAGTTTAAGGATCCTATTCATTTATTGTAAAGCATATATTTAGAATAAATTCCAACCTAATATCTTAAAATATCAATAATAAAAATAAGGAAAAAAGTATATAATTCTTCTAAACGTTATATATAAAAAAAATCCTGTATATTTGTTAACCAACATGGCATCGTTTCTTTTAATAAAAGTCACTGGTTGAACTGATATCAAAATTATACTGAACATCAATTCAAAAATAAGTTTACGAGACTAGCCCTTCACAAAAAAAAATTTAGATGCATTAATTATGTTATATTTGACAATATGTTCTTAATGGCGGTAATTACTTAATATGAGAATAAAAAATCTGATGTGGACATCACATGACTTCCTAGTACGTCTATTAAATTATATCTATACATTTTTCCTGTACTTCATTTAAACTTATTTCATTTGAAAGTGAGATACAACCCTCCAGTTCTTAAATAAAAGTAGACAGTTACACTATTGCTAAAATATTAGTTTTTATTAACATCAAATATTTATACAATTAAATTAATTCAACAATCTCACCTGAATAAGTTAGAGTAAGAGCCTCTTGATTACTCTTTAAATAAATTGTTACCAAATAATCCAGTAGTAAAAACTTATTATTCTACACCGCAAGGTCAAAATTAACATTGTAACCAGTATACAAGAGTTCACTAAATGGAATAATTTAATTATTATTAAATTTTATTTATACTAAACACTAGAAATCTTGTGCGTATTACGCACAAGTGAAAAAAAATTTCAACAATCACTTTAAATTGAATACATTTCAAAAATGTATTTTATTTTTCTGTCAAATAATTAAATAAAATGGTTTTTTAAAAATAAATATCAGTTTTTATAATAATTTGCTAAGAAACCCAAAAATAATACGATTCTAAATTATAATTTTCAAATAATATTAAATAATCAGATGTTTCACCAAATATGTTACATATACACAAATGTAATGCCTATTACATTACATTTACACATTTTTAAAAAAATAAAATTTTATTTCCCTAATTTTTCATTTTTTTATTATCATTGAATTATTATTTATGGTATTTTTTTTAATGATCACAGGTTAATAATTATTAAATCAATATATTTAAATTAAAAAAAGAAAAGTTAAAAAAAAAATATTAAAAAAAGAACGAGATGAAATCTGATTCGAACCGATATGCCTTTCGTTTATTCAAATATTTCATTAATTAAAATTTTAATTTCGATTGCAATCAAATAGGGAGGTGCACAACTAGATGTTACAACAGTGCTAAATCCAAAATTTCTAACATCCTACAGCTTATCGTTTTTGTGTTATGCGAGATACATACGCACATACATATGTACGTACAAACGTCACGCAGAAACTGGTCAAAATGAATATTTCCGTTGAAGTATGAAAACTGAAATGTTTCGCGATTACAATATTTCCTTTAGTACAAGGAAGTAAAAACGAGATAAGCTAAAAAGTTATTGACCACTCCGAATCAGTAAGTTAAATAGTTTGTATTGAATTCAAGCTAACATTGCCCGTTCGACTTAAGCGATATCTTAAACGATATTGCAACATTTGGTAGTTAAAAAATGTTTTTATTTTTTTATAGAGATAAATATTTTGTTTTGTAGTGTTTCGTAAATATTGATTTTTTTTTTAATTTTGTTATTTATTAAGTGATTTTATAATACTGTTGCTTTTGAATTTTCCTATTTTAAGTAGTTATTTTTACTTTTGCTAATTCCTTTGTATTTACAGATGATAATTTTTTTTAAATTGAAATTCAAACTACTATTAAAATAAATATTTTTGATAAACTGTTTTCGATCGTTTTTTTCTTGTCGACATTAATTCATTTTTTGGTTAATCGATATGGTATATTACTTCATTGACTATATAAAAAGGTTTATCTGAACACTTATAGATTATGTTTGCCGAAACTGTTCAATTCTGTAGTAACATCAGATCTTGATTTATTTTTGTACGAGTAGCTTCTTGAATGTTTTTTTTTTTGTTTTTCAGATTTATTAACTCAACTTAATTTTATAGAATAATATGATTAGTTTACCAATTGTCGACTCTTATCAAAACGTCAACTTTGATATATTTATTTTTGAAAATGTATTTCTTTATTATCAAATGTATATTAAATAAAATATGCCAAAATTTAAAAGATAAGTATAAGCAAATTATTGTTAGCTCGTAAAATGTTGCAGAATTTAAGAAAAATTCTTCTATTTATAAGAAATTAATTAAGATTTGGTAGATTTTTCTCTGTAATACATACTATAATATCAGGATAAGATTCTAGGTTCATTTTGATTCTTATCGTAAATAACGAAAAGTAATTCCGAACGTTCTCCTGTTGAAGAATTTCAATAATTACAAAAAATGTGAAGGTATATTTACAACTTAAATGTAAACAATATTTTTTTATAATAGGCTAACTGTGATTGTTATAATTATAATTAAATTTTTGCTACACACGTAAAACTTGAGTAAATTAACTGAGCGGCCAATTAGTATAGTCGTTATTGGCTTGTAGATCAACTGATCTCAGGTTCGATTCCTGTCGAGGATTAGGCATTTATTACGCTTATCATTTCATATTCACTTCATCTTCCTGGTGTTAAGTCATGTCCGATGTTATAATAATTATTTTATTTATTTACATAATAACAACATGCTTACGCCCTCTAGTTACTAGATGACTGATAAATGAATTTTGTGGCGTGCAAAAAATGCCATGTCTGACCGTGATTCGAACGTGGGACCTCGAGGTTATTATAATAATAATGACTACTGTCCATCTAAGTAAAGCAAGATACTTTTATTTTTATTTTACCTACCTGTTTAGGAAGAACAGTAAATAAGTCCTAATTTAAAAATAAATATGAAAAAAAAACTGAATGTAAATTAATTTAAAAAAAATTAAGGTATTTTTTTAATGAAAACTTGATTTAACACGAGCAATGTATTGTTTGTAAATAAAATCTGTTATTACAGGATGACGTGCGTATTTAAGTTACACTAAAATAGAATCAATATATTCTTGAAAATTATTTATTTTCTTATTGATGAAAGGTCTGTATTAAGTTAATATTCTGAAGTAAGATAAACAGTATTTGCGTAAAATTAGTAGATGGTGTAGGCTGTTAAGAAAATACAATAAAATTTGAGATAGTTTTTCCTTCCCTTAATTTTCTTCTTTATTTTTTTGAATGACTCATACTATACGTAAAAGAAATAAACCGCATAGGGTTCAGAGCTAGCTGCAGATTAAGTGAGTAGGTTAGATGGAATCAGACCAGACGGCAAGAGCGGCAGCAGAAGCAGCAGTAGTAATAGTGGTAGGGGTTGTGTTGTTAGGGGAGGGGGTAGGAGGGGCGCTGATTGGAGCCGTTAGGCTCCGCCTCTCACCCCTTGATTTGCATCCCCCGATCAACACACCGCACGACCGACACCACATCCACAATACACCACCGCCACCGCATCTCGTTAGTGCTAGTGTTCTTATGTCGAAAGTATTCTACCCTTAGTACTAAGCAACATCTGGAAAAGAAAAATAATAATACACTGACTGTGGTAGTCGGATCATTTAACGCCTCAGAAAGCTAAGATTACCGAAAAGCTTCTAAAATTAAAGGTATCCCATAAAAAAGATTTTTCTCAACTTCCTTTCTCAGCTGAAAATATTTTAGTACCTTCTTATGTAAAAAGATTTTTTGAACGTAAATCTAAGAAAAATTAAGAATAATTCCTGATGAAAAAAATTCATAGGTTTGACATACGGCTCAAGAAGGGAATGTATATTTCAATAGTTAGCTATTAAATTACAGAAAAATTTTTTTTATTCACTCATTATTAAAATATAACATAAATTCGATAATATATTCCACAATGCAAATCAGAAACTGATTTGGTTTATAAATGTTTTTAAACCATTTAAATTAACCAAGTTAATTATATATGCCGGCTTCCGTGGCGCAAGTGGTATCGTCTCGGCCTTTCATCTGGAGGTCCCGGGTTCGAATCCCGGTCAGGCATGGCATTTTCACACAAGCTACAAATCATTCATATTATCCTTTGAAGCAAATACCTAAGGGTGGTCCTGGAGCTTAAATAAATTATAAAAAAGTTAATATATGTTAGAAAGAATTTATTACGATAAATGTGTTACGAAGCTTATTCTTTGATTTATAATCATTAATAAAAGGAATGTTTCATGGGATAATTTTACAAGATATTACTATAAAGCTATAAAAAATTATTTACGTTGTGAATGAAAATGGTTAAACGTATCAGGCATTAATAGATCGTAAAATTTTTATGTTATGATTGTTATTTCATGAAAAAAGGTTTAATAATTTACGAGATGCTGGTACAAACATATGTTGTTTTTTTTTGGATTCACTAACACAAAAATTTCCAAGTTGCTAGTTTTTAGAAATAGGATTATTCAACTAAAAAATGTGTACTAAATATTAATTAAACATATTTGCTACGATATGTATTTGGAAATTATTAAATAAATTGTGTGTTTCTACCAGTTTCACAATATATGTGTTAGGCATTAAAATTTACGTTCATATAACTTTGATAGCCCATCGGGCTGGTCGAGTAAAATTTACTTGCTTTTATACGGATTTGTATACTAGACAGTGGATACCGGTGTCCTTTGGTGATTGGGATTCAATTAACCACACGTCTCAGGAATATCGGCCTGGGTCTGTATAAGACTACACCTCATTTACAGTAACATGTAAACTAGGTGAGATATATTCGCCTTACTAGGCCGTGGAGAGATGCTTATTGTTATAAGCAACTTATTGGAATAGTTTTATAAAAAATGTCTAAGAAATGCTACAGAAAATACAATACTTATAAACTTTTGTCAATGAAATCTGTTTTATATAAGAGTAATAAAATGATAGTCTATTTGCTTATTCTGATTTGTACTTTAATACAGATTTTGCATTTGATTTGTATATTTTCTTCCAAGATGAATTACGTATTCAATAGTCTAATAAACTTCCAACAATAACATCTAGGAAGGTAACTTTTTATTTACAGTGTAAAAGAAATGTCAATATTATGTGTTCATCCTAATTAATGCTCATAGAATTTTCTAGTTTGATGACAGTACGAATAAGAGAAACGCAGTTTGTATTATAATTCAAGTAATTGTGTGTGTTAACCGTGTAAGTTTGTGTCCGGAGGGCCATTGATGAAGTGTGTCATGTCTTATACGTCTGCCCCAGGTGCAAAGCTGAACGTACCAAAGTAGCTAGAGAGCTTGCATGGATCAATTCTGGGTTTGATTTGCAAGTTAATTATAAAATCGAAAGGGAATGGAACGTAGTTACTAGCTTCCCTGCAAAGGATGACTGAGGGGGGCCGACGCTGCTATAGATGAATAGATAGGATAGCAACCCGAGTTGCTAGGGCCAACCCGCCTGAGTGCTTACTTTACCAAGATAGACGTTTTGGCGTCGAGCCCCGACAAGCTGAAATATTTGCAGTTACGATGAAAATGGATGTATAGAGAACTCTGTGATGGAGATGCGGTGTGGGAAGGTGTAGGCATTGACCTCGTTCCAGAAAGCAAACCAGAGCAATTTGTGAATCAGTTTCTTGATTTTTAAGAAAATCAAGATCAAAAAATCAAAATCAGAAAAACCGAAGTAATATGGTAAGAGTTTTGTGAGAAATCTTCAGTGTTAGAGGATGGTGCAGGGATCGCGCTTCCAAGAATCGGTTAATTTGATAGTTGAGAGTTACAAGTTATGGTGGTCGAGGTTGGAAAAGGCCATACGAAGACGATAGTAGGTTGTGAAAGTATACCGATGGAAATATCTCTCGAGGTATGGCATCCTGACAGTGCCTGATACAGTAACTGATGATTGTGATGTGCAATCAGGTTTAGCGTGTCTAAAAGACAATCCCCGGTAAAGCCCATCAGGGCTACGAACGGAGGGAATGTGTGGCCACCGGAATAGTCACAAGGCGGATGTCATCCCCTATGGGAGTAAGGATGTTCGCCGTGTTAGTTAAGATAGATACTCGGTAAAGTGATTTCAACTTAACCATTACTTTTATTTTACAGTAACGGGAGCATGAAAAATTGCTAAATTTCCTGTAAGGGCACACCCTTATAAAAAAAAAAAAAATAATTTTGTATTAGATTTACTTAAAGATATCAATCACCCAATACCAAAACTTAGTAAACGAATTTCTAAATCTAATGTAAATCAGATACTGAAAGATTACATGTATACAAATTTTAAGTTGGTAGTAGTGCTAAATACGTGAAATCATTAGACGTTATGCTGGACAAAGACAATGAAGAATATTGGAACGTGTTTATTTTCATGGATGAGGGACATTTTGATGTTAATCGTTGAGAAAATCAGCATAATCTGCCAGGTTTTGGGGTTAGAGCAAGTAAATGAGGAAGTTGATTATGTCTCAAATTATCCAAAAATGCAACTTTGGCTTGGATTAATGTGCAGAAACGTTATAACTCTGTCTTCCTTTCGAGAGTAAACCGTAATGACTAGCAGCTACTTAAATATGCTTCTGCTGATTTTTTACTTCCTTGTACGAAGTAAAGGAAATATTGTAATCGCGAAAAATTTCGGTTTTCAATGGAAATATCAATTTTGACCATCCCAGAATCCGTTTTGACTAGTTTCGGCGTGACGTCTGTAGGTACGTACGTATATGCATATGTATTTTGCATAATTAAAAAACGATTAGTCGTAGGATGTTGATATTTTGGATTTTGGACTGTTGTAATATTTAGTTGTGCACCTTCCCTTTTGATTGCAATCGACTGAACGAAAAGTGTCCAGAAAAGACCAAAATCTGGATTTTGGACTTTTTGTTAACTGCAGTAATAAGCCTTCATCGAGAGCTTTACAACTATATATGATAAGTGGTATATATTTTCATTGGTTTCAGAGTTATAGCCAATCAAAATTGTAATTAATGAAATATTTGCATCTTACAAGGGTCAAATACATTGCAGATCGGTTCAAATTCGACTTCATATTTAAAAAAAAAAAAAAAAAATTTAATCTAAATATATTGATTTATTAATAATTATTAACCTCTGATTGTAAAAAATATTTAAGTAAATAACAATTCAATAATATCAATAAAAAATATATATGAAAAAAAATCAGAAGTTATTAATGAAATAAATTTTATTTTTTATTGTAAATAAACGTGTATATGTAATTTAATAGGTGAACAAAGAAGTCGTGTGGTATCCACATCAATTTTTTTTGCACAAGTTGATAAGAAATACGTTTAGGTTGTGTACTACAGAATGGTGCACTTCCATACTTCAACTTGGATTTTATTAACGTGCTTAATGGAAGATTGCTCAATTTGAGGATTGATATATGAACCACCACGAAGTCCAAATCTCACTCCGTTGTTTTTTTTATTGTTTCATATAAAGATCGTTTATTTTGTAAACGTCGTGATTTAGATCTGTAGTTTGGTAGGATAATAGAATTTGTTGGTACGATCGTGTGGAATCCAGTGAATATGGATAAAAATAGTCATTTGTTGCTTGGTGTGCTACAAATATTACAATATAAACTTATTATACCATATACACCACAATTATATAAATCATATAATACCATGTATACTTAATTCAGGAACTTAAACGTTTCTTAGTGTTTTTGTTCAAAATAAACTTTGAAGATTTAACTAATGATAAGGTATTACAGCGTCAAACGTTTTGATTCCCTTTCGAAAACTCTGTGCATAGAGTTTTCATTAATGTAGTGGATCTTTTTTTTATTTGAAGATTTACGCTCATGTTAACAAAAAATCTATTATTATGATTTCAAGTCAGAAAAAAATCAAGATTTAATTTCATACGCTTTGTAACAAGTAAATTACGGTAACGTTTGAAAAATACAGAGAAAATTAAATTATAATGGATGTATAAAGTATATTAAAAAATTCATCCGAGGAGAGTTAAAGAAAAATCAGTTACATAAGCCTGCAATTATTATGGCTGTTTTACTCTGTTCGTAGTAATTTGATTACATTAGAACTGAATAGAAAGATAAGCGCTACAGTCGGGATATAAATGGCGGTAGGCGGTGGTTGCAGGCCGAGGGAGTTTGTGAAAGGGATGGTAACAGGCGCTGGGAGTTTGTGATTAATTTCCAAGAAAGTGTTGCCGCGCTTCCAGCTTTGATCATGATGAGCAGCGGGCTGGCATTAAAATCATGCAAATGACTGACTGGGAGCAATCATGCCCTTAGCAAAGTAGAAGAGAGTTTAATTTCAAGGCAATTGTAAATTGTACTTTACCTCTTACCTAAGGCGCTTTAAATCCTTCTTTGAATACAGACAGAATATATACTCTCCTTTAAACTTAACTTCCAACTTCTTATTTAAATAAGCTAACTGGAAACTTTATTAGATTCCTTTTCAAAACTTAATTCAAAATTTTACTAATATTTTTTAAGTAAGAAAATTAAAAGTTATAAATGAAATATTACTATTATATTTTCCTTTAAAAAAGTGCAATTATTACTCACGATAGTTATATAAAATACTTACTTAATAACTGTAGAACAATTATGCTTCTTATAATTAGGTGACAACTAGGAAATCAAAAATAGCGGGTACATGTACTAATTTTCATAAGAAAGAACTAAACTAATAAAATGGAAAAAAATCTAAAAATCTTTTTGCCTTTTTAGCGAAGGATTCTTCTCTTCGCAATCATACATATAAATTATTATTTGTATGAGCTACATTTAATTCTACAAATTCTTGGATTCTTGGGTAATCAGAATTTTATTTCAGTAATAAATTTAAAAATTTCTTATTTTTAGAGTTAAAATGGTAAGCTAAAGGATTAATTGGCTGTAATTTGTTTCTCTTTACATTGGGAGTATCTATAAAAAAAAAAAAAAAAAAAAAAAAAAAAAAAAAACAGAAAATTAAGAACGTCGTATAAGATTTTTCAATATTATTTTCTTATGTGATTTCGTTACAGTTCGCGAATATATAATATGTTTATATTTCCAGGAAAAAATAAGCGATTTAAAACAAAAGCCAACATTATTTCCCGAAAAAATTAACAAATATTCATCGCCGACACCTCTTCTGAATTATTTCGGTTGTGTAATTTGTTAATGAATGTTACTCGGAAACAAAAAACTTAGTTCATTAAAGGAATATTTAATGAAATATTTGTACATTAAATACGGAGAGAAGCCAGATCTCCGTGGCAGAGTGATATCATCTTTAGAAAGTTCAGATTTTGAATCCTTCTCAGGTACAATTTTTTCGTACACGTTTTTGATTACTTTATTTCCTGTATTATGTTTGTACCAGATAGAACACAGCTGTAATGATCCTGCCTAACCAAGGAAAATACGGTGTAAGAAATGCATGAACAGTAGTACTATTTGGAATTGCAAAGAATGGCATATTTTAATATGGAATTTAATAATTTTGGCCTTATAAAAGAAAATAAGTTATTAATACAAATAATCGCTATCTGAAATATACCTTTTTCTAACGTTGTAATAAAAAAGACATTCAAAATTAAAAAAAAAAAAGCTCTTAACAGAAAAAAAAACTTAATCTGTAAAATTACCATCAAAATACAGTAAAAAAATGGGTAAATAGGGAAACATAAGATGAATATTAAAATGCTAAAAAAAGTTTCCAAATTTAAAGATCCTGAACAAGAGATAAATATTAAAAAAAAAAAAAAATGCGACTGCTAAAAAAATACATTGCTGGCAAACATTGCTGTTTAATATAGGATAATTACTAATATAGGTACCCATCGAGTTGGTCTAGTGGTGAACGTATCCTCGCAAATCAGCTTATTCCGAAGTCGAGAGTTCCAACGTTCAAAGTAAAGTTCGAGATTTCCTAGTAAAGGCAGTTACTTTTATACGGATTTGAATACTATATCTTTGATACCGGTGTTCTTTGGTGGTTGGGTTTCAGTTAACCACATATCTTAGAAATGGTCGACTTTTTTTGTTTTTATTTTCCATTTGTTAACAGTGTTGCGGAGAAATATAATTTACTACCCCTCACAAATGGGGGAGTATCGGACTCGCAGACTACGGAAGACTACACTTTACTTGCACTCAAAATATCATCCTCTGATGTATACCTGACGGTGATTTCCGGAGGCTAAACAGGGGACAAAATTACTAATATAGGATATTAAAAACGTGGGTGCGGTTGACAATTTTGTATACAGTATTTGTCAAAACCAACAAACAAGAGCAAGAAGAAAGAACATGCTTACATGATCGAAAATACTGCCAGTCAAAAAATCATATCATTTTTTTAAATGGATATATATATATATATAGACCACTCCCGGTAACATAAGGATTCCAGAGCGGGGTTATACATCTAAATCGGTTCAGACGTTAAGCTGCTATGGTGGAACAAACAAACATACATATACCCTAAATACATCACTCCTTTTTGGGCAGTTGTGTGAAATGTGGGATGTAACAAAGAAATAGGGGAACGGATAGTTAAGAATACCAGAAAGAGTTTATAATTTGGTATACCCTCGGTAAGAATTAAAAAATATCAGAAAGTGTAGTTTTTCTTAAGGGAATATTAAATCTATTGAGAAGCCAATAAAAAATATATATATATATAAATTATTTAAAAGCAGTTAAAATTTAAAAAACGGTTCTGCACATTACTTTTACTTTATCGCGTCGTGTTTACCAGTAAATTTTATTCTGTTTATATATTTATAAAGGTTTTTTAAAAATTTCATTTATTTTCAAATATTTATAATTAAATGGTACAAAAATGTTTACGAATAAAAATAAAGAAATATTTAAATATTAAAAATATTTAAGAATTCTTATAATATTCTTTTATAAATGGGTTTTAACATTTATTAAAATCAAAAATTTATCGAGTATTAATTAAAATTAAAATAGAGATACGAATTAATGTAAATCATCATTCATATTATACCAATGATGTTATTATTATTTTTATCTTTGTAACGTATGAACAGATTCACAACATCTGCAAAGTGTTAATGCGTATAGAAGGCCCAAGTTTCTTATGGCAGCAATTGATTGTGACTCATGTGAGAAGATCCTGGTATGCAAACATCCTCCTCGTGCCCTTTTTTATAACCATCTTTCTGCAAGTTGTGATTTAATGACATGGACCTACGCAAAACACAGTTTTTTCATAACTCTCAATGACGTACTTAATATCTAATTGTAAGTTTTTTCTTCTTTTTTCTATGTAATTAAAATGATTAATTTATTTTTAAATTAATTTCAGATTGAATACTGTTGTAGAAAATACATATCTGAGAACTGACAGAATCTGTTTCATCGAGGATCATCATATGGAAATTAAAAATTATTTGATATGCATATAAAACGAGTTATAATTAAAAAGTATTATTATCAAAACCTATTTTTCTGGTGCCAATAGATTTTATATTCTTTTTATTCTATATCCATTAAAATAGGCTGCTCGCTTTGTCAACCACTCGGTAATAGTTCTATTAACCTCTTAATAATTGCCAAAATTACTGCTCCCTTTATTTGTTCTTTGGTTTAGAAAATAAATTGCCACCGCGGACCAAATCAGGGTTGTTTAATGGTTGCTCAAATATTTCCGAGCAAAGTTTTTTTTTAACACCTTTGAATTGTTGCATGGGATTATATCTAACATATTCAAGATTTATCAAGAGAAAAGGTAAAAATGTTTAGGAAAAGTGCAGAACTTTCTACTACGTTTCGGTCTATTTCTATTTAATAAAAATCAGATTTCTTAAATTTTACTTCATGTTCAGTTGGCGTTACTTACATAGATTTTTCTCAGTATTAAAGTTTCTAAAATTCTTGTTGCGATACGTTATTTTTTTTACCGATATAATTTAACGAAGTTGTTGTAGGTTGAACCTAAAAAATTGCATTTTTGTAACACCATTTTTTATTTTTTATAATAAGTTTCTAAAACTTTACTAAAGATAACTTCTGGGATCTTGTTTTATTCAATTTTTAGGTCAGTAAAAAATTTTTAGGTATACAAAATCATCAAATTTACCGCTTAATTTAAATTCTAATAATTTCAGTATGACTTCATTTTATCCTTGGAATAAAAATCTGGGGGAAAATTTAAGCAGTCTATAATCCAAAATGAAGGACCCATTTTTTAAAATTTTTTCTTTATTTTCAACTGTAGAACACGATCTGAAATTCATTCAATTTCTTAGCGAGACACTCTGTATAAAAAACTTAATTGGTTTGTACTTAAATATCCTAGATAACCTAAGAAGTCTAAGAAGATATAGCAAATAAAAACTGAGATTTCCAGTCGGAGAACTTTGAATTAAACAAAACAGTTACATAAACAGGCGATTAAAATTATAACAGTTTTGATTGTATGTTATTATTATAACTTATAATCAAATTAAGACCTAAATGGTAAAATTATAAACATCTGAAAATTCTGAAAAACAGACAGAATTAAATTACTTCTTAAAATAAAATTTATTTCTAATTGGGATCACTCAGACTCAAGCGTAAAATATTTCTTTATACTAAACCAAAGAAAAAATTAAGAAAATTGGAAACGATTACGGTTTATAAAACTTAAAGCATATAATGTAACAAAATTCGGTCCGTGAAATATATATATATACTACTCAGTCGGGGCTCGCTTCACTTGCCCGACTATCTAGCCAGGGGACTCCACCCCGTGGACCCCCAGGGGTCGATCATCCCAAGGGAACATCGGAGCCGACCTAAGAGTTAATCGGGGCCACACGGCCTACTCAAGGGCCGTAGAACTCGCTGCGCTCGCCGTTCCGTCTAGCCAGTGCTCCATATCGTAGACCCCCCGCAGAGTTCGTTACCCTCATGGTTAGGAAAATAATACTGATAAATAGCATTAAAAGTATTGAGTCTTTAAAATACAGAATAGTAGTAATTACGGTAAATAAAGGGCACACACCTTTGACGACAAAAAATTCATAACTCATTATTGTTGTAATAGTGACAGAAATATAATAATAAAGTAAAAGGACTAATCTTTCTTTTTTCTTTAATCAATAACTTTAATGAACAACTTCACCGCGAAGAGTGCTGTGGTTTAAAACCTCCCCGACCGGATATCCATTTAAGTATACTCAGTCGGGGAGGGTGTCCTTTTACTCTAAGGGAGCGTTCCCCGCTCACCGGTTGTATACCCGGCACGGCAGGTTAGCTACCCCGGTCTCGGATCTTTAATTTTATTTTATTCGCCTGCCTCTAACGGGGTGGCGTAGCCATACCCCGTCTCCGAGGTGTAAGTCTTTCAGGTGTAAGGCCGTTGTCTGAAATTTCTCTTCTATTTGGAGCCCATCTTGGGCATACAAACACAGTGTGTTCCGCATCATCAGTCTCTGGGCAGTACACACATTGTGGGGTAGGTCTTTTTCCAATTCTAAACAAGTAATGGCCGAACGAGCCATGCCCCGTCAACAGTTGTGTCGTATAAAAAATCTACATTACCTAGTCTATTACTAGTCCACGTATTTATGTTGGGGATTAGTCGCCTGGTCCAATCCCCAACTCTAGAGTGTGTCCATGTATCCTGCCACTCTTGATCAATTAGCCGTTCAACCTCATCTTTGGGCATACCCCTATATCTAAGTGTTCTTCCTTTAATTTGTAAATCAATGGGTATAACCTTCGTTAATATACACAACGCGTCGTATGACACTGTTCTGTATCCCGCGGCTACACGCAGTAAAGCAAGCCTGTGTACTCTTTTTAATTTTGTTTTGTTTCTCTGAATATTCATTGTATCTCCCCATATCGGGGCCGCGTATAAAATTGCTGACGTGGTAGCCGCAGTTATCAGCCTCCCGCAGTTAAGTCTCCTTAAAACCTTCCCTGGTGAAACACAACTGTACCCTGAAAATTTGAAAGCAATCAGTCAGTCGGATTGTTCTCGCCTGATACTGTTACAAATAAATCCACAGCCAGACAAACTATCGGCTTTATGTCTAAGGTAAGAGAAGGTATATGAATGTCCGAATTTAAGGTAAAATCACTGGATAGTAAAAGTTGTTTCAGTAATAAAACGTCATAATTATTCCCAGCAAACCATAAGTATACATTTAATTCAACTGTGTAATTCAATCACGAATCTGCCTGGGATGTAGTAAAATGTACAAAGCATAACCAAAATGAAGGAATGAAAAAATGGGAAAGAAAGAATAGTGAAAATGGGATGATAAAATCCTTCCAAATCCATTCATCTTCCACCTAGGCAATGGTTATTCTCAAAATTACTCGAAAAATTTAGGTATCTTTGCCCACAGGATCTTATAGTACAAATAGAAAAAAAGTAACTAAGATTTTCTTACATCCAGCCGTAAAAAATGCATAAATATAGAATTTTATAACAAATTTACTTAAGGTCAAGGTCAACTTATATAAGCTTTTAAGAGTTAATAGAATGATTTGTTATGTATCTTAAATTAAAATTGTTGTTAGGGCGAGTGAAAGTATATTTGATTACCGTTAAAAAATGTAGATATATCAGTATATTTACTTCAATTAAGTGGGATTAAGCTTATGTAGTGATATTTTAAATAAGATAAGAGTTGGTCGGATTGGATAGTTAGTCAAATGATCTATAAGTATCTGTGTTGCAGGATGTATTCATACAATTTAACCGGCAGAACACAATCAGTGCGGAGCGCCTGCTATTTTGACCAATTAATTATTCAAATTCACTCTGACGGCGCCCACTACTTCCCGCCGTCCGGCGCCACGCGTCACTGTCTTAGGGCCTCTCTCTCACGCTCTTCCTCTTTCACTTATGTACACATACGTACATGCATCGCACACATTTATACGCATCATTGATGCACGCACGCATAAATGCATGTTGCAGAGGGATCTCATTCACTGTCGGGTTTAGTTGTCACTTGACCCTTCTTCATCCTAAAGTATTATTCAGTGTGACATTTGACACATTCAACCTTCCAGAGTACGTATACTACAAAATATAGGGGAATGAGACAATATCATTATTCTTGGTTTAATTCCTCTTTTTAGTGTCATATTATGTACATTACAATAATAAAAATTTATAGCACGTTACGCATAAAACATTTAGTACTTGTCGTATGCTTCTGTGCGCTGTAATCAAAGTGTAAAATATAAGGCATCGTTTACTTGCTATGATATGTAGGCCACTGAAACCAGTTAAAGCACATAATATGATTTATATTTTATTAAATACATTAAAAAGAGTACAATATTGATGTACCATATTCGAAAAAAGGCTGTACAAAGTACAAAGTACATTTACTTTTAATTTTTAAAGGTCTTCAAGTTGCAATGCAATGAGAAATTATTTAATTCCATATTACACATAATATATTTGTTCACTACTATATAAAGTTATTTTTCGTTTGTTCTCGATAACCGCGAAATCAACTGAACCGAACATTAAGAGATTTTAACTTAAGCGTTCTTATTGATTCCAAGGATGTTTACCCCTGTTCAAACTCCACCAATCTCACTACTTTATAAATTATAAATAAATAAACTACAATTTTATTTTTTTCTTGCTTGATGAAATTCACTACAGAAAATCAAAGCTTGTGCGTAGGAATATGAAATGTAATTTTTGAAGGTTATGAAAAATGATGCTATGAACGGGATTCGAACCCGGGACCTCCAGATAGCCTCCATAAACACTACCAAACGCGCCACGAGGCCGGCGAATAAATTTAATTTAATTTAATTTTTTTTTTTTTAGATTTAATTTCCTAGTTTATATCAATGTCTATGTCAGTATCTAATTCTTCAGACAGTTAATTTGTGATTTACTAAATTTAATATCGTTGTCTATAAAATATTGATTTATATTATTAAATTAAGTATGTATTTGTATTATTAACGAGAAAAAAAATTATTCTGATAATAAAATTAAAGGGAATGAAGGAATATTTATATATTTAACCCCTGAAAAGTTGTTATCCAAATTAATCTATTTTGGTGAGCTGTTTACTGGTTGAACTGTCTCATGAGCTGAACTGTCTTACGCAATTCCTGACCGGCCATGGGTTCTTCCGCGCCTACCTGTGTGGTAGGAGGATAACGGATGACACCTACTGCTCTTACTGTGGTGACCCGGATATCCCAGAACACGTGGTGTTCTGGTGCCTGCAGTGGGATGAATACCGCGTAGCTTGCTTGGCGATTACCGGACCGCTCAGCGTGGAGAATATTATCGCCACCATGTTGCGGAGCCCGAAGAGGTTTGATACCATCGCAGGGTTCGTGGTGAGGGTTCTTCAGGAGATCGGGGAGCTCGGGGATGAGGAACAGCGTTCTGCGGAGCTGCCGTTTGCACGTGCTAGCACGAATGGGCGGTAGCGATGAGGCACGGGGACTCTTGCACCCCCGAGCGAAAAACACCGAGTCCCGGCGGGGATGCTCCACTCGGGGTGTTCCCGTTAGAGACATTGGCATAAAGAATGAGTCCTGGATCCCGAAGTGGGAACCCAAGGACGCCATAGCCGGCGGGCCTGGTGGATCGTACTCTGGGGGTTTTAGGAAGGTGCAAATTAAGATCCAACCGGTGAGCCAAGACGTGAAGGTCCGTTAGATTAAAGGACACTCCCCTGTACTGTGTAATAGTTAACTGCAGGATCCGACCCGGGAGAAAGGTTAAAAAAAAAAATAATGTATTTTATCCGGTAAGTTTTGAATAACGATAACTGTGAGAGTAGCAAACCATACACAGTTGCTAAAAAATATTTCCCATTTTTGAATTTCTATGCGCAAGAGTATGCTAATCTTTTTTAAGAGTATAACTGTAACTAAATATGTTTTTTTTTTTATCTTTATCCCAAAACTACACATTAATAGACTAGAATAATCTCTTGTGATGATGTCTAATTATTCCCGAAAAATACTTTTACACATGAAAAAAGAAATTAAAAGAAAATTTAAATTAAGGTATTTACAACATTTCTTTGAATTAACAAAATACATATTAAATATTACACTAATTTTGTTAAAAAAAAAATATATGCTTGGTTATTTTATATGCAATTTTATCAGTTATATTTTCCATTTATAATATTTAATTCCACTAAAAATATTTTCTGATTAAATTTTGGAATTTTTCTTTCAAATTTTTTTACCTCAGACAATCTACTCATTGATACAAAATTAGTGTATGAAATTAATCTTCAGTACAAAATTAATCCATTCCAAACAAAAAAAAAATCAAATAATAAATTATATAATTCCTTAAAGCCCATTTAAATATTCTGTACTGTATATAATTTTTTCTAGTGCTTATATTGAAGATTTACTGCGTAGTAGCTAACTCCAAGCGATTTTCTAGCATAATACCTCGTTCTGCTTCTATTAGATAAAATCTATAACTGAATTACTAAACCTTTTGGTTTTATTAATTACGAGTAATTCAAAATGATTAATCCGATTTCAAATAAGTTTATTTCTATACTTATCAACCATATATTAACCTACCGGTTAAAAAGAAAATTTTACATTATTGAAGTGTCCGCTAGGTACCACCGTTAAGTTTTCTTTTCACTCAGTCTTCCGAGAAAATTGCAATCAAATAATAAAAAGCTTTCTCCAAGATGAAGATTTGTAAGTGTGAGTTGATGGTAAATGTGAATCGTGAATTTTGTCAACGCTATGGAATAGAAAAAACGGATGGTCAGAATCTCTGTCAAATGTATAATTAGTTTGGGGAAGCAAGATTTTTGTGTAAAGAAAAGAATATAGAATCCTTGTTTATCTGATGATTAGTCTTTCTAACATAACCCTATTAGTTATCCTATCTCACATATCAAAAACTAGGGATTTCACAGTTGTATGTTTATCATATCTTTAGCCAACGTTGATTTTTTTAGTTATACAAATTGCACCTTCAGCAATTTCTTTTACAAGACCAGTGAACAAATTTAATATTTGTTGAAATTTCTCCTCCAGACTAAAAGAAAAAATAACTACTTCTTCCTTCAGAATAAAGGAAGAAGGATTTCAAAATGTTCATAGGATTCAGCAATGAAGTCAAGATTTCATTTAAGTGACAACGTGAAATGTCTCGAGGTTCACTACGGTAAACCCACTTTCAACAACAATCTACGTAAAATGATGATTCACCTAAACTTTAAGTCAATTAATCCCTTTATTTTTTATAGAAATAGGAATGAATGATCATTCCTATCTGGATGTAGTACAGAAATATTTATTTCAGCAAATCATTTTCAAAAAAGATGCGTTGCCATCCTACAGACATTTAAATCTCTCTAAAAAGCTTTCCTATTTTTGGATTATTCATTACGTGACTTGATGCTTAATAATTGCTATCTTAACTAGTAATTAACCGAATCTTATTCCCTGCGCCTTCTTCTGGGTTTATTATGATG
Source organism: Lycorma delicatula (assembly GCF_047948215.1). Lineage (NCBI taxonomy): Eukaryota > Metazoa > Arthropoda > Insecta > Hemiptera > Fulgoridae > Lycorma > Lycorma delicatula. The sequence continues at coordinate 25,093,867 of NC_134456.1, forward strand.
GATGCTGTACTGTTATCGCCATTGATCACAATTCGTTGATAAAATAATTGCATCTGTATTAGCATGAAGTCGGTAACAGTGACAACAAAAAGCGAATTTTTGACAAGTTTTTTTTTTGGTAATTTTTTTAATGACAGTTTCCCTAATCACTCTGTGATTAATGGACGTGAAATGTATACTTGAAAAAAAAAAACAAAACCAAAAAAGGAAAAAGATTTATGAATAGAAATCTCAAGATTTAAAAGTGAATAGATTATAATGAACTGTGCGTTTCGTTTTTCTTTACGTTGCAAATCTATGTATTTGTGCTGTTATATAATTATCTCTAATATAGTCAATAAGATATAAATAATCAAATTTCATACATATTCGAATAAATATAGTATTAATCTCAAACACGTGTAGTTAATCTTTCTTCTTTACTCTTTCTTCCTAATGTATTTATACAAAACCATTACTTGCTGAAGAACGAAGAGGTCTTCGGGAGAAGAAGAGGGAGAAGATGAAGAAGAAGGAAGACCAGCCACTCGTCTCAACATCACGGACTGGAGTCCGGAACAGAGCCCAGCAGAGATGCGTCCTGAAGGGCAGCCATACCAGAAGCGGATGAAGAGCTTCTTAACAACCTCTCCTAATTCAAACTTACAATCAGACCAAATAACCCAGCAATAGCGACTCCTCCGGAAAAGGGGACGCATTGCTCCCTCCTTAAAGCTAGTGCCCCGTTGTGGCGTATTCCTGCTAGCCGATTAAAGAGTTAGCACCGAAAGGACTTCAGTGGACGGTCTGAAGGGGAATTACGTCGGGAGGACAGGCTTTATAAGCTTAGCCTTCCGCGGTCGGCCCATAAAATGGGTTCGATAACGCTGGTATAACAACGGAATTGGAATGCAATTAAATCCGTCTTAAATTCACTATAATAATAATATACAAAAATTGAAAAATTAGATCCGAGACTAAAAATAACCCTTTTAAAAACAAGCCCGATTAGAAAGATCCAGCAGCAAGGGACTCTGTCCAGGCTCTGCGATAAAGTAGGGAGTAATAGACTCCTGCCAACTTTGCATTCCATTACTTGCAGTAAATATTCTATCGCGTTTCAATATCATTGGACGTTTTGTACTATAATACCGCTATAAAGTTACTTTTTTGAACTGGTACTAAACTTACTTTTTTATTACAAATAACATCATTCAACAAAAATCAGTTTTTTTACTGTAAAATTTGCTTGGCATAAGATAAAAAATCGCTTCCGAAAACGACAAAAACATTTTAAAAAATACCAAGTTCCCAATGGTAGTTATCACCATAATATAATTACATCATTACATCATCAAAATACTTATCACTGTTTTGAAGAACATACATTCCTATTAGAAGCAAAAATATGTAAGGGTAAGTTTTAATTCGTAGGAACTTAAGAAAGACTTCTATCTATATATATAGAATTAATCGAATTCTGTCTATACTAGACGCAAACCGATGTAATTTAATATGTTTCGGTAAAACCGCATACATATGAGTACAGTATATAAATTGAAAGCCTCAGCTGACTATTTTGATATCTACCGGAACCGTCGATCTATCAGATCAGATCTATCAAGTCGATATCTATCAGAACTTTACAATTCAATTAGTTACTAGTGTAGCCTAACCGAAATTTATATGTAGGTTTTCGTAAACAATATGTTATTTATTATTTTTTTTAAATCAGTTACATTGTTTCTCTGTTGAATACTTTCTTAGCTTCATTCTTTTATTATACGTTGACGCGTTTCGGAATAACTCCATTGTCAAAACTTATTGTACTGGTATTTTTACGCGGCAACATAATAATAAAAAAATGAAGATAAGAAAGGTAAACAGAACTCAACCTAGAAATCACAGTGTTCTTAGCAGAAAATATATAATAATTATTATCTTTATAACAGCAATTCTACTACACTATATTATTTGTTATAATATTAGTATATATTTCTTTTTATTACTGAAGCAGATTTATAACGCACTGTTTCACAATAGATAAGGGTTCTTATAGTTGTGACAATGCAGTGAATCTGAATACTAGAGGCAGAAGGTAGAATTAGTTTCTTTAATAATGTTTATTGTAGGTTTATTATCCTATCTCTGCAGTCTGTTACCTACCCTGTTTCTAACAAGCAGAATGGAAGGGCTACTTGAAGGATTTGATATCACTTGAGCTTTGGAATTCTAATCATCCTGGTATTGGATGGTGGCTAAATTCGGCTGAGCGAAGAAAACATTAGAAATTCACCTATCAGTTACACTATTATGCCTGTCATGAGATTCTTGTTATTCTTGAAAGTGACTATACCGTTTCAGAAATGATTTCTATTTAATACCGATAAATGCAATATTATTTCATAACATTACAGTTATGATATCTATCACTTGTTAATTATTTTACTCCATATGTTGTGTACAGTGATTAAACAATATTTTTAATAATATATTTATTAATACAATGTACGTACTCATTATTATGTATTTATTAAAAATGATTTACACGTATTTTAATCGTGATGAAAGTTATTATTAAGTAAAATGAACCGGTATAATATCACAGATATTAAATTCTTTCTCTTTATTATGCTTGGAGAAATGAGAATAATGAATATCGCAAAAGAATTATAACATCGTTCAGAATATTTTTTTTAAAAAAATCCAATAAACTTCTAACTGCGCTTCAGAGTAGAAAAAATTTTTACATTCTTTATTTTGTGGTGACGTATATTTTTTTCTTTCTATTTATTAAGACAATTTAAGAATATAATCTTGAGATTTCTATTCATTAATTTATTTCTTTTCTGTTTTTGTTTTAAAGATTTCCAAGAACCAGATACTTTATTTTTATTGTTGTTATTGTTGTCACAATTAAATATCTATAACCTCTTCCTTCAGAATAATGAATAGATATGTTGATTAACTAAGTTGAAGAAGAGAAAGCCCAACAGCAAATAATTCCTCTATATCAGTATTATTCTTGTTGGTTACCTATAACATCTGCCGACGAATGATAATGAAATTAAATTTTTGTAGCGTGTGAAAAAATAACTTGCCTGATCGGGATTCAAATCCAGAATGTCGATTGAAAGGTAGAGACGATGCCACTCCGCCACGGAAAACGGAAATTTTATTAACAGTTTATTTTTTTGTTCTGATATCAGTAGCTTTTTTGTTCATTAATAACATTTATCAGTTATACCAATTTTATTTTTTTTACAAAAAAAAATATTTTTAAAAGTTTCACGCAGTTCAATTTTTATTTTAATATAAAAAAATACCATGTGAAATAGAATATAGTGTAATAGAAAACGTACTGTGGTGTGCAAATTAATCCAAACACAGGAAATATTTTGTTTATCTATATGTTGTTGCTACACTGCTTGCTATTATTTAAGTTTTCTACGTAATGTGATGTTAAATAGCAATTTTCATGTTATGAATAGTGTTTTGTGAAAGTATTTTTTTTTTTTTTTTGTTACAGAATCGTATTTTCGTATTTTTCTTCTGCGAGTCTTGGATATATAATAATGGACAAAACTCCAAGAAAGAGTTCGAAAATTGTTTCTCTTTCTTAATATACCAGTATGACAAAGATTTATAGCTTCTAAGTGTGGTGTACGACTAGGGACAGTGAATGCTATTTTTAAACAATTTAAAGAAACTGGTTCCTTTTCACTTCAAAGGAAAGACAAATGTGTATGTAAAAGAATAATTACCCCTATACAGGATTGGTTATTAGTGAAAAAAAAAAATTAACTTGATCCAAAATTATCTGCTGTGGGTCTAAATCGAGAATTAGCAGTCAGCGGAACAGATTTACACTTGACAACTGTTAGACGCCAACTTCTTGCAGCTGGACGGAATGTTCGTCGACCAGTTAAAAAAACAACTTTTTACACCAATAATGTACAAAAAAATGTGCTCTTATAGACCAAAGCACATGCTAACTAGACCAAAGAAGACTGGAGAAATGATATATTTTCCGACGAATTACATTTTTATGTTCAGGGCCAAAGGGTTCCATCCGTTAGAAAAATATCATATCAAAATAGATCACCGGCTCAAATCCAACAATCAGAAAAACATCCCCATAATTAAAATGTTTTGGGGTTGTTTCACATTTGAAAGCTCTTGTTCATTACTTCTAATAGATGGTATGCTGAAAAGTGATGAGTATATTAAGATTCAGAAGAAAAGAGTTGTGACACAACTTCAAAATAAAATCCCATAAGGTAACAAAGTGATCCAAAAAGAGTTGGCGGCGTGCAATACTACCAAACGTAGAAAAATCTTTAGAAGAATGAAACAATAAACTGTTCCCGTAGCTAGGCAACTCCCCAAACCTAAACCCATTTGAAAATCTTTAGGCAATAGTAAAAAAGCCACTCTCAAAAATGATTTGTACCACAAAGTCTGACATCATTAAAGTAACATTATCGGTATGATTTCATGATGAAAAATAAAAAAAAAACGTGTAGTACACTTTTGAAGTGTAGCATTAAAGGAAAACATATTAATTAAAAATTACATTTATTCACTTACTGTACAGGTACAATTTAAAAAAAAAATTAATTAGTTTTTATTACATAACATCTGCGATCAAAATTATTTGCACGCTAGTGTAGGTGTGAAACAAATAATCCAAAATTCATGCAATCTAAAATTAAAAAATTATCGTCTCTAGGTCGTAAAAATATATAGAATATGTAGGGAAAATTATTCTTTTGGGGGTTGGTAACACTGCAATTTTTCTAAACGTGTTATGCGTTTCTTTAATTAAAAGTCAGCCATATTTGTTTTTTTTAAGTATATGTTCCGTAGAGATATGTAGTTGATTTTTTACTACAGCAACGAATTTATATGCACATATTTGAACATCTTACGCACTAAAGAACTCGTGAACGTAAGAATTATTTCAGAATAACTTTTCTGGCATTCATTTGGCAAGCAAAACAACTATTCACTCACTCACTCCCGTAAAAATAATAGGATAATACGTGATGTGATTTTAGCACAAACGATCGAAATGGTTTAAGATATTGAAAACTGACGGTTTCAGTATCACAGAAAATAGCTGCGTAAACTATCTTTGCAGGGCAGAAATTCTAAAAAAAAAATTAAGAGCCGCATAAAATTGCAAAATAACCATCTTCAAAAATGATTGTTCAAGAACTTATAAATCTAAACCTGGTTAATTACTGGAAGTAATTTGAATCAGTTATTAAATAAAACTAATGATATTTGGTAGCATTTATTCCAGCGATGAACTACGTTTTAAGTGGGTAAGTTGAAGAATATAATGATGGAGTTTAGAACAGCATAAATTTACAGAGATTTCAATAATTGCCATTATGTAATGAAAAAGGTTGTTTTAGTGAGCCATTTTACGGAAGAAAATTATTGGATTGATTTTATTAAACGATAATAAAAATAAACTTAACACATTACAGCTAAATATACAGACTTAAGTACTGCACCTAACTTAGGTCATAGTTCTTTTCTCGGTCATGACACCGTCGTGAATTGGATGGTGAAATCATGAATTTTTGAAAGAATTTTTGATGAAGGTTTAAAAATATTATGAAATTTTCTGATCTCACATAATCATATTTTTCTCAATGAGGTTTTCAGAATAATATCATTTCTATCAAGAAATTTTCCACCGTATAGTTGGTGCTTGTTATCAATGCGACTGGCTGGAAATCGATATGATTAATTTTTTTTTATATTCGTTTCAAACAAAATTCAATTTTAATAAAAGTGCTGTAATGCTCAGAACGTTAAAACATTCCAGCGTTTGTCCCAATTTTTTTACAAACTTCCTTAGTTTTTCTTTTATAATCGATTTCAAATATGGAAAGAAGTTCTCAGTTTAAGGTATGTATTTTTCAAACCTTACTCTTTAAAAAATGGATCAGTTGCAATTTTAGTTAATATGGAAAAAAGGTTCTGTTTTTTTTTTTCAGATAACTTAAGTAACAAATTTTTTAAGATTAAAAATTAATATTTTTTTTTTTTAAATTTGAAATATTTTCTTTAATTATTTTCACCATTGTTTAGTATAGATTGATTTTGTGTAATGATATATAACACAATTTCATTCTAATATTCAAACTATTTCACCGTAAAAATTTAAGAAAATTATTCGGAAAATTTTAGATAATAGTCCTTTGCTCACGTTCAGTAGTAGTTCCAAACATTTGTTCCCCTTTACTCTTTTTGTTATTTTTATATTTTTTATTAACTCTTTGCCTTTTTTGAAAGGTTTTTTAACGTCACAGCAATTTATTTCTTTAGGACTATTAAAAAAAAAAACAAAACATAAACAAATAAACTTAACTTCTAAAAGCATTCTATAATAGTAAAAATTAAACATGTAAACCAATGATTTGTTTTAAATTTGTTGTCCTTACCTAAACTTTAAGGACAATTGAATAAGTTTTTTTTTTTAATGGGGTATGTTAAAAAGCCGGTTTATTATTATTTTTTTTTAAATTTATTTTATAAAATAGTAAAAAAGTAAATTTTAATAATTGGGGTTGGGTTCAAATTATTTATAATTGTGTCTTCTAAATCAGCTGATCAAGAAACCAACTAATCTTGTATATGATCAACTGATCTCAGGATGATTCCAGAAAAGAATCTGTTATTAGTTTATCTATTATTCCATCTATCTCATATTCTTTAATTTTGCATAAAATTATTTAAATAATTTTTCAAATATTTAACAGATTTTCAAATATTTAAATCTTTACATGGAACTAGCAGTTAATGATGTTAAAGAACAATTTAGATTCGGAGTAACAGTACAAGGTGAAAAGATAAAGATGCTACGATTTGCTGATGATATAGTAATTCTAGCCGAGAGTAAAAAGGATTTAGAAGAAACAATGAACGGCATAGATGAAGTCCTACGCAAGAACTATCGCATGAAAATAAACAAGAACAAAACAAAAGTAATGAAATGTAGTAGAGTAAAGATTATGGAGGTAGAAGAATTTTGTTATTTGGGAAGTAGAATTACTAAAGATGGACGAAGCAGGAGCGATATAAAATGCCGAATAGCACAAGCTAAACGAGCCTTCAGTAAGAAATATAGTTTGTTTACATCAAAAATTAATTTAAATGTCAGGAAAAGATTTTTGAAAGTGTATGTTTGGAGTGTCGCTTTATATGGAAGTGAAACTTGGGCAATCGGAGTATCTGAGAAGAAAAGATTAGAAGCTTTTGAAATGTGGTGCTATAGGAGAATGTTAAAAATCAGATGGGTGGATAAAGTGACAAATGAAGAGGTATTGCGGCAAATAGATTAAGAAAGAAGCATTTGGAAAAATATAGTTAAAAGAAGAGACAGACTTATAGGCCACATACTAAGGCATCCTGGAATAGTCGCTTTAATATTGGAAGGACAGGTAGAAGGGAAAAATTGTGTAGGCAGGCCACGTTTGGAATATGTAAAACAAATTGTTAGGGATGTAGGATGTAGAGGGTATACTGAAATGAAACGACTAGCACTAGATAGGGAATCTTGGAGAGCATTAAACCAGTCAAATGACTGAATACAAAAAAAAAATTAACAGTAAGTTAAGTATTTGAAAATTTGGATTTTAAATGGAAAAATGTTACAATATTTACAGATATACCAAAACTAACTTATCAGTTTCCTTTTACGTTTATATAATATAAAATATATTTTATATATAATATATATAATTTATATATTCTATATTATATATATATATAAATGTATATATAAAACCTTCGATATTTTATTTTTCTGTCGTTCTGAATAACTTATGTTAAAGTCTGCTCATATAATTCGAATTCACTAATTCTGAGTGCTTTCAAAATAATATCTTGTTTTCTTAAAGCTCCCTCATGAGATCGTTTTAAATCTATAGCTATCTTCCCCCTAGTAGCCCCGAAGCGTTTATTCTCTAACTAAGGGGTGGACTACAGGCAGTTTTGGCCATTCACTCTTGCTTGAAATCCACACCTTATTTAGTAGTAGTACATGAATCTAAATAACTAATCTTTGTTTTGCACATATTGAGCACTCTGTTGTCTGAATTCATTTAAAATAGTGTACAGTTTTATTCTCCCGTTATTTTTACTACTCATATTTTTTAAAACGAAATCTTTTTGGTTTTATTAAACATACAACCACTTATCTAATGAGTTAAATAAACTAGCTTAAAGAAATAATGAAATTAGTAAGTACGTAAGTAATTGGTCATTATGAACAACTGCATTTGTATCACTATTTGAATGGATGGTTATCAACTGCATCTAAAATTATTTATTAATGATAAGCAGTATTAATGTTTATTTATTTTACGTTATTTAAATTATTTTATAAAACTTTTCTCTTAATAAAGGCCTAAATAAATAACTAAACATTAATGTAAAAATTGATATATAACAAAATTAAAAGTGGAAATCCACACCTTAAATATAATAAATACTAAATATGTATATTTATAAATAATTGAAAAATGTTGTAAATATTGTATGTTTACCCCCTCCATGACGAGACTATCGTCATTTATAATATCTATATCATCGAATAAGCCTTTCATCCGGAGTTCCAGGGTTCGAATCCCGCTCAGGCATGAAATTTTTCATACGCTTAAAAAATTACATTTCTACAATAATTACATTTCATATTCCTACAGACAAGCTTCGAGTTTCTGTAGTGAATTTCATCTAGCAAAAAAAAACAAAACAATGTTCTAATGATGTGTTGTTTTATTTGATTTTCCTTTTTTCTAAATATGATTTTTTATTCTTCTAAAATACTGGTATTATTTAATTCTTTTGTTTTGTAAGATTGACTATTTGTTATACCTATAATAACTAAGTAAAATTTCCCACATTTTGGTAAGTTTTATTTCTTATTATACTTCCAAATTCGTAAGTTGATATTTAGTTTCTGTTTGGTTTATTCATATTATTTTATTAAAAATCAAATTCTTTTAAAGTTTTATTTAAAACGTTTACATATTTATTAGCCATTAATAGTTATTTTACATCAAACATAAGATCGATTCCAATCTTTTGTCTTTTACCTCATATTTCTCAAAAACTACTAAAAATTACAATTTTGAAACCTATTTTTTTCAGTGTTTCAGATCAGATTTCATATAAAACCTCTTAATTTGGGTTCCAAGAATTACACTCTGGCTTAATTTTACCGACGGCGCAAAAATCTGGAGGAAATTTTTTACCGGCTGACACTGGCTAACGAAGCGTTTCCGAATCTATGTTTACATGATCTTTCTTCTTTATTTTCACCAGTAGGACATGTCCTTTCAGGACATGTTTTATATATATCACCCTATATATAAATATAATTATATAATATAGTTTAAATATAAATATACTTATAAATATAATTTATATATAAATTTTATATCACCCTATATATATATATATATATAGTTCTGTGGCTCGAAAATCTCCAAAACTACTAGATAAATTTCATTGAAATTTATATATGCTGTAGTAAAGTGTCTAAATTGTGCATGTGAAAATTTGATGAAGATTGGTGACTAGTTTCTAATTAATGCTCAATTTTAGGTTGATATTAGACAACATAGCCTCAATCTGAGGTATTAATTTTAGTGACATGGTTATATTTGAGAAGGGGGGAGTTAAAATGAATTTTCTTTACATTTTGAAGTTAGAGGAGTACGAAAATACAATTTATGTATAAAATATTGTTGCTCGAAAGTTTTCAAAATTACTGAATTAGCTTTATTGAATATTTGATATTCTAGTAGTATATCTGAAGTTATGCATGTGAAAATTTGATGAAGATTGGTTGAGACTATGTTGACATGTATTTTTCACACGCGCTTATGCAGGGAGTTGCAGTGATGATTGAGTTGAATCTTGGTGCTTGTATGTAGGGTCTACTCGTTAATCTAATGTATTTAGTGCGTTATACTCTGATAATCAATGTGTTTCTGACCGCGAAATAGTTAGAACGTCGGAAACAAAAAGTGGGCCTTCTTTCACAGAACTGCGCAAAAACGTATTTTTTTTTTTTTTTTTTTTTCATTCGTTATTAATAATAAACTTCCTTTTTAATAATTTCAAGTTTGTCATGAATATGACAAACTTGAATTGTTAAACTAAATTTATCTATATTACTTTTATAGTAAACTTTTATGCGAATTTTATTTTATCTTACAAATTAAAATCTGAGTAGTTGCATTTGTTATCAATTCGCTTTCTGGTTTCCGACGATTACCATATCAAAGAAAAAGAAGAAGTATTATTGAAGGTAAGATAAAAAAAAAAATAATCGTAAAAATTAGTTTCATCCTAGAAAGGAGTCTTAAATAATTATATCCTATCCCCCTCCACATGTAAGGAAGCGAGAGTAAAAAAAAAAAATAACGAAACAACAGAAAGGACAATGATGAGAAGGTAAAAAAATTACTGAAATTCTTTATTTAAGTAGTCAAAGAAAGATCGAGTAAAAGAGGCATCAAAAGTAGACTGCGAGAGCTTTCATGAAAAAAGAAATATGTTGTATCAAATAAATATTTAAGTATTTGAAAAAACTCTTATTGAAGTGTAGCGTTTTACAATAGCAAATCATGGGCAGTAGATAAGCCAGAAAAACAAGGAATAGGGACTTGATATAGCGTGGATTATTACAGGAGAATACTAACGATTTAGCGGATTGATTAAGAAAATAATGATGAGGTAATGTTCTGACAAATTTTAATGAATTTAAAGAGGTAAGTCTGTGAAAGATTCTTCTAAGAAGAATTATAATCTTAAGCCAGCAAAGATTACTGCTAAGTTTCAAAGATTTTATATGTAAATTAGTGTAGAGGATAAAATTAGTAAACGGAAAAGAAAATTAGAATATATAAAACAAATTGAGGATGTTTCGTATAAGAGATATGTTGAAGCTAAAAGAATAGCAGAACAAAAATAACGGAAAAACCATTCAAAGTATTGATTATTCTGAAAATGATCTTTTCTAGATAATACTTTTCCTAAGATTTTTTTATTTTATTTAAGGAAATTAAATAAAAACAGAATATAGAAATTTATTCAAAAATTAATTCGGAGGAATTAAAAGTTTATAATTATACTAAATCTTCTAAGATAAAAAAGTAATCAACTGAAATTACTTCATAACGTATTACAAATGATAATCAGTACACCCGCGGAAGAGATACCAAAATGAAAAAAGCTAACGCTTCAATGGAATATTTTTGAAAGGTATATCAGATTTACATTACTTCAAAATATAACTTAAAACGATATTCTTGGCAAGCAATAGCCTTTAAAACTACTGCGTGGGTGGATCTGTTTTTCTGATATTCATGATGCATAGAGTACTGGAACAGTGAGTTGACAGAGTTAACGATTGTGTAATATGGAAGTTTTCACAAATTATCCGAGCACGTGAAGAAAGATATTCTAATAACAATATAACAATTATCATAAATATATTAATTGCTGATAAACATTTAATTTAATAACAATTTTATTGATGAGAAATAAAATAAATTTTTAATCAACGGGAATATTGTTTTGCAATTAGAAAAACTTTTTTTTTCTTCAGCTTACTTTGGGCTTCTGGCTTCTGAAAATATTTCTTTGTTAGTTGTTGTAACTTTTTATCACCTGATAAATTCAGAATTATATTTAACTACTTACACTATTTGATGAGTTAATAAAATAAAAATAAGAGCTCCATTTATGTGGAAAAACAATTATAAATAAATAAATTATTGACTAACCATAACTTTTGAATTTGAATAATTTTCATTAAAAGTACGACTTTCTTGAAAATTTCAGTTAAAAACATATGTAAGTTTTTACAGGAGAAATTACCAAGAAAAATTAATAATTTGACTGAAAAATGGTAATGTTAACAGCTCGTCCATTTACATTTTTCCAATCTCTTTAACTTTTCTAGTTAAATTAGATTTTTTATCGAAATCTAGAATCACTTATTAAATGAGATTACCCCCATAATTACCCTATGAGACAAGAATGTAAATCATTATTAATATTACGAGTAAATCGTATGAAGTCAGTTAATTAGATTTATTACATTACTAACAGCGTTTTAGTTACTATTACCTTTTTTATTTCTTTTTTTTTGAGAATTTATTATTAATAATCAATTAATAAATAGTTTAATGTAGTATTAAAGTAATAAAACATTTATTATAATATAATATTCTACATTAATACCTATTACATAGTTATTTTGTTACTTGTGTGAAAATCATTTTTCAAAATTATTTTAATAATAAAATTCATTAGCACTGGGTACATAATGTCGTAGTCGAACTCGATAAAGGGAGGGTGACGGTGACAATCAGCTATGCTCATGCGCTCGGGTTATAATATACCCTTTGGAGGAGGTGGGTGACAGAGGGTTGCGTACACAGTTACAATGAAGGGTCGACATACTCCTTTGTCCCAAAGATAGCTGGACGTAAATTAGACGTCTAAATCACTAGATCGGGAGATAAATGGCCCGGTTCACTGTTGATCATAGTCTCCAAAGCACAATGCTAATCCTCTGTACGTCTTAAATGTGTTCATCCCTTCATTTCTACCCTCTTATCTATCCTTTAGTCTTTGTTTCAATTACATTTATCATGCGATTCTCTTTGACTACACTACTGATCTCTAGCAGTTAAGTGACCCAGCATTTTTTATTTCTTAATCAAATGCAAATTATGTTATGAATTCAAAATGTATTTATTAAATTGTACAGTACTAACGTATCAATCTGTGATCAAACTTTTTTTTAACTTACAGTTTCTAGAATAATTCCAAATTGTCTGCAAACTAATAAGTTCTTCAAATTCGGTCACATTAGCAAGCTTGCGTACATTATCTTACGGGATAATTTGCTTTTGCAGAGTATTATGAACTGACTGTTTTCTGAGGTAGCGATATTTTTCATAACGTATAGAAATACATATTTCTTGTCTTGGAACCTTTTGTTCGTGTCTTGAAACTTAATTTAATTGAACTCAACTACAATAAACCTGATTTAGTTCCATTGAACATATTTATATATATGAACAAAATCTATTGTATTTATCATAATGATTAGAGAAAATAGTAGAAAATTAATTTTATGATTATATCAGGAATAAAAAAAAGAAGTATTTTCAGAAATGATTAGAAACGCAATTAAATTTATAAAACTTTTAACATAGTCAAAAGTTAAAATAGACTTTGAGATACCAAAAAATAAAAAAAAATTGATGTGAATACTACATGATTTCCTAGTATGCCTATTAAATTACATATAAACGTTTTTTTTTTTTAATGAAAAGTACATACAATTTTATTTCATTAATAACTTCTGATATTTTTCTTTTATTGTTATTATTGAATTATTATTTATCGTAAATTTTCTTTTACAATCAGGGGTTAATAATTATTAATAAATCAATATATTTAAAATAAAAAAAAAAGTTAAAAAAAAAGCAGATGAAGTCTGATTCGAACCGATTTCCTTTTCCTTATAAGATCCAAATAGTTCATTCATTAAAATTTTATTTGGATGTAACTCTGGAACCAATGAAAATAAGTACCACTTATGATATATCCTTGAAAAATTCTGAATCAGGGCTTATTACCACAGTTAAGAAAAAATCCAAAATCCAAATTGTTTTGTTTTGAGCTTTTTGGGACACTTTTGGTTCAGTCGATTGCAGTAAAAAGGGGAAGTACACAACTAGATGTTACAACAGTCCTAAATCCAAAATTTCAACATCCTACGTCTAATTGTTTTTGAGTTATTTGAGATACAAACATACGTACGTACAGACTTCATGCCGAAACTAGTAAAAACGGATTCAGGGATGGTCAAAATCGATATTTCTGTCGAATTCTGAAAACGGAAATTTTTCGCGATCACAATACTTCCTTTACTTCGTACAAGGAAGTAAAAATCAAGAATGCTCATCAGGAAAATAGAATCTAAATTATTTAATCTAAAAAGCTTTCTTTCAACAAAAAAAAAAACACAAAAAAAATTATTTTCAAATTTCATCAGATGGAAGACAAATTTAAATTAATTTAAAAAAAATAAAATTTGGAATATATTTTATTTATAAAATGTCATAGTATTTTTGTAATTATCTTAACCCTAGATTTTAAAAATATTATAAAAATTTAGATTGAATTTTATTTATAAATTCAACCATTTCTCGGGTATAAATACGATTCACATTATGATTTATTATAATGGAAGGTGATGTCCGCAGGTTAGCTATTGGGTTGTAACTGCATTAACAAATACAGACTAAATCAACATTTTTGCATGTGTTATTTATCATTCAACTATACTGGGAGTTATTGTTTGTTTAATTCTCATCATTTTTCTTATAAAACTCCACGTAGCACTGATAGGCGAACAAAGAATGTGTTTATCGTTACTTTATCAAGTGTTACGTAATGTCAATAAATAAGTGTAAGATCCCATAGTTTTAATGTCTGTTGGTAACCAGACATTGATCACAGTTATCTCTCTCACAGTTATTTAAGCATAACAAGCCACAGCATACTAAGCATACTAGGAAATGTTAGGAGTGAAACGGTCTTCATTAAATCAAATATAGACTAAATATCAGCATGCTAAATAAACTATAATTCAGGTCAAAATTTGGCTCTATAAGCGAAATCTTTACTATGTTCACCAGCAAAAGATTATTAAGATTCCTATATCGCTTCTTTATAGTGAACAATTAATTACGGTCACAGAAAATAACTTTTGTTTGTTGTATCAAGTAATTTGCATAAATCACAAGCATAATGGAACGGATAATGTAAAGGAACAATATATGTTCTTTTTGCTATGAAATAATGCGCCATATACATTTCATTGTTAGGAGAAAGTGTGGAATACAATTAATCCTTTACTTCGTACAAGTAAGTATGTAATCCTGTACTTCGTAAATTGTAAGTAAAATCTAGCTCAAAAAAGAACCAATATTACAATAATCTTTCATTGCAAATAAAGTTTATTTTCGTTATAGTTACAAGTACATTGTACCAGGAGCCAGAGGTATTTCAACTTATTAGTAAAAATATTAAAATTTCTTATTGAAGACTCGACTAAGTAAGACAGAATGATTTGATTAAACATAAAAATATAATTATTTCATGAACATTTCTACTATAGGCACGTGACTTCTTTGTATCTACAAGCCTTGTACTCATAAATTAACATATTTTTAATGAAACATTTAGTCTTTTAAGAAATAGTAATTATTGCTAATCCTTGCATCGTTTCTCAACGTTCTTTTCTTTTTCTTTTCTTGTTTAGCCTCCAGAAATTACAGTCCAAGTATTCCTTCAGAGGCTGAATGAGGATGATATGTATGAGACGGTAAATGAAGTGTAGTCTTGTAGAGTCTCAGTTCGACCATTCCTGAGATGTGTTAATTGAAACCCAACCACCAACGAACACCGGTATCCACGATCTAGTATTCAAATCAATATAAAAGTAACTGCCTTTACTAGGACTTGAACGCTGGAACTGTCGAATTCCAAATCAACTGATTTGGGAAGACGCGTCCACCACTAGACCAACCCGGTGGGTTTTCTCAACGTTCTTAGCTATTAGCTACAGGGTATCCTTTTCGCCATATTTCTAAATGTTGTTGCAATTAGCCATGGTAATCAACCACTCTTACAGTTGAACTTCAAACATTTAACTCAATTCTAGCTAGAATTTGTACAAAATTTGTTCCGATCGTGACACATATTTTTACTTCACTAAAATAATATAACAGCTTCCTGAAGATTTATTTCCTTTTTCATCGTATTAATTCATACTCACCAGTACAGACTGGGTCAGACATTTAAAGCTGTAAAACTTCATTAATGTTTTTTTGTGATTCTTTACATTGGAATCGATATCAAAACTGCTGTTGCGAAGAGAAGTTTGTGGTATCAAGTACAATTTTTTAACAAGTAGTATATTTTATTTGGGAATGTAATAAATTATACAACCCCAAAAGTATAGTTTTTGTACAATTTAAATATAAAGCGAAAAGTTATCTCTGAAAGGTCATCCTCAAACTTTTTAAGCGTCATCCACAAATAGTAAAGCATTTATGTAATTTTTATTACTTATTCTAATGCTAGAACTAATAATATCATATTTTTATTTTATAAAAATAAAATCAATATGCCCATTATATAAAGTAACTGAATAAAATTCAGATTTAAAAAAAATCTAATTTATAATAAAGTATAATTTAGTTATGGATGAAATCACAAAATTCTAATCAGGCATATTATTTCTGGTTATTTATTATTAACTGAATTTCTGTAGAAATTCTATTAAAAATGTTTATGTAATGTTCTCAGTAGGATAAAACGAATTAAAAATTACATTCTTTTTTAGTTACTTGAATAGAATATATGTATAAATATTACAAAACTTGGTGAACCAGGCGGGGGTGAAAAACAGAGATTAGCGACAGATAATTAAGTGGGTGACAGGGGGGTTACTTTGCCTGAGGACAGAAAGAACAAAAGTGGGGTGTAATAGAACCCACTGTCTGCGAACAATGAGGGATTAGCGGCCCATTGTTGCAAAAAGGCGCGGTTTGTTGTGTTTAGCACTTGCCAGTTCCCATACACCCCTACCCTAAAACTTTCTACAATGTAGCGAATAGTAACTACTGTTGTGCACACCCTTCTTGCGTTTGGGGTTGACCTTACATATACAAACTGTGTGGTCTGTTCACAATGTGTGACCTCCTGTTTTCAGAACGTGTAAAGCAACTTGTTATTTTATTATCAACAAAAGAGCGATTTTATTATCTAAATGCATTAATATAAACGCTAATGAATTAACTCTGCGCTTTTCCAGTTTTCACTAAGCACACCTTTAAATGACCTCATAATTGATGGGCTTAGAATATTACGTAATAATGATTTTAATATACCTTTTTTTAAAATAAGTAATTAATTTATTTGCATTTCGCCGGAAAATAAATGCATTAGTAATTAATTTTATATAATAAAAATGATGTAACATATAACTCAGTATACGATTAAAACCTCTATAAGTAGAAACCTGAATAGTAGAATTTACATGGTAAAACCTCAAAATTAAATTTTATTAAAAGTATTCTTTTCAGGAGGTCAAAGGTTGTGCTAAGGATACTAAATGATAAGCTGTTTTCGAGTTGTTCTAAACGATAGTAGGACTAAACACTCAAAGAGATAAATACAAAGAAAGAGGTGTTAAGTAGAAATGTAATCAAAAATTTTACAACAATAGTAATAATTGGTTCAAACTTTCGAATTCAAGGAGTTTCTTTCTCAACTAGTTTTGGCAGTATGTACGATGTCCTTATGTAGTTTTAAAAAAAATAACAACTAAAAAACACTGAATGACTGATTTTTATGATATTATAAATATTCTATATCTCATCCAATTTTCTTGATTTGAAACCCATAGGAAAAATTGTTCGTATAATGAATTCATTCATTACACGGATGTAACATGTGTAGCTTTATTTCTCTACATTACAATTTCGGGGAGTTGTAAGCGTTAAAATATAACTGAATAGACTTTGTCTCAAATTATCAAACCCACCGGGTTGATCTAGTGATGAACTCGTCATCACAAATCAGCTGATATTTCAAAATCGAGAGTTCTGATGTTCAAATAATAGAAAGGCAGTTATTTTTATACGGATTTGAATGTCAGATCGTGGATACCGGTGTTCTTTGATGGTTGGGTTTCAATTAATCACACATCTCAAGATTAGTCGACCCGAGACTGTACAAGACTACACTTCATTTACATTCATACATATCATCCTCAATTATCCTCTGAAGTAATACATTACGGTGGTTGCGGAGGCTAAACAGTACAAGGAGGTCTCAAATCATCAACTTGAAAAGCAAGCCGAATTCCAACACATACTTCAAAAGTAGATCATTTTAAATAAGAGAATTCCGTTTTAAAAAAAAAACATTTTCTGGTTCTCTAAGTGAATTGGAATAAAGTCGTGAATTGGAATTAAAGATCTACGATCTATCTTCTCAACAAAATATAACTTTTTAATTAAAATTGGTTTAGGACTGGAAATACGAAAACCATTTTCCGTAATAATTAGCCACGCTGAGTTTTAGTAAAGATTCATATAATTAATTAGATCTCTGACATATTTTTCCAACTTTATCAACCGAAAGGTATATTTAAAAGATTTTATGAGTATGTGGCTCTTAGGATTTTTACTTAACTGATTTATTATCAAAGTAGATCGTGCTTATTAAATAAAAGAAACCTGGTACACAGATAGTT
This sequence comes from Lycorma delicatula, assembly GCF_047948215.1. Classification (NCBI taxonomy): domain Eukaryota; kingdom Metazoa; phylum Arthropoda; class Insecta; order Hemiptera; family Fulgoridae; genus Lycorma; species Lycorma delicatula. The sequence continues at coordinate 25,112,225 of NC_134456.1, forward strand.
GAATTTGGTGTGTGTGTTTTCACGACAGCTAATCTCGTTTTACTTTGCGTTTGTAATTAAATTTGATGGTAAAATACAATTGTAATTACAAGAACACCTAATTTCAAGCTATGCAATTATATTTGATAAAATTTTGGTAAAATTATTTTCAGTCGATGAATAATTTTATGTCTTTACAGTGTTACGAAAATTCATTTATTACGCAATATGGTATAGATAAATTTGTTGGTAAAGAAAATGTTTCTCACTCTATTTTGTATTTAGATGTAATTTGTATTTAGGGATACTGAATAATAGGCTGTTCTCTAGTAACTCTATATGATAGTACAAGTAAACACACAAAGAAGTAAATAAAAAATAGTGTTAAATATCATCAAAAATTAAATAACAATAATAAAACTGATTTGTATCAATAAAATTAAGTACTTAAACTAAACTTTCGGAATGAAGGAAGTTTCTTTCCCGATTACTTATGGTATAAATGAATTCTAAAAATATATTAAAAATATATTTACCAAACATCCTCCAGAAAAAAAAAAAACATTCATTAATAACGAATTTGATTGGATATAAAATCGTGTTTTTATTAGTCTTCTAATTTAAAAAAAAAAAAAAATTATTCGTTAAAAATCCACTGATTACTAGCCATTAGTAGAAATAAAAATGTAGAAATTCCGAGAAACTAGATAAGTAAAACAAAAAAAATTTACGCATTGTTATTTTATACTAAAGGGATTAATTAACACTTCAAAATTTCAAGATAATAAAGATAAACCATTCAGAAACTACTTGTTTATTCTTCCATGTCATCCGTAGAGTGAGTTATTAATTATTTAATCAATAAAATGAACAAAATATGATAAAAATTAATTACAGACATTTAATACCGAGGTTTTAAAACTAACTTGAAAATACTACAACTCTTTTAATATGACTCACTAAATTAGTGTTGAAATCAACAAATTATTGAGTTCTACAACGAATTTAAATTAAGAAAATGAAAACTGAAATCAGTAGTCGTACTAAACAAAATACAGTAAGCTCTTTTTCCAAAGATAACGGACATCACTAATTGATGAGTGACGAGATGGTACATCTACTATATCCCCATGATTTCTTTTTTTTAAAATTCTCTTTAGTATTTTTTTCAGGCTTTTTTAACTGCAATTTCATCATCATCATCATCATGTGGTGTTCTGCCTGTTGGCAGGTCCCTTGCGTCATTATTGTCTCCATGTGTTTCTGTTCTATGCTTTCCTTTTCGTCTCATCAAAATCGTAATTATTCTTTATGTCATTTATTAACTTTAAACTCTTTCTTCCTCTTCTTTTTTCACCTTCAACGGAGCCTTCAAGGACTGTATTTATTATTCCTTTTCCCTATTTTTTGCTCGATCCAATTTCCTTTTCTCCTTTTGATAGTCGCCAACATTGTTTTATTTTCATTTATCCTTCTTAATGTTTCTACGTTACTTATTCCGTCCACCCGTATAATTTTCTCCATCCTCCTCCAGAGCTACATCTCAAAAACCTCATCCTTTCTTTTTTCTTTTCCCCCAGTGTTCATGATTCACTACGTATAAACGAATACTTTAAACGTAGCATTTTACTAATCTTACCTTCGTCTCTAAAAAAGACTTTTTTTGCCATTGAAAATTTCTTCTTTGCTCTTCCAGGTTTCAGTTAATACCGTCTCGATATATTTGTATTTTTTTATTCGTTCAATTTTTCCTTCTGCTGTTACAACATCCATGTCTTCCCTATTATTTTACTTCATAGTTTTTGTTAGCAAATCTGACACAACCTATATTTCTTCCACCTGAATGCTTACTCCTTTTTGGCTATCCAATATTTTTTCACCATTTCCTCGACATAATGTTGGTGATAAACAACAGGCTTGCCTCAATGTATAGACTACAGATGATAATTTAGTGAATGAAGGTTAACAATCGATGCTCTTCACAACTTTACTGGTTGACATTTTTAAACAGGAAATTTTATGGAAAATTGTTAAACATACGTCATTGCGCCTAATAGAAAGTAAATTTAATCTAAAATCAAAAAAAAAAAAATGGGATAATTCGTAAGGCCGTAACTTCATTATAAGCACACAAACAGAAGAAATGCCAAAAGACCAATTAAAAACAGGAATTTCGTTCGATGAGTGAAAAATATTATCTGAGCACCGTTATTTTATCATTAAAATATTATCAATCTTAATTATCATTAATTAACCACATTAAAAACTAACTCACTTAATGTGTACAAAGTATATTTTTATAAATATTAAAAAGAAAACCATTTCATTCGTTATTTTTATCGCAATTATTTAACAGTGGTATAGTAAAGCGTATTCTTTACAATATATAAATTGATGAATGTTTTGTTTTCCGGTTCTTCCATCTGTCTGTTTTATCAATTATTTGGAATTGTTCTTGATGCGGGTGATCACGTGTCATCAGCTCACGCTGTTAAACAGTTGGCAGGCTACTATCTTCTACACACATAAATTTTACATTAGATATTAATCTATTCCTTAAATAATTCGTAAAACTAAATTAATGGTATTAGTGATTTTTATTTTATAAATAAGTAATTTATGAATGAAAAATAATACAAAATTTTACATTATTATAAAATTAGGATGATACAAAAATTTCTTTTACATTTTTTTATCTTCAGAAATTCTAAGAATTGATATGTAATTAATATTAAATTGATTTCAGAAATAAATTATGAAAGAAAAAGTCATAATAAATTATAGAATCCATTAATACAATGGATTATATAGAATCCATTAAAGACAAAAAATTATTTTAGGTTTTTTGTACTATTTCCATTCGAGCAATTTTCTTTTAATTAAATATTTTTTACAGTAGAATAACTTTTTTATACTCCTGAGGGTAAATTAATAAAAAATTGACTTTAATAAAAATAAAAATCAACATTAATTTAGTTCTAAAAACAAAAAAAAAAAAAAAAAACACTTAAAAAAAAGTTTTACTTTATTTTATTATTTAGACCAGCTATTTTAATTCATCGTTTATTATAATTAAGCACATGACTATTTTACTCATTATAAGATAATGGAGGTGAAAAACTAACTAAAACTTGTCGGACTAGAGGGAATTAAACTTGGTGGTAAATTTGTGATTAGTCCAACTAGCTGATTCATCCCTAACAATCAGTGTTACTAATTACTACAATTAACAAAAAGACATGTGAGTAATTTATTTTTTTATTCAGTTGCATGCATGAAGAAATTCTACATTAATTTTTTTAATGACAAGTACCGTACTTCCTCAAATACAGGTTTTTTCCTTCATATTCCCCAATAAGGTGAGGGAGTCAGTTAATATACGGAGTCGACCTACATGCGGGGACGACTTACATTATATTCAACCAGTCTTTTAAGTTGTTTTGTAGTTTATTTTCGCTTCTGTATTCGTAATGGGGAACTTATTGTAGTTTATAGTAATAACTTTTTATTTTTATTTTATTTTTTATTTTTATTTTCGTGATTGCTTCCCAATAGTTAATTCCGTTAGATCTTACTTTTTTGAGTTCTTCTGAACAAACTCTCGTTGTTGTTTTCTATTCTTTAATTTTAAATCTGGAGTTTGCTTCTTTTAGTATTTTTATATTGTCAGTTTTGTTTCGTAAATCTTCTATTATGATTTCTCTAGTTCTTGCATATCTTGTTTAATTTCGGTTATCCAGGTCGATGTTTTGGACATTTTCCAATATTTCTCAACCAGTTTCCTGACGAGCCTGTTCGGTTCTGTTCTTATTATGTGTTCAAAGAAGAAGATTATTTTCTTTCTGAAGTAGTCTAGAGCTGGTTCTACGTCTTTATGTACCTCTTAGCTTGGTATGATTCTCCATTCTCCTCCATCAGTAAGTCGTCTTTTATTTATGCATGTTCTTAGAATTCTTCTTTCTATTGTTTGCATCTCTGCTGAGTAGGAAATGTTGGATTTTAGTTTGAAGAGTGTTTCGCTTCCATATGATATTATAGGTCTGATTATAGTTTATTATCTTTTATTATTAGTAAAAGTACCTAATTAATGAAAGAGATTGGATAGATGAGTGTTTGGTTAGACTGACTTAATGGTCTGGTTCAGAAACTTAGGTCATAGAAGACAGCGATCCATGTTAATATTAGATGTATTCAGGGTCATTTGACTGAAAATGTAAAATCGGAAGTAAAAAAACTAAACATGGATTTAGTTATGATACCAGGAGAATGACTTCACAGTTACAGTTTTTGGATTGTAGTTATAAACGAATTTTAAAGATAATCGTAAAAGAATTATAATTGTTGTATGCGAGATAACAAACATCAGCTAACTCCTACTGAAAGGATTAAATAAAACCTTACGTGAGCTTATTAGATGAATGAATTATTAAAACATGGAATTTGATTCCAGGTAGCATTAGACAAGGATTTAAAGATTGTTGCATTAGCATTATATTAGATGGAACTGAAGATGACATTCTATGGAAGGAAGATTAAATAATGAAAACAACAAACATTTTATTTTTAGATTGCAGTAGTAATGATAATAGCTTCTATCCAAGTGTTCATGTGTTGTGAGTAAATCTTTTAGTGCAATTTTTTATTTCGAGACAGTATAGCAAAATAATTTAAATAAAAATTTAAATCAATATTATTGCTTTAAAAGTATTTCTTACAAAAAATTTTGTAAGAAATACTTTACTTTCCCGTCTAGCGCTATAGCTTTAGAACAGGTAGTATTGTAATCGATCCAATTTGGGCATATGTAGTTTTCAACAGATATTACGTTTTGACACCTAAGAACCCAAAAAACTCAAAAACTGGATGGAAATTTTCCGGTTGTTTGTATGTACGTGTGTATGTTTGGTGTCGTCCTCTAAATCACCTTATATCTCCAGAACTGCTAAACCGATTGTGGTCAGATTACTTCTGATAATGGGGCATTGATGCCATTAAATTTTCAAATTAAAAGGTGAAGAGGGTGAGGCTGTAGAGCAAGGACACCCTTGGTATCTCGAGATTTTGCCTAATTAAGGTCTAATTTTTAAACATACGTTCACAATTAAAAAATATATTTCCCCAAAAAAAGTTTTGCAAAATCGCACATAAATAAACTATAAACTAAAACTTCAAATAAACTGTCGCCCTAAATAAACTAATGGCTAAGTGGGTATAATGCGTCAATAGTACCCATTCTCACTACAAGGACCGCAAGTATAGCACTGAGGTACAGTTGTTGTAGTCGGATCCTATGGTGTGGCGTCACAAGTGAGCAGTAGAATAAGTGAGCGGTAGAATTAAATAAATGAATAATATTTAAACTGTAAAAAAGTATTTAAAGTGGCCACTAGTACCGCCACACTGGCCCGAATGAAATACGGTGTGCGCCTGCACTTTAGCTGGAATCATCGAATTAAATAAACAAAAAATATTATATTTAAATAAAATGATAAATATTTTAAATTAAGTTGTGTGTGTGTGTGTCATGAATCAGAAAAAAGCCGCGTGACGGGAAAGTCACCGATTTTAACGAACTTACTACAGAATGAACTAAACGCTGATTGATATTTTAACGTGTTCTGCAGAGGGGTCTGCCTCCTTTTAATAAAATCCATCTGGCGTTCACTCGCTTAGGATGCATTTTAACGAAGTATTTAATAGAATGAAATTCAAAGTCCATACCTATGTTACATTTTTAAATTTTAAACGATGTCCTACTCCCTTCGAGATGATTTTTTTGTTTTTAGTTTCCTAGCAGAAGATGGATTTAGAAAAAAATTTCAAGGGAATGTAAAGGATAATATTTGAAAAAAAAAAATTGTATTTCTGTCAAAGGGGACGTCATTCAGTTGACTAATTTTATTTTATTTAAAGAGTTATTCACTAAGGTCCATTCTGGTAATTCTGTTGAAAAATTTATCATTAGAGAAAACATAATTTTTCATCTTTCATAATAAGTAAATAATTTTTAAATCTCTAATAAAGTTTTCATCCTATTTTCGAAAGGTTTTTGTTATTACTTTCATGTTTGGCGTATATTTTAGTCAAGAATTATAAAACATTATTACATAATAATAATAAGTTAAAAATAAAATTTGAATGATTTTCCATTCGAAATATTTTTATAAAGACTAAAGCTTTCCTTCCCGATAATAAGTATTTATAACCGGAGGGAAGTTGAATCGTTAGCTTGTATATATATATATACTAACAATATATATGTATATATATATATACTAACAATATATATGTATATATATATATATATATATATATATATATATATATATATATACAGAGCGATTCTTAAGGAAAGGTAAATAATTTGGGAACTGTGGAAAAACGTTCATACAAACATATATCCGAAAAGGTTTTGTTATCGAAAAACACGGCTAGCGAATATTTTCACCCGGATTTCGGTTCCCCGTGAAATGAGGTCATATTGACATTTTAAAGGCATTATATAAAAGGTGAACTTGGTGGTTTGTTACGTGTTTTTCTGAAAAATCGAATAAAATAGTAAGAATGGAATTAAGTTAACCAATTTACAAAATTGCAGTCGTCTGGAATTGTCACCAAGCTGGAGGTGTTGAATTTTCTGAACATGATAAAGATGCAGTCCGTGAGCATGTAATGTCCTCCATACCGTACGTTTTGAAACGTTGAGTCGTGCAGAAATTCTTCGCGTGCTCGTTGTAGAACTAAGTCGTACCACCTAAGGAATGTTTTCCATTTCATCACCGTGTACCGGTTGACGTTCAGATGAGACATAAGCGCTGGGAAGTGTACCGTCCTCACAAAGATAAGATATTACAAATTCTACAAAATACAGTTTGGAACTTATCATCCAGGATACCTAGGTCGATATTCTTCTACCACAGTTGGAGAACTATCATCGCAAAAACCGTACACAAAAATCATATCAACATATTCTGCATGAGTGAAGAGGTGCAGCATTTTTTAAAACAAAGAATTCAAAATGGAATTTCCCTTTTTTAAATTCAAATTTGATTAGGAAAAATGAAGGTACAGTTTAGAGCCCAACAAACGAAAAAACATTACGTAACTTGATTCTCAAAAATAATAATTACACACAATCACAATTACGTCAAAAACAACTAAACCGCGTTTATTATTACACATAACCACAATTTTATTGCAACAATGAGTAGTACCCAAATTAATTTCGAAGCATAAAGTTAGTGTTGCCAACCTTATTTTTTCAGAGGTCTAAATTTATTCCATTTAAAACATCTGTTTTTAATTTTTACAAATTCACAACATTTTTCTGGTAAGTTTATTTAATTTTGTTTTTCATAACTTAATTAAATCGATTTTCTCAGAACTAAATTCTTTACAAATTTTGGTAATAAAATTTGCGCATCTATTTACGCATTTAAATAAGTAATTATACTTCAAACCTAAAAAAATAAATGTGTTTTTGTTATCGAATTTTTATATTTTACGATAGATATCATTAAAACTAAGGAAAATACTAAGTTTATTAGGTTTCATGTTCATATTTTTCATGGTTTCACGTTTTGTTTTTTCAGATAAAACAATGTAAGAAGTAATCAAGTTTACTCCTTTATAACGCTTCAAAAATTTTAGTATGACCTCATTTCACCTGCGGAATCCGGGGGAAATTTTTCGCTGTAACACGATAACAAAACATTTTCGAACATAGTTTCTGTGAATATTTTTCTTATTTTAGGCTCAAGAATTAGTTCCCAAATTATTTCTCTCTCTTCCTAAATCAATTAAATTATAATACGTAATGTACAGTTATAAAAATTCAAATCCATTCATTAATGATCACATTTTCGATGATTTTAATATCTAATTTATTTTAACAACTGTCTACATTTCAGAAAATGATTCATGATAAAAAAATATCATTTATACAATTTTATTTTTAATAAAAAAAAATAATTATGTTTAATCCCCATAGAGGAAATTGGTAGAAATCGGTTAATCATTCCTAAATCCGTGGGAGGCCGGCTGGAGTCGGCGCCAGAATATAACTTGAATCAGGCTTAATTGTTTGAGTTATGATTTCTAATTTCCCGAGGATGAGGGGATTATTAACTCATTAAGAGGTCAACATTAAAAAAATACCGTCTCTCCCTTTCACTTTATTGTCCATATGTCAGTTCTTCCACTTAAGAAATATTGTGGGTGATGAACGTACATTACCCGCAGTCCGTGCAGTCACAATTTATCAAATTATTTCCCTTCATTCTTCGCTAAGAATATTTCATATACGTTTAAAAACATAACCATTGAATTTGTTTCTGTGCTTTTTAATAAAATTTATTCTAAAAGAGAAGTAAAATTTAAGTTGTCATTTAAAAATTATTATAAAAATCAATTAATTGTAAATAATTTGAAGGATATTAATTAGGTTATTCCCTTATTTTTTACTATTAATATTGACCTAAATAGAATATCTAATTTATTTAGGCAATGCATACATAGTTAGGATATAAAAATCAATAGTTTCTGAGTCATAACGTACACAAATATGAGAAATGTACTAGAACTAGTTCGGTTTTATTGTATATGGGAGCCGCATGAAAGAAAAATTTCTGATGTAGACACCAAATGACTTCCTTGTACTCCTATTAAATTACATATACACATTTTTTTAAAGATAAAACTACATAAAATTTTATTTTATTAATAACTTCTGATATTTTTTCATTTCTTCTTGTTATTATTATTATTGAATTATTATTATTATTATTTTTATTGAATTATTATTTATTGTAAAACATTTTTACAATCAGAGGTTAATAATTATTAATAAATCAATATATTTAAATTAAAAAAATAAAGTTAAAAAAAAGAGATGAAGTCAGATATTTACAGTGGCGTATCAATATGTCAAGCCTTGTTAAATGCTGTTAAAATTCGGCCTTACAAGTGACATCTCTTCTTTTTAGAGATCCAATCGAGTATATAAATAAACATCATTACTCTAACAGAAAGTAAGCTATGATTGGTCTCTCTTGTATCTTAATTGTTTGATACGTCTTATAATCATATATGATAGACAAATAGAGCAACAAAATGATGTACACCTTAAATTTTGAAAAGTTTGAAGTATTGCAACACATTCATTTTCTGAAGAAAAAAAACGTAAAAGGATTATAAAAAAAAATTAAATCATATTGAATTAATGTGTATTTCTAATTTGCATACATTCTTATTGCATTTAAGCAATAAATTTATTTATTGCTTAAATGCAAATTAAATGCAAAATAAATTTATTGCTTAAATGATATTAATTTGTAATATATACTTATTACATAAACATTGTGGGTATAATTGTTGCCGTATCCGTAATGATTGTAGGAAAACTTGACAAGAAAAAGTCAGTCATTTTCACAAGAAAAATCTGTATAGTCATATCAGGAAAATAATAACCCCATGTCAGGCTTATTAAGAAATATAATAAATGAAGAGATTTATTGTTATCTTCAAATATACTGTTTCGTATCAACATACCACTCTCAAAATGTGCAGGAGATATTCAGATGTGATGGTAAAATATTTATTCTAAACAACATCATTAGTGGATTTATAATAAACATCATAACTCTCAGAGAAAATAGTTTCTTACAAGTAAAATATAAAAAATGACAAGTGATATATCAAATATCTACAGGTGAAATATCAATCTTAGATTATTTTATATATTAGTATAGGGCGAGAGTTACCCTTTCGCCGTAACACACCTTCAAGTTTGTCATATTGCCTTCTGGGCAAGCGAGCATAGAGTTGGTACGACTGCGGTTGGGTATGCGAGATTCCGATCGCGTCATTTGCCTTCCAGTTATTATAGTGCAAACATTTCCGCTCCGCTACCGGTTTTCACTATGGAGGAAAAAAAACGAGCAGTGATCCGATTTCCCTCCAGGTCGGAGGGTGTGAAAGGGGCTGAAACTCATCGTAGATTTTTCCACAATACAGAGACAGTTTTTTATCACGTAAAAGTGTTTTTTCGTGAATGAGAAGTTTAAAAGTGGCCGGATGAGCGTGACGTATGAAGAGGAAGACCTGTCAACCTCTACCGTAGATGACAAGATTCAACAACCTCGAGAGATGGTTCTGGCGAGTAGGCGATTTACCATCGATGAGATAACGCGTTTTCTTTGAAAATTAGTCATAATTATGTCCATAAAATCATCCATGACGAGCTCGGCTTCCGTAAAATCTGTGCGCGATGGTTCTCAAGACAGCTTAGTGCAGAAACAAGCTTTAACGTGTTGACATATTACTCGATGCTTCTTAAAAAAAGGCGATACATTTTCGAGCAACATAATCACCGGTGTTGAAACGTGTGTTCATCTCTTTGAGTCAGGATCGATACGCCAGAGTATCGGGTGTAAACGTCCGGGATCTCTGACGAAGAAAAAAATTCAAGACTGAGCTACCGGCGAGAAAGGTTATGCTATCCTTTTTATTGGAAACAGTATATGCAAAAATGCTTGTACTGGAAAAATTCATGGAAAATGGAATACAATCAACAGCGCGAGTTACAGTGAAATGTCGGAAAGCAAGCTGAAACCAACAATTCACAAGAAACGTTGAAGTCTATTATCGAAGAGAGTGTATTTTTTTTTTGCATACCAATGCTCGCCCCGCTTGGCTCATCACACCGTTTAAATCATCAAGATAAATTTGAGGTACTGGAACAACCTCTCTACGGCTTAGATTTTGCTCCTTCCGACTTTCCTCTGTTTGGTCCACTCAAGAATGCTTAGCATGATCGTCTTTTTTTCCAAAGACTTAGACGTGCACGAAGCGATGTAATAGTGGCTCCTCGATCAACCGAAAACCTTTGAAAGGAATACGCAAGCTTGTGAAAAACCGGAACAAGTGCATTGACAAGGGAGGTGACTATGTAGAAAAAGTATGTACTAGTTAAATCCTTACCTTTGTGTAAATAAATTGTAGAATGAAAAATGCTGACAATTTTTTACTCGTCCTCGTATTTAGCAGTTGAAATATATTTTAACCTATTTATGCTTACTAAGTATTAGATAACTTAATTATAATTAACAGATTTTACGAAATAAATTATTATTAAAAAAATAAAGATAAAAAAATAATTTCGTTTATTTTTTAATTATAATATTAATAATTATTTACATAAAATAATTGCCGAGGTTTGTTAGTCATTTAAGCAAATCACAAAGTATACATAATTAAGATAAAAAATTATATATCTTTATGAGGAAAACACTATTAGAATTTTTGTACACAAAAAAATTATAAGATATATTTATAATAATAGGATTTTTCGTTTTTCGATAGTCATTTAACGGTAATTAAAGAAACAAATTCCATTTTGAAGAATCGAACAAAAATACATTATTTTTTTAATTTAAAATATTAATTATATAAGCTGCATATGTGTTTTTTACACGATTTTATTTAACTTACTCTATGCACTGTGTCACACGGCGGGTTGTTCAGAATTTTGTCAGCAATATTAGTAAAATATTAGTTATATAAGCTGCATATGTATTTTTTAGACGCTTTTATTTAACTTACTCTATGCACTGTGTCGCACAGCGGGTTGTTCAGAATTTATCAGCAATATTTAACCTACTTCCAGATGAGAAATAAGGCTAAAATTTTGCACCCGTGCTTCTTGTTGTTGACAAAATTGGATTATGAAAAGAAAAAATTTCATAAAAAAAAAATCGATTTTCATAGAAAATTTGTTGTTTGCAAAAACGAAAAACCAAACAACCCCTCATGCATACGAAAGAATTCGATTCAGAGTGACCGGTGAGCTGTGCTTTCTGCTACCCAAGAAAATTAATAGCCTATAATGTGGAGATAGGTTATAGATAAATGGACAGCTGTCAATTAGTGTCAGTAAATTTTTGCTCTTAGATTTATGCACAAATGTGTTTGAGTCGGTTTTTCATTTTGCTATATAATTATATTTCAGAAGATCTATGCTCTTCAAAAAAAAAGCGTGGGATGCCCTTCATTGTATTAGACTATATTTTATAATCATTTCACTGATAATTTGCTATGTAATACAATGAAGGTCGTTCCACGCTTTTGTTATTCTCGATATAAAATTTAAAGGATTTTTGTTAATAGATTCATTCAATATACATTATTAAAATTAAATATATCTGAGAGATTTAATAAAAATGTTCACATAAAAGTACATTCAATATCGTGAATAGAAAACAGATTTATAGATCTTAATTATCAAACAAAATAATATGTTATTTGAATTTAATCAAGGAGTTTATAAAAAAAAACATTTATTCTTTCTTTTTTTAATACTTTTTTTTATTTATAAAACATCAACAAATTTAAGTCATTAGCGACTTAAAGTAACGTAATTTAACTGTACCGGTAAATTTGTAATCTTGAACAAATTCAAGTTGTCCTGAGATGTGTGGTTAATTGAAACCCAACCACCAAAGAACATCGGTATCCACGATCTAGCAGTCAAATCCGAATAAAAGTATACCTTTATAAGGATTTGAACCTGTGAACTTTGACTTCGAAATCAGCTGATTTACAACGACGAGTTTACCATTAGACCAACCCGGTGGATTGACATTTACTCTTGATTTAATATAGAATTGAATTTATTTTTATTTTTTTAGTGCATCTTTAAATGCATTTGTACTGGAAGATTTTTCCAAACAATTTATACTGAAATTCAATAATTTCCAATTAGTGAAATTTCAATACTTTTTTGTAATTTTTTCATTAGTTATATAATAGTGTATTTTTAATTTTTTTAATATTTTTTTTTATTTTTTTTATTTTTACATCACTATATTTATGGATTTTTTAACATTTTGTTCGTTAAAATTGAAACTGCTTTAAACCCTGAGGGGTTATTTTTAACGCTAATAAACGATCTAATTGTCAATTTGTCTGTATAGCTATTGTTTAACGTTATCCTTGGAAAGTTTCCAAAACGGATTAATTTGTTTTATATTTTCTCAATCTAATCTAATCTTAATCACTAAAACTAAGTTACACATATATAAAAATTATTAGTCCGGGTGTAAAAGAAAAACAAGGATTACGTTTCTATAAAAAAACAAACTATTTTATTGAATTATACCTTACGAATATCAGTAAAAATATTGACTGTACAACTATCTACTACAATTACAAGACATACATTCTGCTTCAGATATTCTCCATTTGCTCTACTAACCACCCACACATGCAGATAACATTGCCACTCTATACAATACAATATAAGAACTTGATGAATACAATACAATATAAGAAATTGATGAAAAATAAACAATAACATTGAGAGTCTGAGATATAAGAATATATCTGTACAACTACTTATCTGTACTGATAATAAAAAACAATAAACATGATTACACTGATGTTTACTTTAGATTAGTGAATTACGAAGGACGATTTGTAAAAGTAATCACAATTGACTAGTTATTTTTTAGCACAGTGTACACATAATAACGTATCTGCTAATAAACTTAATTTAGTGTTTCCTACCCATACATAATGTAATTAGTTATACAAATTTGTAATTATATAACATAAATTATTCTGTTAAATATAAAAATGTTGGGTATATAAAAAAGAATATCAGATTTTTAATTTTTTTAAAAATATATCTTGGATGCCGGCCTCGGTGGCGCGAATGGTAACGTCTCGGACTTTTATTCTGAAGTTCCGGGTTCTAATCCCGGTCAGGCATGACATTTTCACACGCTAAAAAATTGTCATTTCATCTCATCCTCTGAAGCAATACCTAACGGTGGTCCTAGACGTTAAAAAAAATGAATTAAAGTTAAAATAAATTAAATATATCTTGGATGAGGTGTCCAGTTTTATTGATTAAAGATTAGGATTAAAATAAAAAAGAATAGTTTTAGTTAGTCGCTTGGCCCTATCTTTCCGCTACTAGCAAAGATGGTGACTCCTGAACAGTAAACTTTCTGTATTTTACAGTTTGCTAAATGTGAACCTGTTGTTATAGTTGAACACCTGTTCCGTAAAATGTTTAATTATGATCCTTGCAATGACAATACGGGTAACATTCATCGATAATAGTCGGCTTGATACGATTGGATATCTGTGTAAAGGAAAGAGTTCGGGATGACCGACGGTCTCTGAAGAAAATGTTGAATCTGTTAGAGAATCTTTCTTGAGTAGTCCTAAAAAAAATTTAAACAAGATCGGCCGCGATGCCGGTGATGACGTTGTGGAATGTTTTAAGGAAATATTTACACTTGGTTCATACAATTTACAGTTGTTAAGGATTTGAAGCCTATCGACTACGCTGTGCGTGACGATTTCGCGATCGAAATTTTGCATGAAGATCATGCAACTTTCTTGATAATATTGTGTTTAATGATGACTCAATATTTCATCTTAATGAAAATGCTAACACGCATAATGTCCATATCTGGGGGGGAGGTCAAAAAATTCATATGAATTCGTACAATGCGAAAATATTCCCAAAATTAATCGTTTTCTGTAAGATATCACGAAAGCAAGTTATTTTTTTTTGGATCAAGCGTAACAGAAATTGCTTATTTGAATATATTGCTTTTTCGGCCGCTCTTCCTCAATTGCAACTTGGATCAGAAAATCTTATTTGGCAACTTGGCAACAAGATGATTTGTCTCTTCATTGACCTAACTCTATACGGGGATCGACTGAATGACTTTTTCCCTATTGCTGGATCGATCGTTGTGGATCCGATGGCAGAGCTTGTTTGTGGTGGCCTCCAAGGTCGATCTGAGCCAAATGATTTTTCCTTTTTTGTTTTATAATGTATGTGCCTTTGCTACCTACCCGATTTGAGGCACATAATTGAAGCAGCTGTCTCTTCTATTACTTCAGAGATGCCGGTGTATGAGGCGAACTCTCCTATTGGTTGGATGTGTGCTGAGTGACGAAAACATTTGTACGGAAAATACGTGAGAGTTAGTCTTTGCTTTTATTTGTTATTCATTACTATTAATCAAAGTTAAGAGTAATTAAATTACTTTAAATCGCCGACATCGTTTTTGTATAAGCTGTATATTCGCTGTTGTTTGCTTATAATTATAGAGGACTCAAATATATTTATTTATAAGTATGCTCTACAAAGAAAGACATTATCAAATATATTTTTTTTTAAGTCGGTTTATTTTTTTAATAAAATAGATCAGGATTAAACAGTATTGTGTCAAATAGCCTGCTATGAATGAATTTAAGACTAACAGCATCATACAAACCCTTGATATTCAAGTGACTTCAAACAGTCGAAATTTTAAATAATTAAAGGAAAATATTCAAAAGTTTTCGATCAGTTTTATTTTTATACAAATCTTATTTTGTTTCAGGTTTAGAATTATAAACGCTGCCCGTTAAAGAATAAGATGTTTTCATGCAACGGAAAGACGAGAAATTTATTTTGATAAGATAAGAAAAGGTATTCCAAAAAAACGATCTAAAAGACTGCTACGAAGTTAAAACCTTCTGAAAAAAATTTATTTTGACCCCACATGACATCCTTACGCCTATTAAATTACATATACATATTTTTTAAATGTGAAAGGTACATAACCTTTTATTTCATTAATAAAATCTGATAATTCTTTATTTTTTTTTATTGTTGGTGAATTATTATTTATCGTAAATTTTTTTCCCAATCAGAGATTAACAAATAACAAAGAGATAAATAATATTAACAAATCAATTAATTTAAATTAAAAAAAAATTTAAAAAAAGGTGATGAAGTCTGATTTGAACCGATGTACCTTCCCCTTGTAAAATCCAAAAATAAAAATTTTATTTGGATATAACTCTGGAACCAATGAAAATAAGTACCACTTAATGATACATCGTTGAAAAGCTCCCAATGAGGGGTTATTACTGCAGTTAAGAAAAAGTAAAAAAATCCCAATTGTTTTGGATTTTGGGCTTTTTTGGTCAAGTCTATTGCAATGAAATGGGGAGGAGCGCAACTAGATGTTACAACAGTCCTAAATCCAAAATTTCAACATCCTACGGCTAATCGTTTTTGAGTTATGCGAAATGCACACGTACGTACAGACGTCGCGCCGAAACTAGTCAAAATGGATTCAGGGATGGTCAAAATGGATATTTCCGTTGAAATCTGAAAACCGAAATTTCGCGATCATATTACGTCCTTTATTTCGTACAAGGAAGTAAAAAAATGCGGGATGTACATTATTTTTTTATTCTTAGTTTTTTGATTAATTCTATTGATATTTACTGGAAAATTTTCAAATATTATAATGAAATCAGGGGATATGATTATCGGATTTGAATACTAGGTCGCGGATACCGGTGATGGTTGGGTTTCAGTTAACCACACATATTAGGAATGGTCGACCTGAGATTGTACAAGAATATGCATGATTTACATTCATACATATCATCCTCATTCATCCTCTGAAGTAATACCTTACGGTGGTTCAGCAGGCTAAGCAGAGAAAGGAAGAAGAGGATATGGTTATATCCATTGAATTTTTATTCAGAGGATTTGATATATATTACTATATATCATTTTAATATTAAGTAATGGCAAAAAGAAATTAAAATTGCCTTAGAGATCAATGTAATATTTTGTTTAAAAAAAATTACCTGCGTAATTCGTAAAAATTAAAAACTGAATAACGAAAGAAAAGCCCTCATCAAAACAAAAATAGATAAACGAAATCGAGTTAGGTTTGAATATCAATAAACCAAAAGCATACTAATTCAATAAGAATCTCCTTTTTTAAAAAAATATCTGTTAAAAGTAAGCTAGTATTTGTCATTTTCTGGAGCTGTATTTTAGGCCGGTTTACAATTATTATTATTATAATTATAATTTTTGTTAGGTGGAAAATTTGTTCACTCTTACAGCGAATGATAACGTTTCACATCACACAATAACAATAAGTTAACCCGAATATAATTATTTTACCCTAAAAAAAATCCCTATTTCTCTAGAAAATGTGGACAAAAGTTATTAATTTATTTGAAATGTCTTCATTTTACACAAATAAACAGAAAACATTGGTTCTAGATGAAGTTTTTGCTATTTATATCTTAAATGATCATTTCTTTTAAATTTTGATTAAAGCAGTAAATGTATAACATTTAGGGTGGTGAAGTAATTTTCTCAAGGACTAATTTTATCCTAACATACAGATTTCTTGCTGCATGAATTGAGTCGGAATTAAATTGGTCAAATTTAATCTAGTCTAAGGGATGACAGAAATCGAGTAAGAAGTAAAATAGAAGTAGAGGTCAACAGTTTGTGGAGGGATATACAAACATCGAGAGAGAAAGATAATACATGAAGAAGAAAATGTTAGTAAAAGAGAGAGAGAATGAGTGAGGACGCACCATTTAGCGGCATGCATCAGTGACGTCTGGCGACGTCGGATTAATTCATTAAATGAAGGGACGCTGCGTCATAGAACCGCGCGGCCAATTCTCTTTACGAGCTCCATTAATTAGGCCTCGAGATCCGCAAACACTCCAGTACCGACAACAGCACCAGTTCTCCGAAAATCCTATCTATACAACCCCTTTTAACTCGGTATACCTTTCTTGCAATCATTTAATACTTTATACTTAACAATAATAAAAATTAAATATTTAATTTAATTATATATATTTCTTTTGCAGTTATAATTTAATATTTTATTTCTAATAAAGCTTACCATAATTATTCCACATAATTTTTAATTAAATAGCTTACATAATACTCAATTGCGGAAAAATTCTCTAACGTAATTACCATATTGTTTTCATCAGATACACTTGAAGTTAAACGAATATTTCTAATCCTACTAATATTTTGCTTATATCTTAATTATTGCATAATCGGTTGGTTGTTACACAATACACCCTAAATATAAGTTATCTCTGTTATAACGGTCTCATTTTATTCTTAGAGACTTTAGTAACACAGTTTATTAAACATCGATTCCAAAATACCATCCCTTAACGTATAACTTCAAATAATATTATATTTTTCATCAATTTAAGTGAAATTTAAAAATTTTTGTTTTATGCTTTTTTTATATCTTTTATTCTTTGACAACTAATTTTCTTTCTCACAAAGAATCTAGTATCATAATTTTTTTACAGTTAGCATTTAAATGGTTTATTTGAATAATTACATAAGTAATAATCGACAATATCAATATTTGTAATAGGGATATGATACAGTTAAAGGTGATGTAGATACAAAGATTAATTTCAGATATGATATTTTTTTTTATTTACCGGTAAAAAAAAAAGAAGTTATTTATAGATTTTAATCTGATGGAATGTCATATACCTCACAGTTTCTTTTTTTTAGGAATTCCTGCGGATAATGTCCATATTATTAAATATTCTGTAATTATTCAAATAATTATCGATGAAATTACTTTCTTTTCGACACCGATCGGTATAGAACCACGTAGAGTAATTAATTTCTAGCTAGTTTTTTAACTCCCCAATATTCATTTATTCTTTCATGTCCCGCTTCCTTCTTTCTTCAGATCGCTTTAGATTAGCGTATTCTTTTTTCTCCTGGATTTTTTTGAATTCTAAGATTTTTTCCTAAACACCTTTCTTTTAAATCCGTCACGTTTATGAAGTGTGTGAGAAAAGTAATGAGATTCGTAACATTACGAGCGATCTGGCAACGCTGTGTCTACCGGTCTGTGCTAGACCGGTTTGTTCATCCCTTCCACATGCTCAGTACGAGTTTCAACTCCGTTCAGCCAACACGTTATTTTTGACAGCTGAAGTTGTGTTTTTGTTGTGTGTTACGAAAATGGAGCATCGGAATTTAGAGCAACGTTGTGCAATCAAGTTTTGTGTTAAACTTGGGGAATCCGCGAGTGTGATCTTTGAAAAATTGAAACAGGCCTATGGGGAACATTACTTATCAAGACCACAAGTTTTCCGCTGGTACAAATCATTTTTGGAAGGCCGAGAACACGTTGAAGATCAACTTCGCTCAGGGAGACCTTCAACTTCAAAATCAGACGAAAACGTTGAGCATGTAAGGGTTCTTGTGAGATCAGACTGTCGTTTAACAATAAGGATGATGAGTGAACAGTTACATTTAAACACTTTCACCGTACACCGTACATCAAATTTTGACAGATGATGACAAAGACAATGACAGAGGATTGACAATTACTAAGAATTCTTCAATCGTGCGATCACAGGTGATGAATCCTGGATATCTGAGTACGATCCTGAAACAAAGCGACAAAGAGAAGAGATGCACACTCCATCATCTCCTCAACCGAAAAAATGTCGAATGAACAAATCAAACATCAAAACCATGCTGATTTGCTTTTTTGACATTAGGGGTTTCCTGCATAAAGAATTTGTTCCTCCAGGACAAACTGTCAACCAAGTGTTTTACAGAGGTCTCCTTGAAAGGCTCAGGATAAGAGTAATTCGCGCGACACCAGACGTTGCAGACAAGTGGCTGCTTCATCATGATAATGCCCCGTGTCACACGGCCATTTCCATCACGGAATTTTTGACCTCAAAACGCATTCCTACGGTTCCTCAACCTTAGGAATCAAATCAGGATTCACCTGATTTGAGTCTTTGTGAGTTTTTCCTTTTCCCAAAGTTGAAACATGACTTAAAAAGACGTCATTTTGGAACTCTGGAGAACATTAAAAAGACTGTGACCGACCAGTTGAAGCCTTCCAGCACTGCTATCAAGAGTAGAAACAACGACTCCGTCGGTGTATAGATACCCAAGGGAACTACTTTGAAGAGGATAAGATTGTTGTTTGAAAAAATGAAAATTTTGGTACGTAAAAAGTCAGTCTCATTACTTTTCTCACACACCTCGTATGATTGCTATCCTTAGCTCCTCTTTAGCTTGCTTGAACCATTGTTCCTCTTGTCATCATTACATTTGCCAAGAATTTTCTTCGTAAGTCTGTGTGAATTCATTCTTTTCATATGTCTGTTGAATGTCAGTCTTCGCTTATGTATTGCTTCCATGATTCCGTCTACCTCCCAGTAAAGTTCCTTATTCTTCCTTAATTTTCAACCATCGTTAGTGTTTTTGGGTCCTAGGATTTTCCTTAGTATCCTCTATCAGCATGTTCCAGTTTATCTATTTCCCTTGATTCAGAGCTACACATTCTACCGCGTATATAACTCCTGGTCGGATTACCGTTGTAGAGTGCCTGATCTTGCCCACCCTTGAGATCCGTTTCTTATTGTACAGGACCTTCGTTAGTGCCATAGGATTTTAGAATCTTATTTTTCCTGGCGATCTTTGCTTCCTTGGCCATCCATTTGGTTAGATAACTTCACCAAAGTATCTAAATTTGCTGATCTTCTTAATTCTTGCGAGCTCTATCCTCTACATTTCGGTGCGTTCTTAATATTTGTCATATACTCCATTTTTTCTATGGAAATTTGTAAACCTGCTTTTTTGGCTATTCCGTGTAGAACATTTAATTGTTGCTCTGCTGTTTCTATTTCTTCTGCCAAGAGGACGTGGTCATCTGCAAAGACCAATCAATCTTCTGATTCTTCCTCCAATTGGACTTGCTTCAGGTCTTTATATTGTCAAGTTTTCTTCATTCTCTTATAACCTTTTTCAAGGCGAGACTAAAGAGAAGAGGAGACAGTCCGTCCCCCTGCCTGATTCCTGTCTTGATTTCAAAAGAATGATGTATTTTCCCTTCAAATTCAATCTAACACTTTGTGTTTGTGAGAGTTCTTAGAGGACTGGTTAGTTCCATGTCTGCCCCTGACCACCTCAACATACGTTCGCAGTTGCATCGGTGCCGGGGCCAGTTTCTGAGCTGCAGTTATTTTTTTAGGCCTTGAGACAAGATTTTCGAAATCCTCGACGAGAGCTGTGAAAGCCGCACGGAAGAATTCGATTCGAGGCAATAATCTTCTCTTGGTAGCAGCACTAGTACACTTGGGGTTTGCTAAATAGGAAGACAAGCCACCCAGTTCCGCCAAAACATCACGGGCCAAAGGAGCAAAGCAACCAGGCCTGCCCCCTGCTTGCAAAAACTCTTCAACAAGTGAGTTCATACCCTCCCGGTTGGTCACCCCTATATATACTTCTGAACTTTCGTTGTCAGGACCGGTGTTCGAGGAGGTCGAAGGATAAAGCTCCGGCTAGGCTTCTTACCTACCTCACTAACATCTGTCATGGTCGAAGATGCCTGACCTAACAGTATACGAACAAAATGCTTGCTGTATTCCTTCTATTTAGAGATATTGGGCACAAGCCCTCAAGCGTGACGACTACCTGCAGCGAGCCACGGGCAGCTGGAAACCTTCTGTATTCTCCTTTCACTCTTTGCACCTCTTCGCCGCTACTGGATCAAATGTGTGAAATCAAAGATCAACACACAGTTACAGATTACGGCCGTCGCTCTAAAAGAGCGCTGGCAGGACTAAGGGTAAGTGCCCCTTTGCTCGCAACAGGGACTTGCGACCAGGAGTCGTTACCACTCTTTTCGCCTCGATGAGGTGGGTGCTCAAACAAATCGTGCGCCAAATTTTCTTAATCCCCATGAAAAGGGTATGAATAGTCTTAACAGTAAGGGCGCAAAACTGTTGTAACAGTTCTCAGACAGCAAGATTGTGAAACTGGGGAAGGTATACACTCGACTACCAGCTCAAAAATAACACTGAAAAAGACTTTATACAACGCAAACCTCTGCTCGTGAAAAGAGAAATAATCACATCCCAAATCTGTAGGGGGAAGACACCCACCTTGTGACGTTACCGGCCCCCGCATTTTCCAGGGAAATGTATTTCCTTTTCCATTTTAACGATAGACTCTTTTTATAATAATAAAATAAGTTTTAAACTAAATTATCTAGTAATTTAATTTCTATAATCAAAAATTACTTTTAATAAGAACTCGTGTGGTACTACTTCAAATATTCATTCGGTAGTATTGAAACATATAAAGTGACATATTTGTCAAACTGGATTATTAATAAGTTATCCAGCTTTCATACAATGAAAATAATATCCTAAATTACAAAATAACTTTTTAAAATACTTTTATTGGAATATTGTAAATTTAAAAAGTCAAAAAATATTAGGAATTCTTATACAAAGAGCTTGTGTTTTGTTATACTTATGTGTGTGTGTGGGAGAGAGTGTGTGTGTATGTATGTATATATGTGTGTGTGTGTGTGTGTGTGTGTGTGTGTGTGTGTGTGTGTGTATTACGCAACGAATAAAGGGGGAAACAGAGACACACAGACTTGTATAATAACTGCAGGCTGTGATCAGATATAAAAGGAACATATCTCTGTATTCCGTTAAAAAAGCAACAAACGATCATTCGGATTTAATTTTTAATACAGTCGAGCAGTGTAGCAGGAGGGGTCGACCACTGTACTAGCAAGGAGGGTAGAAACACCACCACTCATAATCATTGCCATTACCGAGGGGCGCGGCAATCAGCCGTGAAACACGGGGCTCTCCCCTGGGAGGTTTAACCTCGCACGATTTTTTTCTCTAACCTTATAAATTTTGGATGGACTGTCACGCTACTAGGAGGGAAAACACTTTTCATGAATTTGTATTTCTCCCTCCCTTTTCTCAGTCCAGTGGTATGAAGCGATAAATTTCGCCAACTATCCGATATATATCAGTAAAACGAAATAATTAAAAATCATTATCTGTAAACACTATCTCTTTCTTAATTACGTTTCTGAATAATCTAACCCAGAAATAATACTAAAAAAAGTAAAACGGGTACAATTTTGGTTATTGTTTGATGAACTTTCTACATAACTCAAAGAAATAGTATAAAAATCAACTCAGACATTATAATCCGAAATTACTGTAAAATATATTTATACAATTTTAGGAATTACTATATTATAATGTAAAATTTTATAAAAATATTTTTTTTTCACAGAACTACTCAACCTCAAATTCAGAAAGTATATAACAAAATCAATTTCTGAGTGTAGGGTGTAAAACAAAATGTTTTTTTTTTTTTTTTTAACTGAATTTTTACGGGAATCGACTGCTAAGGTCATTAGCCCTCGTCACATTCTTCAAAAGAAATTATTATCTCCATCAGGATCGTCATATGTAAGGGTGTAAAGGGCCCTTACATTTTATTTAAAAACACAAACTTCACAATAAACATTAAGACTAAAAGACAAGGACAATCACAAACACTTATGGGGTGTAAAGGGCCCCAATATTAAAATTTGAGATAGGTTCTCAAAAGACCATATAATTAAAATTTCAGCTTATCAATACCATATCTTTCTTTCTTCTACGAGTCTCATTTATAGTTTGTTTAAGCACCCTCGGGGCGATCAGAACCGCCGTTGAGCAGTATATCAGTCGCGCCAGGGTGCCGTGGCAGTTGAATCCTTCTTATAAACAGACTATAGGCATGCACGGCGTACACTCATAGCCTCGCGCCCTCAATCCACCCTTGAGGGTCCCCCATGCGATCATCGTACACACCCCGACTCACTGCTCTTGAATGAAGGTGAGCCAAAATGGCCTAGGCAAGAGGGCTACCTCCCGTCACTATACGTGCCACGCTTCGAGACTCCCTTATATGTATATATAAAACTACCACTTAGAGATTCTTTTGTTACAGCTTTAAACATTCATTTTATAGACTTTTAAGAAGTCCACTGGCGTGTAAAAATGCAACTATATTTTCTTCATTTCCATTATCCAGCTCAGCTCGAATATTATTTGTAAGACGGAACCTCTTTCTGAGGTCCTCATATATGGTACACTCTTCTATTAGATGCTTGATTGTCAGTGTTTTATTACAAACACCGCACATTGGTCTCACTTCGCCGGTTAACATATATAAATTTGTTAATCGCGTGTGACCGATTCTAAGTCTGGTCACCGCTACTTGTTCACGGCGAGTCAACTTAAAGTCGCTTTTCTATTTATAAGAAGTTTTTACTGAGTTTAATTTTGTATTTAAACTCCTCCATTCAGCGTTCCACTTATTTCTTACTATGTTTGTTAGACGGTTTTTAACATCTGCCACCCTTACAGGAAATTCATCCAAATCATTGCAGACTGTTGCCTTTCTGGCAGCATCGTCTGCGATTTCATTACCTGTAATACCAGCATGCCCTGGAGTCCATACAAATACGCATCGCTGTCCTCGTTGTTTTAGAACGTATAAAATGGACAGAATGTTTGCAATTAGGACATCCTTAATGTTCTTGTTCCGAATTGCGACAAGTGCACTTAATGCATCGGAACATATTAGCACTCTCTCTTCGCAATAGTGTTCATTGTAGCGAAGAGCTTGCTGAATTGGAGTGAGTTCTGCCGTGTAGACACTGGCCACATCTGGCAGTTTCCAAAAGTGGGCTTCTTCATTTACATATATTGAGCATCCAACACCATGTTCGGTTTTAGAACCGTCAGTATAAATTCTAATATGTTCTTCGTAACTACTGACGGTTGCCAAAAATTCCTGTTGGATGATCACTGCTGGTTTCTTTTTTATTTCTCCTTGAGAGAGATCCAAATTTGTATTTACCGCTGGCAAGATCCATGGCGGTATTTCTCTAGTAGAAATTGCCAATGTATCTGGAATGGCAATTTCATATTTACTTCTTAATTCGTGGTACCTAATTCCGGCTGGTCTGGAAAGGTATCACGACGTTCGTATAATGCAGCCATAGGATGGTTGTTAAAAAGTTTATTATTTATATGGGCAGGATAAGCCCATATATTTGCTGCATATCTTAACGAGAGGATCTCTCTTCTATAATGTAGTGGCATTATTCCGGCTTCAGACATCAGACTAACGCCTGTTGCGTATCTTATTCCGCTATTATGAACTACGTCTAATTTGTTTAAATGCGACTTTCAAAAAAATGTTCTTGTATATACAATGCAAATCAATTACGTAAATGGTTTTTAATTTACTCAACTATTGAGAAAAAAAAATAAGTGACCACAAAAATTGTTGTCAACTATTCTCAAAATTATAACGGCATTCTGTGCAAAGCTTATTAGGAAAGTGAGAAGTGAAGTGCTTTCCTGAATATGATAATTGCACATCAATTTGCCAAGCTCATGTTTTTATACTCTCTGTTAAAGTAGGCCTTTAGTAACCAGGTAACCTTGTTACCTACAGTTTGGTGAGCTTGGCAAATTGATATATATATAAAATAACATGTCCTGACAAACTAACTGATTCTTCAACGCCCAGCAAAATGTACTGAAAATAAATTGATGAAAATTTATGTACATGTTCTTCTTACGATGTGTGTACGCAAAGAAAGGATTTTTTTGAATTACTAGACTGAAAGGTTAAAATGGAGTAACAATGAAATTTACTTTACAGTTTTCTTATGAAGATATTAACTAGGTTTTTGGTGTGTGTAATTTTCATGTAAATATCTTAAAACTAATTTCTAGATTTTTCAAAATTCAACCTTGAAAGGGGTGAGAAAGGTAAAAGGTTTTGAAAAAAGGTTGCAAATTTTCCCCATTTTCAACTATACTAAAGGAGATATTCATTAAGATTGGGGCTTGCAAATACTCTTCAGGTAAATATCCAAAAACAATTTTCGGGTTTTTTGGAATTTCCTTTTTTAAGGGGTGCGACAGTGTACGGCGCGGCGGTTAAACCAACACAGCTACTGTTACTGTAGGTACGATGCGGCTGGCTGCTATGTTTGTCGGGTAACGATAAGAACCGGTCAAAATACATTTTTACCCGTACAACCAGTTATAACTAATATTTTTAAGATGGAGTCCGACTGTTTTTTAACCCACATTCTTAGATCGCTCAAAGTTAATGTTTATACTGACCAAATTGTTGGTGAGAAGAAATTATAATACACTTTTTATAAGTTTTTATAAATTGAACCGGATTTAATTTTTATTTATTATTATCATTCACAAGCATGAGTTTAATGAACGCACTAGGGTCTACTGAGCGGAGCCTCTGACAAGACGGAAAGGGCAAGTGAAGTGATCCCTGACCGGCTAAACATACACTGTCCATGACGGGAAACGCAAGCAACCTTTGAGCGCGGACAAAACCGAGACGAGTCTGCTAGTTATAACATATAAAATAAAATATTATTATATTATAGTATGATCTTGTTAAAATAAATTTAATTTATTAATTTAGTGTAGCGTTATTCGTCAAAGTTTATAATACCCAGTTAGTGCCAGGGTGGAGATGAATTGCTTGACCGGCGACAGGCTTGGTGCTATCAATGATTTCCTGTCCTGATACACTATCCCTTCTACTATTAGCAATGAAATTACTACTGCGGACACCGCAAGTAGAATTATTTCGTATCTATGTGTGTTTACGTTTTCTAAACTTTGATGAACAGTAATTGTTTACATTTAATCTTTAAATTTGGGAGTTTTATATTTATTTTCTTCCTCATTATTACTTTTTTTTTTTTTGTAATTATATTAATTCATTTATTTTTAATAATTTTCAATTTAAAAAAAAAATATTAGCCCACACTTTTTATTCTAATATCGATATATTAAAAAAAACAAATAATTATAATTTAAAAAAAATTCTAATTCTTTGCTACGAATTTTATTGTATATATATATATATATATTAGATATGAATAAGTTTATCGGTATTAATTAAACAAAACCAATTCGAGAGATAATTCTACTTGAAGAAGTCTGGTTTATAAAAGTTTAATTGGTTATCGATATACAGTTTTTTTTTCAAACGTGTAGCATTTTTTTTTTTGTGTTCATATAACTGTAACCTAACAGATTACACAGGAGATAAGTCACATTTGTTAAATTATAAGGTGATATGCTATTTGTAAACGTTGTATTTACGGTAGATACATTTAGTAGAGGCAACTGTATGTTGTGTACAATAAAGTGATGTATGATGATAGCAGTCTGGATTTGGTGATGGCGGTGAGTATATTGTAGAGAGATGGCGTGACCCAGAGAGTCGCAGGGGAGTCATAACCTGCCGGTAAACAAGATGAGGTCACACAATCACGTGATCTCAATTGCACCCATAGTTTACCCACAACCCACAATGTCATGCGAATCGCCGAGACACGGCACGATACACGATATCGCTCGGTTTATTTATGCATAGCCCGTGGTTCATCATTTATTCACCTTTGTATACGGTAGAAGCCAGTAGCCTATCTGCGACTAGTACATAAAACATTACAACTTCTCTGTTGACCCTAACGGTAAACACAGATTTGATATTCACTTGTAAAACTAACGTCTAGCAGGTACCCATCATTCCTCGGTTACTGCCGACCCTAAAAATAAAACAACTCTTTATCGCTGCTCAATAAAATATTATCTTACAGAACACTTTGATATCGGTCTTTGCTTTATTTCATCGGCTTACGTTCAATCGAAAACATGAAAACATTTTATACCGCAATTATAATAAAAAATTCACAGGATTTTACATAACTTAATACTGAATCAACATATATTATGCACAGCTGTACGGTTACATCTAACAAATAGCTATTAATGGTCTTAAAATTGGTTTATATTTTTAGGATTAAAATTATTTATAGGAAGCAATAAAATTGATTAATTTTTCCTAATTTTCATATTGCTTTATTTAATTTTTTCTTTAACAATTAGATAAATATTTACTTCTACCTAGCCAAAATGTTTTAAGCTCTGAACCAAAAAGAATCATATTATTACTTCGAATTTTAACGAAATATTCAGTTTTCATTTTTAAACGTGTTGCGTTAATAAATTTGAAAATTCTATAAACACCTTGATTTATAAATGATGAAGGTAACAAGTTGCCATCATCAGATATGATTATATCAGTTCGTTGTTGTAGATCATGTTGATAATGTTAAGATGACACAATAAAAATTTCAAATTTTAAAAAAGCACATAAATATCTTAAAACACGCAATGTTTTGTATTCAAAACTAAACTTGTTACAAATATTAGCCTATTATATAAGTAAACACGGAATTGTACGTGTTTTATTTTTTTATATTATCCACTACATATAAATTTATTATTTTTAATTCACCGTTACATTTTGCAGTAATGAAATATTATAACATATGCTGATGATAATTTGTTCCCGAAACCGTATCGTTAGACACTAATAAAAGGTAGGAAGACAAATTAAATAAATAAGATATTTAAACAAATTTTGAATCGAGTAGATAAAAAGTAAGGTTCATGATCTAAATACCCGTTGTGTTTCAATTAACCACACATCTCAGGAATGGTCGACCTGAGACTGTACAAGACTACACTTCATTTACATTCATAAACATATCATCCTTTAAAGTAGTACCACCTTACGGCGGTTCCGGAGGCTAAACAGAAAAAGAAAGAGATAAAATATAAGGAGGCTTAAAAAAATTAAGAATTTTAATTTGAAATAAATAGTAACAAAACGTTTTCATAAACATATTTATAAAAATAAAATACATTATAATTTTAAAAAATAGTTATAAACAAGAGTTTTCAAACATTCTTCTACATTTTTCAGCTATTGTGACATTTTAAAAATTTATCTATCTAACAAATGTAACTGTTTTATTAGATTTATTAATTGAAAATAATATTGTCGCGACTTCACGGTTCGACCAGGATATTGAGAGAAAAGCAAACTAAAAATTTCTTATAAATACAATTTACTATTCTAGAGACACATAAACAAAATAAATTACAAAATTAATAATTACACCCTACAGCAATAATAACAACAATATGAATATATAACATACAAAAAAGCAATTCAAATAAAAAAGACAAAATTTATTTAATGATGGTTAAATTATAAAAACCAGAATACAGTCCAATTTATTAAAAACGTTAAAATGACAGATAGAAATCACAACAAGATAACAATAGAACAATCTAAAGTCCATACAATTCACTTTCTGCATTTATTTTAATTTACTGTTTACAATGGAACTATTTTACACTTTGTGAGTTGAAGTTTTACTGTCACTTTCACTACCACCTATATCTCACCGAATATATCTTCCTGAATTAACCCACTGTCCAGGCTGGAATACTAGTAGTGACGTACTCTTCACTCGTTGTTACTACACGTTTAGTGATATCCCCGTCACCTCAACCGCATCAAGCTCGGGCTTACAAAACTACTCTATTTTCTGAGTGGGCCGAACATGGCCTCGTAGAACTACTAAGTCTATCCGCTGGTCCCCGACAGTATTTATACCTCCTGGCATGCAGAACCAATACCCGCCTCATCACTTTAATTATTGAAACTTAATAATTTTTATTGTTCTTGCCCTTAACGTTTTTCTATAAATTATTATTCCGGTCCGATAACCCTTCTGATCGAACAAAGCTTTTGGAAGTGTCATTGTGTTATAAAGAAAAATTACTACACTAACCCCTTATTCTAAAAAAAGAATCCCTTTTGGTTCCTTCTAAATTCGTTTTTATTCTCTTTTTCCTTCTTCTAATCGGAAACCCGTTGTTCTGGTCCGATATACTGGTAGTAGTACTAAAAATAGTAGTAACTGCTTTTATAAATTGTATTTTTAAACTGTGTAAAACTATAAATAAAACTGTGTGAAATTGTAATGGTAGTTTAAATAATTTGACTAAAATAGTACAATGTAGAGTCTAGACAGAGAAATGGTGTGTGAACATTTTGGTTTTAATACAGTTCCAGATAAAAAAATATTATAAATTTTCATATGATTTTCTCGCATCTACATATAGGCTACAGGTCTGTTGGTAAATGTAGCTATACTAGATATGTAGATATTAAATGGATATTTAAATATACCCATTAGCTTAGTCAAATTAGTTAAAACAAATTAATAAATTCAAATTGTGAATTTTTAGTTATAATTTCAATTCATGAAATTCCGTATTCGTACTTTGAAGAGATAATTTATAAAATAAAAAATGACTTAAAATAATTTCAAGTTACTTTTGAATTTTTGTAACAACTTAGTTAGGTCCAAAGTAATCGTTCATCACAATGAAAAATATCTAGTTGAATTTTTCTGAATATAACTACTAATTATTTTCTTTTCCAAGACAAATCAATTCTAAATTGGTCTATCATTTTGATATTTTTTAAATATTATTTTTGTACATATCTATTTGAATTTGAATTTATTAAACATGCTAAAATAATCATTTAGATTTGCTCCTTATATTTTTCTTAATGTATAAATTAATTATCCCGAGATGATTTCAAAATAAAATTATAAATAATCCGTAACTTGTGCACATAAATCTGCTTTATGTTTTATTAACCTAAAACTCTCGAAAATATTTTTTTACGGAGATGAAAAAGACTTGTTTTATTCTCCATCTATACTTAGAAACAATCTCTCATACTTCCTTTAAATTATGTTTTGAATATCTATTTTGTAGTTTTAACAACACCTTTTTAATAAAGATTTTCTAAATAAATAATCTTTAAAATAATAAAGAAAATTTTATGCCCGTAGTTAAATGCAGAATTAAAAATTTTCAATTTTTTCAAATGGGTCTATTCTATAAACCTTTATATTGATTTTTCGCTTAGAAATACCGCTAAGATTAAAGACGGGAAAAAATGTCCTTAAAGTATACCCTGATAATTTCCATTAGTAGGAAAATTTCATTATGAAATACAATTATATATTTACTTTTTATTTATTATTATAAGTCTTTATAAACTCAACTGATAATTTTTACAGATTAAATGAATAAATATTTACGATTATTAACCTAAAAAATATTCTTTAGGAAAAAACATTGTTCATCTGTTTTACGATTACACCAATCGTAAAAAAAAATATTTTTTTTAGTTTAATTGTATGGTGTCATTTATCATTACAATTGATATCATCGAATTATTAATCACCTATAATTAACCTATTTCTTCTATTTTTTTGTTACTAGGTCTATTATATTGTAACGCAAACTAAAATTGCGTTTTAAAAAAAATTACAATATGAGATAAAAGATCTTGATATGGGATTTCATGATAATTAATGAGATTAAGCAATATTTTGTCAGTAAAATTGATAATTGTAAATTATGTACACATAATAATCAGAGAACACCGCTGCAGAGAATACAATGTGGATTTATTATTTAATCGTAATATGTTGCAATGTATTTACATAATGGTATAAAATAATTATCAAACAAATCGCTTTATTAATTCCAAGAATTAATTTTATTTTTATTTATACTAGTTACAACTTTGAAGCTACAATATGATTATTTTGTAACAATGTAAAAGTTATATTTACAGATTATATTACAACATATAATGTACTGTAATATCTTAAGTTACGAAATTGCTGAAATAAGTTTTGATAATTATTTAATTTTAGTGACATATTTTTTATGTTATTTACATCCTTCATACGGTCTTCATCCTTCTTCTGATCACATTATAAATTTTATCTGGCCTATAGCAAGTCCTTCGACTGTGTTCCTCTCCGTTCTTCTGTATTCTCACAACTATACTTTTGAATTCCTAATAGCTAACATTTTTATTCTTTTCGGGCCCCTCTTATTTATTGATCCTTTTAGTGTTTTTTTAATCAATTCTTCCCTCTTATGATATGTTTTAGTTTTTAGCCTACCTATTCTGAATTGTTCGGTGTAAGCTTCAATTCACGTTCACTTTCCTCATTTCTACTTCAGTTTTCGCTCTTGTCTATTCATTTAACCTTCTTCACATTTCTTTTAAGGGAAAAATAAAGTCTCTCTTTTTCCCTTTTCTCTTTTTCTCTTTTTTCCCTTTTCCTAATATCCATGCTTTATATCTATACTGACTTCCACTCATAAAACATAACACTCATGAAACGTAATATTTCACAAGATTCTACAAGTCTAACTTGATGTTATTACATAATTTCTATCAGTATACGCTTTATTATCTATTATTATTCTTGATTTTATTTATTGATTTTTCAATTTTTTAATGTTCTTTTAATATGATATTATTGTATCTATATTGTTTTATTTGTTCTATTCTTTCTTTTTTAGTTCAGTCATTAGTAAAATAGTTGTCTCCTGTCTTTATCTTTTTGGTATATAGAGTTTTATTTTCTATGTAATTTCAAATCATCTGTTAAATATTCTGTACTTTACCTCCTAAAAATACCATTTTTACTGTAAATCTTATGTAATTTATTCTGTTTTCTTCTTACTTGACCCCTTTTTTAAAAGGGATTTCTTAAAGCATTTTTTATCATATCTTCTTCGTACGTATTAAAATAAGTTCGTGATAAACAGAATCTTTGCTTTACTCCTTTGACCTTGTAACAGGTTAAAGGTAGAATAGGATACCTAAAGTAAGTGGCACTAAGATTTTCATAATCTTTGAGTATAAGCCAAAATACAATTGCAATTAACACATAAAACATCATGTTGAGCAGTCCAAAAGAACTCTGACATATCATGAAAACTACTTACATTATTCTAGTGACTAAATAAGAACATTAGGAAAAATTAACACATTTAAGAGTTTCTTTGAACGGCTATTGAAACATTAATGTTAGTTGAAGACTAAACCTAAGAATAGAAAAATGTTTCTCACTTTCATCCTGATTTGATGTTACTTCATTTATTTTTAACTAGGGAATAACTTTTTCAGCCCGTGATGTTACAACTGTTTTATCTTTTTTAACATATTTTAAACACTAATTAAAAACTATTATTTTAACAAAATATATCCCATTCAAGAGAAAAAATATTTTTTATTATTATTAATTATTTATTAATAATAATAATAATAATGCCCTGACGTAGGTAATCCCCACGTCCGGAACACAACATCTACGTTCCACGTCCAGGGCGGCAACAGCTGTACTTATGTACAATACATATAGCTGGCTAACGGGGCTCCGAGTAAATTCCTCGGCTGTATTACTTTATTGACCTGTCTCCATCTTCAGGTCAACAGACGGATTGGATTTTTTGGCTACCTGCAGGATATGAACAATTAATTGATTAGGAAGTGGACACATACCAAACTTAGAGCTGGCGATGTGGCGGCCAGGGTCAATGTTATTGCAGGTGTTACGGAGACCCTTCCGTTGTCCACATGTCCCCTGCGATGGCAAGCATGTAGCAATGGTGCCCATGTATGTCGGTGCATGGGAGCTCTGAAAGCTTCGGTGAGTAGGAGCCTGGAGTCAGTGCAGAGACTGCGCATATTCTCTCTGCCAGGACATATGCCGGTTCCACCGGAGTACCGGATCGGACCTCCACGGTTAGTAGCCCTGGAGTGGGGGCGTACCCCGGCGGCTAGCCTTGCTACAGAAGAGATTAACACAATGAACATACTTGAACAAACAAACGTGGCAGAGGGTGCACGTAAACACTCTCGTTTAGAAACCTCCGATTCGCCACAAGCGAAGAGGAAAAAAGTAAGGAGTCTGATAAGATAAAGAAAGATGCTGATAGAATCAGTAAAGACTTACGGAAAAGCATATTTGCCTATAGTGTACCTAAGCCAAGATTTTTAATTGTTACCAAGGAGAATGGAAACTTTCAAAAAGTTATTCCATTTTTAATCGCTAGGGAATTACTAATTGTGCTGGTGGTCCTGTTAAAGAAATCCGGAAGATTTTTAATGGATTGCTCGTCGAAACTATCAACGACATGCAAAGGCAGAAAGTTCAAGCGTTGAAGAAGATCGGTGAATTTGCGGTATCTGTGCAACCGCATAGCAACCTTAATATATCAAGAGGAGTTTTTGTTTTTCGCGATCTTCTAAATGTACAGAAGAAGAAATTGTACAAGAAATGTCGAGTCAGGGAGTGATTCAGTGTCCAGACTAACCATGCGAAGAAATGGTGAAGTTCTTCCTTCGGCCTCGCATGTTTTAACATTTAATAGGCTGAACCTTTCTGAAAAGGTGGGAGCTGGCATCCATCGGCTTGATGTACGGGCATTCATTCCGCAGCCGATGAGATATTTTAAGTGTCAACGATTCGGACACACAGCAGCTAGATGTGAAGCGCAGGAACTATGTATATGTGGAGTGAAAACACATGAGGGTGATCCATGTAAAGATTCTCCAATCTGCATTAACTGTAAAGGGCACCACAACTGTCGTTCAAGGAAGTGCCCTATATATAAATTAGAAACGGCAAAAGAAGTTAAAACGCTTCAAAAGATCAGTTATCCTGAAGCGAAGAAAGTTGTTAATCAGCGTACACCTCGATCATCGACTTCTTATGCAGAAGCAGCGGCTGCCTCTTCCACATCTAAAATTAACGTGGAGCAGTTGCTTAACACGATGGCACCAAGTCTTGCGACGATGATTGAAAGAATCATTGATTCAAATATTGAGTCGACTCATCGGATAGAACAAACTAAACATGAGAAGGCTCACTCTCCGTCTGACGCCGTTGACATGAGAGACGCACCAGCGCAGTTTAAAAAACCAGCCAAACCTGAGATTATAAAGCCACCAACAGACGTAAAAAAAAAAATCTTGACTTATCTAGCAAAGAGAAACAGATCACTCCGTCGTCTAGTCACAAGTCTAAAGAAATTGTGACAAGAAAATCTGAGTCTACGGAAATGGAGTCTACGGAAATGCAAGTCATTATTGAGAAAGCACCAGACGTAGAGGATATAAAACCTGTACCAATAGAGCCTCCAAAAGCACAAAGAGAGATAGAATCCAGCACATCAGCCGCGGAAGGTGCATCGCATGCTAGTTTAGATTCCATAGCAACGATGCTAACAGCACCGACGCTTTCATTACCTGATGTAAGCCAGCGAACGTCATTGGCATCAGATAGAGAAGAAGATGCCAATTCTGAGGCCTCAGACACTATCTCGTCAGAAGTTGAGGCTGTTCGCAGGATGGAAAAACGGTGCAAGAAAGGATGGCCGAAAGGAAAGCCTAGGAAGTAATTTTTTGGATTTGAAGTTGAAGATGAATGTAAAACATTTTTGATTCATGAAAATGTGAATTACTGAATTTTTTTATTTTTTTTTATTTTTTATTTTTTGAAATGGGATGGGGCTAATGACCAAAGTAGTCGATTCCCCTAAAAACCTCAAAAAAAGTAATAATAATAAACGTTAGTTAGAAAAAACTTCTATAAAATTATTAGAATTGT
This sequence comes from Lycorma delicatula, assembly GCF_047948215.1. Lineage (NCBI taxonomy): Eukaryota > Metazoa > Arthropoda > Insecta > Hemiptera > Fulgoridae > Lycorma > Lycorma delicatula. The sequence goes on from NC_134456.1 coordinate 25,147,339, forward strand.
GAATGTTAGAAAGATTAGATAGGCACTGATGAAATGAATACCATTTTAGTTGACTTAAAATTAATTACTTTATTTAATATGATTTTAAAATACAACAATATTATGTTATGAAATTCATTCTTCTATCATATGTCACCTTGTGACGCATCTCATACTAGCCACATCAAAATTATAGATACAAGTTAGAGGTATAAAACACCATGTGTACATAATATTTGGTGTTTACCTTCGTAAAATTTGTACTTTTAGTCATTTTAAAAGTAGCTATCCCATTTATTATTCTCAACTGGGAATAGTGTTGTATACCTCTGGAAAGAGTGCCAAAAATACTATATGAATTTGAAACTCATTTTCAACAAAACTGGTAATGGTGTCCTTTACCTCCAGGCTACAGATCTAGTACACATGGCAATTTTTGAACACCTGTCATAAATGGAATGAGAACCTCCTTTATCCCAAGCATATCTTCTTTTCTGCAATCATTCAGTATAGCGAACCGTAGCATATTTGAACTTTGATACATGTTTTGTTGTGATAATTTGAATCCATCAATTTTTTATAAGTGATGACATTAATTCTATCTTCTGGTTCACTATTGTATTTTAACTACAAATGGATTCTAACTACTTCATGAGATTTTTATTTATTTTATTTCTCACACTGAGTTGAGGTAGTATGTACTAGGCATTGTTTCACAGAAAAAATGTTACAAAATGAAATAATAATTAGATGTGCTTACTTTGAGAATAATGATGCCCTTTGTTTAACTATTCCCACTGGTGAACAGACTGGTAAGAGCTGAATTGGTGGATTTATGAAGAGTGAATCGGAGAAGAGAGAAGTTTACAGCAAAGTCTTGTAGAGTCAACCAAGGATGGTTGGTTGGCCTATTAGTTAATTTAGCAATACAGGGAAATATAGAAGATAAAGGCCATAGAGGAAGTCAGACTACAATGTATAAAACAGATAATTGAGGTTGTAATTTGCTAAATTTTCTAAAGAAGCAACATAGTTAAGTTACAGTTTTAAAATCAGCAAAGAACAAAACGAAAGAGAAAATAGCATCAAACCAACTGATTAATAACTCAAAAAAAATTATGTAGGCTTTGCATGCTGGTATGCAACAGTATATTTACTGATATCCTAATAAAAAAGACAGTTGAAAACACCATTTTACTATTAATTTTCCATAGTAAGCCAGACATGGGAAGTCTCTTATTCTTGAGAAAAAAAGATTGTAGCAAAAAAACTGTCTATGCTGTTTTTGTAGTCCTGTCAGGTCACCAACCTACTACAATTATGCTTATGAGATCTAAGAACCAAATTTTTTATCTTATATTCTATAATATACTATATAATAGAATAATATAGACTATTGTGAAGTTTGTTGCTAAATGACAGAGCAAATAATTTCAAAGAAAGTATCTGAGTTAATAACTGAAATCACAGATATTCCATTTCCAGTTAGCCATTTCATACTAATGTTTCTAAATGTCCTCCACAAATATTTGATTTAAATGATTGTTGTTTATCCTAGATTATTCTAGATAGAACAACAGAATTGTTTAATATTTCAGTACACAATTAAATTGTATTTTAAAATTCTAACAGTTTTCTTTTCAATATTTCAGGACAGGCTTGCCCTTTTAGTTTTATCTGACAGTAGTAAATGTTCCTGGTATGATTCCAAGTACACTTAAATTTACAATTCCTCTCTACAACAATAATCCAGGAGTTGCTATCACGGCAGATTGTTACCACAGGTACTATTTTTTTTTTGAAAAAAGATTAAGAAATACATATGATTACATAAAAACAACTCTATGGCGTAAATAAAATCAAATGGGGATACAATTTTTTTATTACAGGTCTTTATTTTAGTGAAGAGTAGAAATTAATCATTTCATCAAACAAAATAAAAATAAGATCTTTTTGGTTATATTTGAGATTCATTTTTCATATGTAAAAAAAAAACAAATACTGATTTCTTTAAAAACAGATTATTCAGACGTCAGCAACTATTATTAAAAACAATTTAATTTCTTAAACATAATTGATTTTTTAAATATTTACACCTCATCATCATCTCATTTTGCCATGGATGGGGGGTTGCTTATTATTCCCTAGTTGAACAGATTGCAATATACACATTTTGAAATAAAAGATCAGATTTATAAACTCATTTAACATTCTCATTACCCTGAAGTTTCTGGTTCAAATCTGCTACTACCTTTTCAGTATATTTTATATCTTTGTAGGATACTGAAATAAATATACTTATATGTAATATCTGAAAATTTTGTTTTGTGACTGTGTACTTTTTTTATCTGATTAATGATTTTAGATAAATCAAAAAATGTTTTGGTTATGAAATCATGCCTGGACCTTCTATAATACATATTTTAGACAATCATTTCTAATTTTTATTTTATTTTATTTTTTGAGCCTTATTTATAACACTATTTTTTTTTCAGCCTTACTAATGGGAAATGATTTAGATTAATCTAAATATATGATTTCTTTCTTTTTTGTGGGCTTTACAAAATTTTATTTTCCTAGAATTTCATTTTCTGAATATTTATTTAGGTAGATGGTATTTCTCAGTCCCCATAGTTACTAAAAGGAATAAATAAGCAAAATAAAGTTTCCGTTTTTAAGATCATAATATATCATGAAATTGAAACGTGATTTAAAGTTTCTCTTGCAATTTAGTTGTGTTCTTTTCATAAGTGAGGAGATCAAAAAATTACGTCATAAAAATAAAGGTGATAAAATAAATTTTTAAGTGAGATCGTACTTAAAAAGAACTAGAGAATGATTGTTCTGCAAAAAAGAGTATCAATGAATGCCAGCAATCAGAGCAGCCAGTCAATCATCTTTTTTTATTAATTTTTTTTAATGATATAAGTAATGTGCATCAAGAAAAAAAGATTTAGTCATACATATTTTCAAACCTATTATTGCATACATATTAAAAAAGGAGCCACCCTTTCTTTAACTTGAATGTTAAAAAAAGTCGATATCTGTTCTTTAGTTGTCCAGTGATGGGCATGTATGTATATACACTATTTTAGAGTAAAAATATAATGTAAACTACATTCTATGAATAGCATTTGTAGAGAGATTTTCAGTAAAACTAAAAATGGAAAGAAAATATTTATCATGAAATAATTTTTTTTTTTTTTTAAATTTGACAAATTTTTTTTGTTATATCTGTAGGTTGATAGTATTTTTGTTTGTCCACATATTTTTTTAATTTTATTAATTATTTTGAGGGTTTATACCTAATCAATTAATTTTCTTAAACATTTATTCAGTTAGATTTCTTTCAATAAATAAATGAGTATATATATATATTTTAAATACCATCAAAATTTAAATTGTACAACTACCTTTTTTTTTAATTTAATTTTCAAATACAAAATATATTGTAATACGATTTAACTAACGTGTAATTAATTTTCCTATATAACTTGTTTTCGTTTTTTCAGTTATTAATGATACTATATTTGTGACCTCCTCTATGAATCATGAGACCTTGCCGTTGGTGAGGGGGCTTGAGTGCTCAGGGATACAGAGTAGCTGGACCAAAGGTGCAACCATATCGGAGAGGTATCTGTTGAGAGCCAGACTAAGGAATGATTCCTGAAAGAGGGCAGCAGCTCTTTCAGTAGTTGTTAGGGGCGTGAGTCAGAATGACTTAAACGGCCATATCAACATCACTCAGTCCTCTGAGTACTGCGCAGCTGAAAGCAATGGAAAACTACAGCTGCTTTTTTTCCAAGAAAATGTGGGTCTCTGCACTTTCATATAGCAATGATGGAGGCGCCTTCCTTGGTAAAATATTCCGGAGGTAAACTAGTCCCCCGTTCGGATCTCCGGGTGGGGACTACTAAGGAAGGGGTCACCAGAAAATTAAAAAATAACATTCTACGAGTCGGAGCGTGGAATGTTAGAAGTTTAAAAAAGGTTGGTAGGCTAGAAAATTTAAAAAGGGAAATGGATAAATGTGGATGTAGTAGGAATTAGTGAGGTTCGGTGGGAAGAGGAAGGCGACTTTTGGTCAGGTGATTTTAGATGTAAAACAAATTGTTAGGGATGTAGGATGTAGAGGATATACTGAAATGAAACGACTAGCACTAGATAGGGAATCTTGGAGAGCCGCATCAAACCAGTCAAATGACTGAAGACAAAAAAAAAAAATATTTGTGAATTAAAAATGGTAATCTATAATAGCTCTAATAAGTAGTATGCTGGAATGGAGAATAATAACAACAGTAATAATAATAATAATAATAACAATAATAATATTAACCTTAAGAATATGTCTGCTGGATCGGATCCTATGTACGCCTGATCAAGTCCTTTCAATTGTCATGTCTTAAAGTTAGGTGAGTCAAGTTAGATGGGTCAAGTTCGGTGGGTCAAGTTTGGGGTCAATACGCCTAATCAAGTACTATTTGTCAGCTCAGTCCAATCCAGTCCAGGTGGGTCATTCCGGTGGGTCAAGTCCGGTAAGTCTCTTCCGGTGAGTCACTTCCGGTATCTGTACGCCTGATTGGGACTACTAACTCCTATCGGGTGGGTCGGGTCCTCTCCAAAAGACATAACCGTCTGAAAATAAAACATAAAAGGTAAGTATTCCGTTATCAGTTTCTATAAAACTTTTATCTTAATTTTTATTTCATATTACGTAAGTCAAAATAAACGTTTCAGTTGTTTCGATGGTATTTTAACATTTCATACTGTTTGTGTATTAGATTTAATAACGTATACATAAAAAAAATTACGGAAAACACTTGTAATTATTAATTTATTACGTACGTCACTACACATTTAATAAAATATTATATGAACTTGGTTTGATAAAATTTAATTGTAATTGATTGGATTTATGGGAACAAACATAAGTTAACAACATTACTAGTTATCGAGCGAACCTAGTCGGTTAAAAAATTGGGATTACCTTTATATATATATATATATATATATATATATATATATGTATATATATTTTTTTTTCTTTTCATTCATACCGTTATTAAATAATCTGTGTATTATTAAAGAAATTGATATTTCTAATATTAATTGAAGAAATATGTTTATAAGATGTCTTTTGTTATACATCTTTTATCTGCAAAAAAAAAAAATAAATAAAAAACACATTAAAATAATACAGATTATTTTATAACTGTAATTAAAATTACGATTATATAAAAGACAAATAAATATTACCTAGATATATTTTTTACAATATAGCCAAAATTAAAATATTTAAAAATGTTAGGTATGCAATTTATTATTCAGTTGCCTTTTTTTTTTTAAATAGGACTAAATAGTATATATTTCATAGTGGTAAGAGCCCTTACTATTATGTGCGAGCGCTGGGATGTCGGTATAGCGGATCAGATAGTACCTGGCTCGGGTTAAATCTGTAGGAGGCGGCTGACTCGGGGAACTCAGGTAGGATCAATGATCCTTGGCATATCCAGCCGCCTCTTCGCCCGCACCTTGCGACATACTGAATGGTGTCACTTTATCCATGAAAACTTTAACTTTCACGATTTCTGTGGCAGATAATCCACAAAAAATGTCCATCTAGGAGAGCCATTGGCTTCGCAAGCGAAGCGAAGGAGCGTTGTGTATGAAGATATAATATTTGGTGATAAAGAGGAAAGAAGAAAATTCCAAAATCTGAATCACAGAAGCTGCAGGGGACCTGTTAAAGAGACAAAGAATTTTACTATGGGACTGTTAGTTGAAACTGTTAACGTCCTACAATCATCACCACTACTCAAGTCCAAGAAGATGGGACGTGTATAATCATTGAGGTTGTGCCGCGTGGTACGCTAAATACCTTCAAGGGAGTAGTTGTGTAAAGGGATTTGTTGAGCACCACTGAAGACGAAATTGTAGAGGAACTCAATGGACAAGGAATTATTGCATGTTGTCGACTGAACACACGACGCAACGGAGAAGTATGAGAAAAATAAAGGCTGGATTTCATTAACAGATGTTTGTCCATTCATCAGTATTGCATTGTTTTGGATATCAGAAATTCAAACATACAGCGGCATGATGCACTAGGAAACGGATCTGTCCTTGTGGTGACCCATTATATCCGGATGATCCGTGCAGGGATCCGCCGGTTTGTGTCAACTCCCATGGACATCACTCTGCGAGATCGTGAAACTGTACAATTTGTAAGGAGGAATTAGCAATTCAAGAGATAAAGACTGTTTAAAACGTCAACTACTTCGAAGCTAGGAAAGTCACCGAATGTTGCGTCTTATGCTCAAGTTGCTGAAGCTCCTGCAGATTCCTTTAAACTAAAAGTCGCAATCTCTGAAGTGGCACCAGATCTAGCGAACATGGTGAAACGTATCATCAATGACAGGTTGAAAAATTGTCCTTTACAGAAACTACTCCAAAACCAACACAGTAAAAAGGAGAAGTCTCCAAACAAAAGTTGTTCCAGATCTGAGAATTAGCTCTCGACCGGTCAAAATGGAAGGAAAGTAAACTAAACAGCACAAGTCGTTTAAACATAATGCACCGACGGTAAAAGTTGAAATAGAGAAAATCCCCATTCAGGGAATCAGGAAAGAAGACGACGTGATAATGATTGTTGAAAGAGAGAGTGATGGCCAAACATCAATGGAGCTCCGGAATGCTCGGAGGCCTCTAAAAGGAGCGAGCTTTTTAGCCGCTCCATGCAATGCTCACCGCATCATCTTGCTCACTAGCTCAGTACCATCTAATGCCGATAGTAAAGTATCCTCTGGTATCTATTACGAAGATGGATTGGATGATTCCATTTCAGAAGGCTTAGACAACCTGGAACATTCTGGAATCAGAGATGGAGGCCATCAGGAGGATGGAGAAAAGAAGCAAATAAGGATGGCCTAAAGGCAAATCTAGGCAATAGATGTGCATGTAATCAGTTTTATAAGTTCTTCTGATTAATTTCATGAAAGGATGAGTTTTTAATAATTGAAGGAGTTTAAAACAGTTTTGATAAATTTGACATTTCTTTATAAATGAAATATGTTTATTACTAGCAAGAGTTCTATATACCCTCTACATATCGTGTTCTAAGGAATTAATGTCCTATGACAAGTCTAGTTTTGTATAATCTATTTGACAAGATAGTTTCTTCTGACTAGGTCGCTAGTTATTTCAACAGGAAGGGAAAGAATTTGTTACGTTCTTTGTTTTTCGGGGAAAAGAATTATCACGGCAGTCGATGCCCGTATCCCCGAAAAAAAGTTATTTTGTAACAATTTTGTGGTTTTATTAATTTTGTTCAAATTTGGCAAATTATTTTCAGTTGAAAATATGTATTTATAAAATAGAATTTTACCATTATTTAAATTTATAATGATACATTATAATTTATATCTAAGATATATTTTAATAATGATAATAATTAATACATATATATATATATATATATATATATATATATATATATATATATATATAGTTACAAAACCACTTAGATCCAAAATTTTCAGTTTTTACATTTTTGCATTTTATAACAGTTTACCATCTTGTACATGCACCGTAAATATCATACGATTTAAAACCAAACAGATCCTTAAAAAATCATCTATAAAGTCGCCGGTTTGTTGCAAAACCAGAAAACTTTCCAGTTAACCTTGAATCACACATGATATCGCATGTCTTGGAAACCCTTGTTGAGGTTGTATAATTAATTGAGCTGAAAGTTGCAAGCTGTATTCTTAGTGTCCACCAGTTGCGGCTCGTAGCTAAAATTAGTGGGGGTGCTGCTCCAGCAAATTTATTTCTGAACCTTTTCAAGGCCATGTTAAAGTTTTCTGTAAAATAAAAGAACCGAAAAAATGAATCAAATATAGTAACTGAAAGCAGGATAATAATAATCTAATTCTACATTTTTATCACATTCAAGAATATGCTACACTGTTTTTAAGCACAATGTGCTTAAATAGTCTGTTTAGCCGAATAAATAATAAAATGTTAAATAAAACGATAACTTAAAATCTTAAAAATGCTATAACGCTTAAAATCACTATATTTCAGTGGTGCTTAATTTAAATTTCTATGTACACAGAAACAAATACATAATTAGTTTATACTAATTACCTTCTCTTAAGCTCTTCCAGTGTGTTTTTGGACAGATTTGGCAATCAAAGAGCCCTCGCTTTCCGTCATCTTCTGATCACTTCTGAAACAACTAAACAACTTAAATATTTCTTCCACCGACTAAACTAGAAAAGGAAACTAACACACACTCGGAGTAAAAAAAAATTACCTTCCACCAGCACGCCTGGGTCGGCATTGCGGGAGCGACAGTGCTCTCTTTCCCTTGTAGCCTCACATGAAGCTTCCTATGTGCGCATGCGCACAACAGCCAAACACCACCCCGCTGGAACTGTGAAGTGCACAGTTCCGCACAAAGTTCTTTGTATATTTTTCAAAACTGGAGGATGGCTACTGACATTAAGCTTCCACAGTGCATATACGCGAGCCGCCACTGGAGTCCACGTTTTGATGTATTAGAATTTGCGGTTATTTTAATAATAATAGTTAATAATTGGACTGTAGTATTATTTGAAGTAGTTATTTAAAGGAAATAGACTAAAAAGGAAATAAAAACAAAAGACTATGGAAGCGAAATATGGAAAAAAGACAAAGCTGTTTGTGATATTAAGGATTTTTTCTTTTTAAATAAGTGTAGACCTACAATTAAGAAAGCAGTTTTACAACATTAATTTTTATAGTTGAAACAATCATAACGTAGGTTTTTACTGTTAGATGCATAGCCTAATTTTAGCAATTTGCTCGTATAGGCCTATACTATTACTTTTTATGTTTGGTTATTCTCTATAAGGCTCTATAAGTGCTGTACAATTTAATATTCCTTTGTTATTCATATTGAGAAATGTTTGATTTAACAATAAATTTTCAGTTTATAAAATATGTCTACATGTTTTATATTTTTCTAAAGGTTTTGCAAATGACTAAAGCCCAAGGTTTTTTCACTAATAGGGAGCTTACAGAATGCCCAGAAGAATAACTTACCATCATAAAAAACAGACTTATGAGTGCAACAAAATTACATGAAACTGAGACAAGATAATTTTATTGTAAAATATGCAGAAGCTAGTATTCCAAACAAAAAAAAAAATTACTGTTATTAACAGAAAAGGAGCTTGTTCCTTCTCCACAAAATATTTTTGAAGTTCGTAAGAGAGAAAAGGTTTAAATATGCCAGAAGGCCTTTCTTGATACACTATTATGAAAAAATAGTGTTACTAATGTTATTTACATTATAATAATGCTTCATAATAACTAAAGAATGACGGTCAAAGAAATTTTTTTTCTTCATATTTTTAGAACGCGGTTCAACATTGGTTTTAGTAGGCCACGGGTTGACGAATTTTCAACCTGTGTTTCTTTGAAGGAAAGAATAAAACGTGTGAAAAATATATCATATTAAAGCGACTCCTTATAAGAAAAGATATTTATCGGTTGAAATACAAAGCCTTTTACTATCTATTGAAAAAAGAAAGGAAGAATCTTTTAACTATTTCTTTTGATTACCAAAAAATCAGGTTCTGCTGCCTATCCTTTATTACTCGATTTGAAAAAATATTTAAAGAAAAATAGTTCATTCTTCAGCGCTACAGGAATGTTTTGTTGAAGAAGTAAAAAAAAATTCTTGTGCAGTTCTGCGCAAAACGACCCACTTTTCGGTATTTTTTTTTTTTTTAATATTAATATATATTTCCGTTTACAACAAAATTAAATTATTATAACCGTAATTTAATGAAAAAATTAGAAAAACAGTTTTTTTTAATTTTCTTATATAAAATAAATACAAGGTTTAAAAAGGTTTGTTCATATATTTATGTTAATTTTTTTTTAATACATTAATAGTCTTGTACTACTATCTATTAATAAATAATTAAAAACGTTTATAAAAAAAAAATGTCAACGTTTCAACTTGCATCATTACGAACCACGCTTCTAACTTGCCCTGCTCAAATTTTGTCGACCTTAAATTAAGCATAACTCAAGAACGACTCAACCAACCTTTATAAAATTTTTACCTGCAGAATTCCACGTATACTACTAGTAGATCATATCTAAATTTCAATGTAATTGAATTTATCTAGTAGTTTTGGAGATTTTTGAGCTACAAGATATTATACATAATTTAGGCCTATAAGTACATACAATATATAAATAAGGATACCCCATTTTAAGTGAGTGTTATTTTGTGCTCTTCGTACCTCAAATCGTAAAGAAATTCATTTTCACCTCCTCTTTCACTATGCGGCCAAACGTAATACTATGCTTTTCTTAGAAAAGTCGGTAAAAAATATGCTAAAAGGAAATAATAGTCTTAAAAATAATTAATATTTAACTTTTCTATAACCGGTTTTTTTATTAATTGTTTTTATTTATTCTAAATGCTAATAATATTGTAAAACTATTATCCTGATTGTTTCAGAGCTAGTAACATTCTCTCGTATTCACGGATTTACATTCTTTTACTATGAAGTTAAAAATACAGTATAAGAACTGTAGTGTCTGAATCTGGATAAAAGGATAAGTTATATATGCATATAAATTGATAAAAACTGAAAAAATCATAGAATTTGATTAATTATATTAACGATAAATAATGAAAATTATTTCCTCTAACAGGTTAATTCTTCATAATACATACTTCTCATTGAGATTAGACATAGGTCTATTTTTTTGTTCTTTTATCGCGCAGCATTATTTGTAATCAAAGTAACAAATTTTTTAATGAAACCCGTGAATCTCTAGTCAATAATCGCAATTTTACTGTACATTAAATGGAATCAAGAATCGAAGATACTGAGATCCCATGATGGAAAAAGTTTTTTAAATAAAAGAGCAAAATTGATTTTTTATGATTGTTTTCTAAAACAAATCTTTCAAAAAAATATTTTTTTTTTAATTTAAAAATTTACATAATATATTTTTGGTTTTGCGATTCCTGAATCGACCGATTTGTTCAAAGAAAAACGAAAAAATCTTCTTTATGAATTCAAATAAAAAAAGGTTTTTTCTTCATAAACTCATTAACAGAGATATGTTTTTAAAATATTTACTATAATTAACTGATAAACTCCAAAAAAAATTTATTAACAGCCAAGCCAAAATTTCAAGCCATTTTTCAAAGAAATATTTTATTTTTAGGGCAGTAAGCAGGTTATGTACTGTTATGACTTTGTTTACATATATTTATATAAACATCGATTTTTTTTGTTGTTTTTAAATAAGACCGTGATCGTTAAATTTTAAGTTGTTATGCTAAACGATCAAGCGTATTAAAATTTAATTGATTTGTTATCAATTACTTTTCTAAATTATCTGAAGTATTATGATCAAAATATTCTGTAGGTACACTATAACCGACTTCTCTTCGTTTCGCTTTAAAAGTTTTATGTTTAAAGTAAAGATTAAAGGATATACTAAAAAAAAAAAAAAATGTAGATGTAATATGGAGCATGAAAGGTAGATTTGCAAGCACTATCAAGAACAAATTCATCTCTTTATTCTTATAAAATTAATCTTTAGAACTATGATTTAGAGAATAAGAAATTTCAATTTTTATAATCTCATGAACTGAATTATGTTGTTCAAAAAATTATTATTCTTTTTAAATATTATTTCATTATCATAATTCGATAGAAATTATATTGAAAAGAAAAAAATCTGATATGGCCACCACAAGAATTCCTTGTACGCCTGTTAAATTATATAAACGCTTTTTTTTTTCAAGAAATATACAAAAATTATATTTCATTAATAACTTCTGATATTTTTTCATATCTTTCTTTTTTTTATTATTTAATTACTATTCATGGTTTTTTTTTTACAACCAGAGGTAAATAATTACAAATAAATCAATATATTTAAATTAAAAAAAAAATATTTGGATTAGTTTACTATTAAATTTCTAGATATAGATACTTTGAATTTACAAACAAAAAAACTCTAATGAAAGTTGTTGAAGTTTGTAACGTTTAAAAAAGTAATATAGCTTGGAACAACTAGCATTAGGCAGAAATAGTTAACAGTAAAAGGTATATGTGATGAAAGAAGTCAATTACAATAACCGGTTGTGGTAGTAAGAATGAACTTGTAAATGCAGCTTAAAACAGGAATAATAATTTATGAAAATTTAAAAGCCTGTTTAATAAAAATTGAGAGATGAAATTAATTTCTTTTTCTTATAAAATCATTTAGACTACATTAATATATATTTTTAAATTATTTCAAATTTATTTAAAAATACGTAAATAATTTTTTTAAAATCATTTTTTCTAAGTTAAATTCATCTAACCACACAAAAAATTAATGTTTTTAATAAAATTAGTATTTAAAAAAATAACACTAGAGAATTTATGGTAAAGTCAAGCCTTTTTAAAATATGTATTATTATGTACAACCAATGTATTATATTATTTAGTCAAAAGTTCTTCCTTTTAGGACGGTTAAATAATAATAATAATAATAATAATAATAATAATAATAATAATAATAATAATAATAATAATAATAATAATAATAATAATAATAATAATAATAATAATAATAATGATTAAAATAACAATAATAATAATATTATTATTATTATTATTGATGAAAATGGTAATTATAGAATATAATCAATAGGCAACAAGCATAAAATAATAATTTATTAATTATTGAACGAATAATCTGCTTAAAAGGCGTGGATGTAGGATGTCAAATTAATTTTAATAAAAAATATTGGTCATTATTTAAATATCAGTTATATTCTGAATATATTATGTCATTCTAGATAAGGGATATATATAAAATACTGGCAAACACACATACACATACATATAAGTTGCATTAATTTTTCTGTTATTTTTCTTTTTATATCTTTACAGATAGAAGCTGCAAACACTTTCTGTGTAAATGATTTTTGCTGCCGTATGAAATTTCTTTTACATCTTTGGAATCTTGAAATATTTCTCTTATAGCTTCAATATTTTAGTAGATTGCAGATAAAAATATCTAGGGCATATTTTTTAAGGCTACAAAACCAACTCGGTAGTGAATTTTTTGCATTCTTGAGTATAAAATTGTGAAATTTAGTTCTTTAGATGTCTGACTTGATGGCTTCTTTTATTCGCTATCTGAATGAAGAATTAAGGACTGGATTGTTGATATGTTATCTTTTTTTATCATTCAAAATATTTTTTAAAATCCACAATATCAAGTTTTATATTATTATAAGTATTATTCATATTTAACCCGATTATCCTGAATTTAATAAAACAGCGTGCATAGGAATATTTTATCAACTAGATATTAAGAAAAATTGATCATGTTAAATTACATTTTTGAGATGAACTAATGTTTATGAAATAATTAAGAAAATATGTTTTCCACACCATATGATTAAGTGTAATAAACTAAGATTGTAGGGGACCTTGAGACGCAAATCACGTTTAAAATTGATCCCGTTATCAAAGTTAACAAGTATGTCATGCCAGATATCTACGTAAAATGAGGGATGAAGTAGTTTACCATTCTTTTCAGTAAGTTGAAAATACTGTTGTATATCAGTGTGCCAAATCCATCGAATTGCAATTGGATGTTGCAATTCGCTAAAATTTACGTAGCAGGGACTAGTTCTAAGAAATTCTGATTTTTGGGGATTTTCCTATTTGTGTTTCTTTACGTAAGCCAAAACGAAAAGAAAGATTCGAGCTGATAGCGCAATATGTTTTTTATTTAAATTAGCGACCTCTTTTTTTACTTTAGCTTCACTGATATTATAGATCTTTACTTTCTTTATCATAGAGGGTTGTGAATCATCATTAGACATAGAGAAAACAACTTAACTAAAGATTTTTTTAATTTACATGTTTACTCCCGTTAACACCATAAAAAGACTGGAATAAATATTTTCAACTAAGAAAGTTTAACATCATATTTTTATTTAAGGGCGTTATTGTAATTACGTTAGTTACTATTAGCCCATACTAATAATAGTTATACTTTTATATAATAACGATATGTATAAGTGCTTATTATTTTTTTTCAGTTATTTTTTCCAGTTAATTATTTTTTCGATTAGAAATACAGTTTTAGTAATGAATGTCCTGCAATTATATTTGATGTTAATTATACTGATAATGAAATGGTCAGATAATATTCGGGTAATCTATACGATTTTTCTAATACAAATATAGAAATAGAATATTAATATAAAATTTGTTACTTAAAGAAGTAAAAGATTAATGAAGTTAAAAGAATATGACATTTCTATAATAAAATTTTATAAGGAAAGTATTTCAAAATTTTGAAGTTAATTTATACAAGGAAAAACAATTTTAATACAAAACCAAAGAATATTTTTCACAACATTAATTTTTTGTTTTTGCTGAATTTATTTAGTTACTTACAATCAGCTACTAAACTGTAATTATAAGTAAATCATATGATTGGCCATCACTTGAAAGAAGACCACCCAATGATAATCCTCAATTACCACAAAAACAATAGCAACATAACAAACAAACAATAGTACAACATAAATAATATAACATTTCATAGTGCCTATCAATGTCCAACCAACAATAACTTTAAAACAACAAAATAAATAACAACTTTAGATAGAACAGTAAACAAAACAGTAACTTTGAAACAGCCAAGAAACAATAAACATGAGTACCAGGCCGCCAAACCGGATCATCATAAGAGACAATCAAATACATGGAACCTTTTCAGCCTCCTAACATCCATGCTGTTGTCTAGCAGATTCAAAGCGAAATGATTAATATGCTTATCCAACCTGGACGCATACCTCGAAACTAGACGTCCGTCCAACTTCCTCTCGAACGTATGGAATGCCTACGTAATCGTGGACTTCCTCGCAAACCACGGCACAAGGGGTTATGTTCCGTAGAAGTTTGTTCTGAAACCGTTGAATGACCTCCACGTTGTTGCTACTGGCCGTTCTCCAGAGTTCAGTCCCGTACATCCACATCGGTTTCAAGAAAGCCTTGTAGAGCAGAACATAGAATCTTGTTGGACAAAGATAGTTGTGATCTCTTACCCAACACTCAGTACATCTTCTTAAGACTAAATTCAAACCACTTCATCTTCTCCATAACATGATCCCTCCACGTCAAACAGCGAACAAGGTAAAAGGCCAAATACCGTACCGAACTGACTTGAGGTATCCTTACACTGTTTAATCAAACCGCAGGCAATCTTCCTTTCTCTTCGTGAATGTCACGCGCTGGACTTCGCTGGATTAAACATTATAATCTAATATAAACATATTTAAAAAATATAATTTTGGAAATGTTTATAATAATCTGATGAAAAACAAGTTTCATGTCCAAGAAATAAAAATTTCAGTTCATAATGGCGTTTTAAATATTACTAAGTTAAATTTTATTTTGATATCTTTTTCAATAATACTTTGCGTTATAAACGCCGACTTTACTAAGTACCAAGTAAAGTAAAGCTATACCATGATTATCGATAAAAATTATAATTAAATTAATTCAATCATTACTACCCTTTTTTTCCAAAACTAGTTTATTTACAATCGGTTTCTACATGAAACCATATGTAAATAATCAGATTATACGGGCTTCTTAATAAACTCTCGTAATAGTTCAATCAATACTTAAAGATAAACAAAAAAAAGTAAAATTATCAATAATTAAATTTCTTAAATACAAGAATATTTCCTTCATGATCCACAAAAATAAAAAATAAAAAAATCAATAAAAATAAACGAACAATGGAATATATAAGAATAAACCCTCGGAAGAATTAAGAAGAGGGTACTTGGAAGTTATTGAGCCAAATGGAGTGGACAAGGAAGCAAACATCGTCAGGGTCAATAACATTCTAAAATCCTATGGCTTAACGAATGATGTGTACATTAACAAACGGTACTCAAAAATGAGCAATATACAACAGTAATCCGACTAGGAGTTTTATAAGCGGTAGAATGCGTAGCTCTGAACCAAAGGGAAACAGTTAAACTGAAACTAGCTGAAAGACGGATAATTAGAAAAATCCTAGGGCCCAAAAAAATAACGATTGTTGGAAATCAAAGAAGAATAAGAAAATTTACCGTGAGTTACATAGAATCACGGAAGCAATACGTAAGCGAAGATTGGTATTCTATGGACACCTGAAAAGAATCAATTCAATTAGGTTTTTACGAAGAGAAGTGTAATGGCGACAAGATGAACGTTAAATTGTTCAACCAATTTAAAGAGGATCTAAGGGTCTAAGGGTAGCAAACATAAACGTGACGGATTTACAAACAGAAAAGTGCTTAAGAAAAAATCTTAGAATTCAAAGAGATCCAGAAGGAGAAGAAAGAATGCGCTAACCTAAAGTGGTCGGAAGAAAGGAAGAAATGGCAAAATGAAAGAATAAAGAAGTATTGACGATCTGAAAAGTACTCAGAAGTTAACAATTTATGTGGTCCTACAGTGACCACATTTGGGTGTCGAAAAAAATATGTATGCATATACGTATACACAAGTAAGCTCAACAAATGGCGTTTGTAAGACATAGACATATAACGATTTGTCATGTAACAAGTAATTATTAACAAAAAGAAGTAAACACAAATAATAATAACAGTAACGGTGATAGTAATTGCAATCTGTCATCCAGTATTCCCTAACCACATGGAGACGTTTCAAGCTTCCAACATTCTCGCAGTTATAAAGCATATCGATTGTTAGATCGGTCGACATAATTTGCTAAACGCCGTTGGTACTTAATAATGAACTGTCTCACAATCTCACGAAAATAAGGAAACTCTAAGTATTCATTTCGTTTGAACTATGGCGCCTCCGCAATTGTCCTCGTTATCTTGTTTTGGAAACCATGTATGACGTTAACGTTACTTTTATTTCTTGAACCCACAAAACTACACCATAACTCCAGATTGGTTGTAGGACAAATTTGTATATCAGAATTTTAGTTGAAGTTTTTCTTTAGTAGCCAATGTAGTTCCCTATGTTTCTCGTTCATCTTTTCATTTTGACATTTTTTTTAATTCTGTAATTTGTTGCTTAACAGTGAAACTTAAAAAAACTATTTGTATATAAATATATGATTAAAAAAAATCAACGTATTTTTTAAATTAAAATATTATATATTAAAATAACTTTAATTTTTAAATAATTTGGTTTATGGCAAAGCTAGGTACCATAAGATGAGATAGGGTTTACATGAGACCCATCGGATTGGTCTAGTGATGAACCCGTCTTCCTAAATCAGCTAATTTGGTAGTCGAGAGTTCCAGCGTTCAATTGTGGATACCGGTGTTCTTTAGTGGTTGGGTTTCAATTAACCATACATCTCAGGATTGCTCGAACTGAGACTGTACAAGACTAATCTTCACTTACACTCATACATATCATCCTCTGAAGTATTATCTGAACGGTAATTACCGGAGGCTAAACATAAAAAAAAGGCTTTATATGAGCTGGACTTATATATAGCAGTTTATTTTAAGCTGAACTGAATATTAGGAATAATTTGATGACAATGAGGTGAAAATCTCAATGCTCTCTGATGTTTTATGCTCTTTACCCTAGATTTTTTGTTGTTAAAGTTTTGCGCTCTTCAAATCCAAAAAGTAGTAAACGGTTGGTTAAAAATTCTATATATTGAAGTATATAAGATAAAAGGTGGATGTGTGTACATAAAATTGGATTAGTAAGTGGGGATATACTAGAAGCGTACTGTATTTTTAAAAGGAATGAACATCATGAGTATTTTACTTATGCACGACTGTTTTTGTTTTTAAAATAAAAAAATAGTTTCATCGGAATTTTCATTGGAAATATTAGAGAATCGAACTATTTTTACAATATGCTTTTACGAAAGTAAAAGCAATCTTTTGACTGATAAAAAAAATATATCTATTAACTTTTTAAAGTACTTCAAGCAGTCAACTATCTCCTGTTATTATCTTTTATTTAAATAAGGTACTTTTCGGGTGTGAACAATTTTAAAACATTATCAAAAAATTAAAAAAACCTGAACTAATTCCTGTCGTATAAAATGTAGCAGCCCAATAAACATTTATATTATTTAACAGTTTCGATATATATTGACTTGAAGCATTTTATAAGTTTTACTTCCTTGTACAAAGTATTGTGATCGCGAAAAATTTTGGTTTCCAGATTTCAACGGAAATATCCATTTTGATCATCTCTGAATCCATTTTGACTAGTTTCGGCGTGACGTCTGTACGTATGTATATATGTATCGCGCATAACTCAAAAACGATTAGCCGTAGGATGTTGAAATTTTTGATTTAGGATTGTTGCAACATCTAATTGTGCACCTCCCCTTTTGATTGCAATCGATAGGACCAAAAGTGCCCAAAAAAGCCCAAAACCCCCAAAAAATTGGATTTTGGAATTTTTCTTAACTGCAGTAATAAGCCCTCATTGAGAGCTTTTTAACAATATATCATAAGTGGTACTTGGTTTCCTTGGTTCCAGAATTATAACCAAATAAAATTTTAGTTAATGAAATATTTGGATCTATGGGGAAGGCACGACGGTTCGAACCAAACTTCATCTTCTTTTTTTAACTGTTTTTTTTTTTTTTAATTTAAATATATTGATTTATTTATAATTATTAACCTTTGATTGTAAAAAAAAATGTTTACAATAAATAATAATTCAATAATAACAATAAAAAAAAATATCAGAAGTTATTAATGAAATAAAACTTTATGTACTTTTCAATTTAAAAAAAAATGTGTAATTATAATTTAATACAGGGAAGTCATTGTTGCTCATATCAGATTTTTTCTTAATGAGATGTTTTAGGCTGTAGATTCATTTTCTTTATAAGGGATTAGATTAAAAAAATTATTTAACTGAAATTTTTAGTTCAAACAGCTCAATATATTATTAAAACCTTTCACAACTTTCAAGCAGTATTAGTGAAATCTGAACATAAAAGAACTTTACCACAGTTTCAAATTATTATAACTATTGTATAGAAATCAATCTTGAAAACAGTTTTTTTTTTATGTAAAAAAAATATGTAAAATAGCGATGGTAACATATATTTTTTAAATTTAAACCGGTTTCAATTTTAATCTTCATATAAATGTTCTAAACGTTCAAATGTTTCATTGTCATTTTGTCTTAGTAAACGTTATAGAACGTTTATATAAATATAAATATAAACGTTATAAATAAATATAAATATAAATATAAATATAAATATAAATATAATTATATAAATATAAATATAAACGTTTATATAAATATAAACATAAGTATATAAATTATTATTTCAGAATTAAAGAATTATTATTTTATACATTACTTTAAGGTAATTGATCTGAATTTAGATAAATATTATAATTATAATATAAATATATTATAAATATTTTTTTACCTTTATGATGAGGAAAGGATTTAAATTTTAAACTAGCTCAGTTTTACATTTTTTTAAATTAAAAATAAAAAAATAAGTAAATATTAAAAAAATACCTCTTAGTCAATAAAAATTAACATTTTAATACTTTTATCTGACACAGCGGGTACCATTTAGTTAAACGACTATTAATTCAGTATTTTTCATTTCGTTCCTGTTTAAAACGCTAAAGCTTATTTAGTGAAGTAATTCAGACCTTGAATAAAAATATATTTTCCTTTCTCGTAGTTATTTCATTGTGAAAATATATCCTTAGATTAAATGAAACTAGAAAATAGTGGTAGTTTTCCACCACTAACAAATAAACGATGAAGTTATTGTGACCGTTTATTTTTAAACTGTTTATTCAAATCTCAAAATACTTGATTACTTTTCCATGTGCTTATAATAATAATAATAATAATTATAATAAAATTAAATAATGACCAAGCATTTAAAACAAAAATTCTTTAATATTTATTTTACAAATTTATTTAACGTAAGTGAAAAACATAGAAAATGATTGCTGCTCTGCTGGTTCTCTGATGTGCAGATACCATGTGGTAAGTGACACAAACCAGGCTTCACTTATTACTCTAAAAGTAAAAGCTTTCACTTGTGTTTCTCTTATGGTCAGTATAGGCATGACCATAATACTGTAACGTAGTAGCCTCTATATTACACTAAAATCATTACTTTTGTTCTTGGATCATTTACTAAAACAAATGACGAAAATAAAACCTACATCACTCACACACACACATTGACACACACAGACACACACGCACAGACACATACAGGCACACACACACATAGACACACACACACACACAGTTTATATATTTATAGTATCTTATGTATTACTACTCTAAATACAAGCAATACTGCAATTTTTGCGTTTATTATAATTTTTTTATTTATTAAAAAATCTCTAATTTTTAAAAATAGAATTAAACAAAAAAGTTTACT
This sequence comes from Lycorma delicatula, assembly GCF_047948215.1. Lineage (NCBI taxonomy): Eukaryota > Metazoa > Arthropoda > Insecta > Hemiptera > Fulgoridae > Lycorma > Lycorma delicatula. Next base: position 25,167,799 of record NC_134456.1, read on the forward strand.
ATGTGAAATGAAGAAAAAAATGTTTTTTATTATATGTTCACCGGGCCGATAAAATTTTATTATAATTATATTAAATATACAATATAATACTAAGTAGTTATGTAATAACTAAAATCACAAATTGAATACTCTCAAATACTTTCTTTTTTTTTTAAATAAAATTCTGTAGCTAGATGTCCTATTCTTAATCTATCTTTAAACTTTTCTTTAATCTATTCTTTTATAAATTTTCATTACTTTCAAGAAAATTTATAAAATAAGAATGAACACAAAACTCTCTAACCACACCAAACCCGAAGTGCAAGTGGTTTACAATGTACATAGGTAATTTTTTTTACAATAAATTTGGACTGTTTAAAGGGATGTACTATTATTATTTTAAATTACGTTGATTTTAGTTGTATTTAAATATTTACTTATTAAACTCTAATAAAATTATTTTTTATAGTGATTTTTTCTCCCGTAGGTGGAGGAAAAATCTCTACCAGCCACCGCCAGGCCCGCTCTGGGGCTAGTGCGGGGCTCACACTCGCTAAAATCCTCCCCCTCTAATCACGCAGAGGCCGGACCTAATCCATGTGTCATGTATACAACCCTATCAAGGTGACAGAGACATCATCCCCAAGGGGTCATCGACGGCTGACGAATCCAAGAAGCCCGACCCCACAGGCCGTCACACACAGTCATCCAATATCGGTCATTGTGCCTCAGGCCGTTTGTGGTTCCCTGGCCTGTCTATCCCTCTCTCCTTAGCCTTTTATCGTATTATGGCTGTCATCACCGTAGTGACTTTCTCCCATTTAGCACTACTACTCAGTATAACATCGGCATATAGCCGAGAGGAGACCTCTGTGCAGGCATGCATCGCCCTTCAGCTCCTCTTTTTTCAACGCTATTCGCGTTGAAAAAAACGTTGCAAAAAAAACCATCAACAAGCAGATCTTCAAAGAAAATGTCACAGTAATCGTCGCCATCCCATTCGACATGTGACGTCTCATTACCCGTAACGTTCCCTGCCCGTTGGTGGGACTCGCTTCTCTTATGTCCCTCACCATTGCATAGGAAACAGAGATTGGTGCAGTCCGGGCCCCTGCACATCGCTGCGACATGTCCACTCTCTCCAAATCTGTAGCACTTCAGCTCATCCTCCCTACGACTTACAAGACAACTGATTCCGGATTGGCCGGATCAATCCTGGACAATTGAGACAGAATTGATCCAGGACAATTGAGCCAGGATTTTTCCAGGACGATTGCTATCGGAATTCGCCTCATCTCAGACAACCTTCGGGTCGCGAACCTGAGAACCAAGAACGTAGCGTTCTGGGTGCCGCCATATGCTGGCCCAGTTTCAGCTTAGATCAACTCCTCATTGGAGTCCCGAGGGCCACGTTTCTCCGTACTAAACGTATCTTCTGCAGACCCTTCCCTGGAGGTTAATGAGCCCAGCCTATCCGTCCTACTCTTCTTCTCGCCACTTGTAACCACTCATGGGGGGGGGGGGAGACCGCAGCCGTCGCTTAGTCTCGACTTTACCGATATTCGCTCGCACCCTGAACCACATCCCACCTGCCAAGGGGACCAACACAGGGACAAAACAAGTCCCATCTCTGAGGGTGGGGGGAATTACTCCCATTATCATCTACATCATCAAAGTCAGCACTATCTGTCAGCGAGGAATCAGCCGACAAACACTGGCGCCGTAACCAGTGCGCAATGTATTTTTCCTCCCGCCTCTTATTCTTCATGCGATAAATCTCAACCAATTGTCTCGATTCTGCGTCCAGAGTCACAGGTTCATCGCTCGCACTATCCCCGGATCATGTTCCCCTATTTCCCCTGACCATCCCTACTCTTATTCCGGACTTCCGCCTCTTAGTATGTAGAGTGAGACTTTTTAACGCTTCTTAAGCGTTTTCGTTTTTCGATTTTATTTTAAATTATGATTTAGAGTATTATGAAATTAAAACAACAAGCAAGCTTTTACTTTTAGCAAACAAGTTTAAAAGGACTCAAAATTTAAGATTAGGTATTTAATAAAACATGTTAACTTTAAATAGAATAGAAAAAAGTTTTTTTAACTTTTTAAATAAACATGTTTTCTTAAAAACTAAGATATAATAAAAACAAAAAAAACTATTCTTACTAAAAAGTAAAAAAATTATTTTGTTTTCAAGAAAATTACTTTAAAAAAATTACTCTCCAGAATATTACTATGTTAAAAAAATTTTTTAATTATGCATGACTAAAAAGAAAAGCATGGGACGAGCTCTAATTATATAATCATTATAAATGAGAGCGCCCCCCACGCTTTTCTTTTTAATCGTACAGAGATAGAATATATTTTTAAATCAATTTTCTTGAAAGTAATTTTTTTTAAACTAATTTTCTTGAGAACAAAATAAAAACATTTTCTTTCTTTTCTAGGTATTTTTGACTCGATTTCTTTAACTGTCCTCTTTCGCTGTATCGCTTCAGATACTCTGTCTTCAGAGTCTCTTCATTTTAAAATTTTGTTTGTTTCCTTTCCTACATGCTTGCCGAGATTCGCTGTCTTTCGACACTTCTTTTAAAATAATTTCCGAGGAATTATATTATTTTATTTTTTATTTCATCCACAGAACTGAGTTGTTCGAAATCATATTTGAACAAATTAAATTCCCTTAAGTTATCAAATTTCTTCGTAAAGTGTTTATTTTACCACTAATTTTTTTGTGTATTTTTAACTGTATAAGTATTTATAGTGACGATTTACTTTTATTTATTTAAATTCTTTAGCAAATAAAAAAAAAATACTTATATGCAGTTTTATTCTATATTATAACCCGGATAATTAGTTTTCATTACTATAAAGTATACGAGTTATTTATAAATGAATCAGATGATTAGAGTACATAAATTTTAAAAGGTAAATTTACCCTGGCTGTTTTAACCTTCTTGCTGTTATCCTTTTGCATAATAGTGGATGTGAGACGATTGAAGAGGCAGCATTTATTGGATCTAGAGGCTGTTGTGCATCGAATTTCATACTTTTCTTAATGAAATTGTGCTGTTAGTATTTATAAATTATTTTAATCTAATAATATGAATCCTTTTTTTTATTATTTATGGATTTTCAATTGTTTAAGTTTTGTGGTTTCGATTTTGTTTCTTATATGTGACCAGTGTTAATTTGTTATGTCTTCTTTGGTTTTCATATATGACTTGAAACAATTTTCCTTTTATATTAAATTGCTTGCTCTGTTTTTTTAACCATTTAATCTTATTGTTCTCTATAACTGTTTTAAGTCACGATACCATTTAACTTTTTTTGTTCTTAACGGATAATTGTCCTATTCTGTCTACTTTGGTACGCTCAGTTATATTTTATTCGTTATACTTTTTATTGTACTGTATTTACATCTTTATATTTCTTGAAAGGTATCACCGGATGCCTCCCTTTCACGTCATGATTACTTTGTACAATTTACTTATAGTTTCATTGTTCAGGAAACTGATAGTAAAAAAAATTACTCCAGTTATATTAAAATCCGCTTCAATACAATAACTGAATCGATTATTCAATATTAATCGGATCGATAGTTTCATCTTATCGATCAGCTCTCTTCCTCAAGATGTTCCCCTTGTCTACTACATCTATTCGTAAATAAAAGACGATCTTCGTTATGTGCGAATCCTAATACCTCAAAAATTACTTAACCGATTTTTCTGAAAATTTCAAAATGTATTATTATTTGTTCCGGGAATGTTTACATGTTATTGGTTCCATAATATTTAATAATTAAATATTTAAATATAATAATTATCTGATGAAGTCGATACTGACATACACAACAATCGATATAGACGATAACTCTCGATATATACAATGACATTAAATTTAGTAAAAATGTTTTAGGTTATTTATTTATATGTTTTTTAAAGAAATTTTACGTTATTTGTTTACATGTTTTTCTTATGATTTATATAGTAGTGAAATTGGTGAGGTTTGAACTGTAGTAAACATTCCGGCGGTCATAAGAAGAAAGTAAGAAAATTAATAGTGAATTAATATTCTATAATTTATTGTTTTCTTAATATTGTCCGTTTCATCGATTTAGTAAGTTACTATTTAATTTATCCACTCAAAATTAACAACAGTGAAGCATTGCCCAGCCCACTAGTATTATAGACATTCATATATATATAGAAATATATGAAATTAACAGTGGAATATTGCATGTCACCCGAATTACGTCACTGTGTAAAATTTCACCACTGTATGAAGGCGGGAAATGAGTTAATATTAACAGTTGCAAGATTTGTGGACCCTATTGAACCATTGTAAGTTAAAGAAAAACATGTAATAAAGAATTCTCGTAATGTATATTTTTTTTTTTTACAGAGAAGTAATTTAAAGAGAGTTTTAGCGTTGCTTTTAATTACTTTATATACCATGAGTATATGTTTATTTTTTATACTTTTTTAAATTCTATTCAATTGGGTTTTCCTAGAAGTAATAAAAATATGTAGACTTATGTTTAGATTTTTATATGTAATCTGAAAGTATTTCTTCAATGAGTGTTAAACTATATAAACCACTCAATTTGTATATATTAATAAACTTCTTTGAAATTGCTATAAATTGCTATTATAATACTCATAAATGAAATTATATTACAACATTTTCTATTGTATCCATTAGAAACATTACAATATTTCTTAGAACAATAAGAAAAAGAAAGAATTCAATAAGGAAAAATGAGTGCAAAAAGATTGTTTGGCCAATCAGAGAGCACGTTTTAGCCGCAATGTCTAACGAGCCATTCAGAATCTCAGGAAGCTCTTTAGATATTCCTCCCACATTCTGTCTGTCGCAATTCAAGTAAAAAATTCTGGACAGAGTAAAGACAGGCTTAATTTTTATTTCTTTTTTTTATTAAAGAAATCTGGTACTGATTTTTATATTAATATATTAATGGTAAAGTTATCTAAATCGTTTATTATTTTAATGTTTTTATAACAGTCCTGTAAAAGAATAAATTTTAAAACATAAAACTTAATGAATTTTAAAATCGAGACATTATGTTAAAGTAATACATAGTTTTTTGTTACAGTTTAGTTAAAACAGGTTAAATTAAAATCTGATCTAAAAAAACAACCTATAAAGTCTTAAAAGAAAAGTATTTTACTGATTAACACCCTTAATAATTACGAGTAGTTATTGGAAATTGCATTAATATAGAGTTATGTTGTTATGAACTAAATACAATTTTGTGGTTTAAATATATATATAAAGAAAAACTTTTATATCTTATTCTTTATACAGAATATTACTAAAACATTACTTATAAAAATATAATTAATTTAGCTGAATAAATCATAAAATTGTTATTCATCAAGTTAATTTACTTTATTTCAAGGATATATCTAACAAAAGACAAAGGATATTAAATCTATCAGTAGACAGTATTTAATTTTCAAAAAGGAATTAAGTCAAAAAATTGCTTTCTGCTTATGCGTGTTTGCGAGATTGTGAAAGTATATTTATATATAAGAGGGAAAGAAAGAAACAGACATCTCCAATATATTTCTCTTTGATTTAAAGTTTTCAGTGGTTCTTAACCGGGGGTGTCCGCACCCCTGGCGGTGCGGGAAGGTATTTTTGGGGGTGCAAGAGAAGCCTCTAACAATATGCATATATTATTTTTGCGATATTTGAAAAGTATGTATTTGAATTTTCGATGACATCAACCAATTGTTTTTTGTCTAGTCATTAAGAAAAATAATATTGTTATAAAAAATTTACATTTAAAAAAAAAAAACAATAAATTTCACAAGAAAACTTGTTTTCTAAACCTAAAAATCGAAATGTATTTTTCAATGGGGTGCAGAGACCTTTTTTCAGATTGAAAGGGGTGCGGCTCACTTAAAAGGTTAAGAAACACTGGTTTAAACCAACGTTTGGTAAATATTTATATTTTCAAATTATGCTTTTATTTTTATAAAGGCTGATCTTTATCTTGTTCTACAAAAAAAGTAGAAGAAAAAACAAAATTTTTGTTCAGTAAAAAAAATTTTAACATAGGTTTTGCATGAGTAAGCGTAACTCAAAAATATCTGTAACAAATTATACCAGTTTTCTATTTTCTAGGAGACAGATGAGAACCAACATTTTTATGCTTTTTAAATGTCGGAAAAATTTTAATTAACAACTCTGTCTTAGGAATAGGCAGAAGAAGTATACAAATGATTGTGCAAAAAATTTTATAAAAATTTGAAAAATGTTAATAATTAAATATAACATTTAGCAACTGATACCGTTATGCACGCAAAAAAAAAAAATCTGTATATAAAGTTAAATAATAACTAATATATATTTATAGTGTTGTAAGAGATGTTATATTTTACCAGAAATAATTTTTTAGTGATTTTCATTAAATGAAACTAAACTTTCATACTTAAATTTCAGATTTAAATTTCAGTTGAATTTTTAAAACAAAAGGATTTCCATTTTTTTAAAAGTAAAATTAGTAGGAAGTATTATGTTCAAATTATTTCAATTTTCAATTTTTTCCTACTTCTCAATATATTGGCGTAGAATTACATTTCACATAAAATGTACCATAGTAATTATAAATTACAATAATGCGACGTAATAATATTATATATTTTAATCGTATATTCATATGAATGTTCCTGCTAGTTAAAATTTAATTCTTTATTTTCTAAACTGGGTAATTTTCATTTCGTAGAAAATTATACCATATTTGATGTAATAGGATTTTAAAACTTAAGATTCGCTTCTACGGAATTTTTTTGTAACCTGAAACTTATTATTTAATTTGCACTACAAATTTAGTACAGATTCTAGCTAGATTTTCGGAAAAAAACAGTTAATCTTGGATAAATCGTTTTTCTAGAAATTGAAAAATTGTATTTCATCCAATATTTACAATTTTTTTTTGTTACCTAAATTTATAATGCTCTTTTATATAATATGAATTATTATATTAGAATTTTTCTTCATATGGTTATGAAAGAAAAATGTTTTTTCATTACTTTTAATGTTATTTTTATTATTACAACCATAAAAGTTATTATTACAAAAGTTTTACTAAAAAAATTCATTATTTTCTCACAAAATCATTACTGCGATTTTAAAATGGAAAATGCAGAGAGCGTATACAATTTTCTTACAAAGAGAACCATTTTTAAGTTGCTAATGAGCTATCTTATTCTAATCCGTTTGAAGTTAATAAAAACAAAAATAAAGAAGAACCTCTGACCCCGGTAACCTCTGGGTGGTATTGAAATGCATTGAATCTAGAAGTGTAAACGCTACCCCTGTATCCCCCCAGAGAACAATTCTAGCCCGAAACCAATTGTGGATCCATGTTGTACATTTTGCAATGCAAATGAGAGCCACAAGGATCAGACACAACCATCTATAAAAGACTTGTGCCTCTCAAAGTGAATTGAAATCAGAATGAGGAATCGGAATGGCTCGCTTCACCTCCCATGAGATCAAACACTGAGAGCGAGTCTGCAATAGGTACGACTATGTGCGTATGCGGTTATATACACACAGAATTCCCGTACCCCCTTAATCTAAAATAACTTTCAGAGTTCACGACTTGATCGTCAAAATTTTACCCTTTATTTACAATAACCGTTTCTAATACGAAACTGGTATTACGAACTGTTGCAACAATCGTTACTGAAGTTTGGATCTTATTATATTTATAAATAATTTAATTAGCCCGTGAAATATAATTTCAAGTTAAATCTTTTATTAACTGGAAAAAATTAAAATAATAGGCTATATAAGTAAATAAGGATCGATTAAAAAAAAGACTCGTTGAATCTTTTTTGTTACTGATTACATATAAATATTTATTAGCACAATAAAAAAATATTTTATTAAAAATGATGGTTAATTTATAATTGATATTATTCGCAATTAAAGTTCGTAGGAATTGGTATCTCAATATAAATAAAGAATTGCACCTTATTTACCTGCATAAATCATAGAGAAACATGGTAAAATATTGATCAGAGCGACAACACAAAACATCAATTAAAAAAAATAACAATAAAATATTTTTTTTTTTAATTATTTGGACCATTTGCTTATTTTAAAGCAAATGGTCAAAATGGGTCCAGCAGTTCTGGAGATATAAGGTGATTTAGAATGCGATACTGAACGCGCGAGCATACATACGAACATCCCGAAAATTTCCATCCATTTTTTTCTTTTTTTTTTTAAGTTCCTTAGGTGTCAAACTTCAAGATCCGGTGAAAACCGCATAAGCCCAAATTGGGACGATTACAATACTTTCATTTCTAGAGCTAAAGCTCTCTTATAGCGCTATATCGACGGGAAAGTAAGAACTGATTTCTGTGGTGGAGTGGTAGCGTCTGGTCTTTCATCCGAAGGTCTTGGTTCGAATCCTCGGTAGGCATGGCATTTTTTCATTCGCTACAAATTTCCGTCGGTCTAATAACCAAAGCAGTATAAGCCCGTAAAACTCAAAAAAATAAAAACAAAACTTAAAAATAATAAATACATGAAATAATAATGAAAAAAAATGTATGAAGATAATAATAGAAATAATAAAAGATAGTTTTGGAAAGCGTTAGAGTCTTAAATGGGTCCGTGATTTAATAAAGATTGATTTTGTGGAAACATAATAAGTCACTTTCTTACGTGCAGAAATATATAGTTCAAAACTATGATCTGACAGTCATTTTTTATCTTGAAAACTTGTCTTAACTCTTTGAAAAATCCTCAAGTGATAGTCGTACAACATTTTAGACGGGAATTCATGTAATATATTTCATAAAAACTTAAGTTTTTGTTGTAGAGTTTTCCAAACATTTTCTATCCTTTTCAAAAAAAAAGTACATAACAACTTATCCATTTATAGTTGGTGGAAAATTATATAACTGCTTTAATAGTAGAAAAAAAATTTTTCCTTTTATATCGGAAAAATCTTTTAACCAGATTCGATTTTATAGTAAAAAATTAAGCTTTTTCACAGGTTTTAAATTATATTAATTGCGAAAAAACAAAATTTTGATCTTAAAACTGTTACCAATTGTTCTAATTAAAGATTAATCGCTTAAAATTACGGTTATTAATCTTTTTTCAATGTTTTTATACACATTACTAATTTCAAGATAAAATTGTGAAAAAATAAAATTCTGAAAATTCTTAGTAATGTCGTTTAGTAAGAAAAAAGCCGGTATCTTCAAATCGTAAAAAAAATGTATAATATATCAATCAAAAAGTTGTGTACAACAATTGGCAAGTTAATAATTTCTAATCCTATTGTAACACTAAACGTTATTTACTTTGCACAGTTTATCACTTTATGTTAGGTTCGTTAAATATATTTGGTAAAAATGAGTTTTGACATATTTAAAAGCGTCAACTAGTGATCAGCTATTTAAATTTTTTATATTTTTTATACTAATATTTTAACCACATACTACATTTTCCTCCTCAACTAAATGTTTTATAAATTTCAGTATTTGTTTTACCGTTAATCATCAACTAAATTAATTCTAGGTGTCAACGCATTGCCGGCTAATTTACTTCGTCTCTACAAGATTCTGCCACAACCTTCTCTCATCACTTATTCCTCTTAATAAATACCTTGCCCCTTCGTATTTAATTTACAGACTTAATTTTCAAAATCCTACCTTAACAGTACATTTCGAAGACTTCTATTCTTTGTTTTATCTGATCCTCATTTCGTCCATTCCTTCCATTTTTTCTCTCTAAATAGAAAAAATCTTATTTTTCTAATAAACTAAAATTTAGTTTATTAATATCTTAATATTTAATTTCTAATTATTATTCTTTTGTCATTTTCATTACCATTATTTTTATTGGTATTTATTTTAAAATTAATCACTCTACTTATCAATAAATCAATGCCATTTTATATTTCTCGTGTTTATCTTCTGTCAGTTAAACAATGCCATCTGCAGTTCTTAACATTTTAATTTGTTCTCCTTGGATAATTATTCAACTCTAATACTTCTTTCAATTCTGAATTATTTCTTCTGTTCTTATAAGTTGAAAAGTAATTGGGACGGCCTCACTCCTTTTTGAATAAGAGCTTGCCTTAGAAGAAAGGTTCTTTCCTTTCTAAAGCAGAACTGCTTGCTGTACGTCTTTTAGTGTTACAATGTGTCCAACGTCACTGTTAAAAAATAGCTTATCATGTAGGTACGTTGTTAATCAGAGTCCGAATTAAGAAACAATCACCGCGTTGAATCGCTAGGTAAATTCATTGTTAAATATTTATAAGAAGTTTACAGGTTCTTGTGATTAATATCATACCTAAATCTAATAATTCTCTAATTTTTTAGTAAAGAAATTTATTACTAAATTTACTTCTAAATCAGTAAATTTATTTTTAAACTTTACTGATTCCTAACTGGAGTTTCATGCTTGTTGGGATAATTTCGTATTAGACCATTTATATGATTTTTCATATTTTAAAAATTTTCAATAAAATGTTTGACTGTTAACGTTAAAAAATAAAGCTTTTGAATTTTTCATCATCAAAAGTAGTTTTTAAGGTTTTTTTAAACTAAAATCAAGTTTATAGAATTTTAACAATTTATTTAAATAGTTTAATTAAAACTTCTTAAAGAACTTATACGCCCTATCTTCATCTTTTCTAAAGTCCATGTTTGAAAGGAATTTTCTATAAGTTTCTCTCTTTGAGGTTATAATGCGTCTTATAAGGACGCCGTTCATTTGTGTCAGGGCTACTCAATCCTTATGGGAGCCGCTTGTTTGAGCTGTTCTCCGAGCTGCATCTCTTTCCACCCTAAGTTTTTCAAGTTCATATGTCCAGAAAGGGGTATATCTTTCGATTTATCTCACGATATTTTGCTCCACAGCGCGTCCTATGCAACGAAAGAAGAAATGACAGCCGATCATATATTTGTTTGTCCGGCATCTTTACCTATGGTAACTGACAAGAGCCGTGTTAATATGGCGGCTACGTATTGTGCTTTGAGGAACAAAATGTCAGAAGTGGCTACTCTGGTGTAGAAAAAGAAAATTCTTAAAGAACTTTTGCTTACATTAATTCTTGTTACAACATAATTATTAAATATATATACATACAGAACTTCTTAATGTGCACTTAAGGACTACTCCATGTAAGAAGAAAGTCAACAATAAATACGTAATAAAAGCATTACTCATTTTAAAAAGAGTGAGATGTTGGTTTTGTATTACGCAGTATTACTAATTTTCTTATTCAAAAGAAAAAGAAACTTAACGTGAAAATTAACTAAAATATACTGAAAATGTGGCAAATTATTACCTCAAAATACAAAAAGAAATTAAAATTTTAATTCTTTTCTACTGACTGAAATGGAAATTACTTTCACTTTTGAGATTTTACATATTTTCTTGTAAAAAAAAAATATTCTTAAATTTCTGAAACAATAAAAAATTATAAAAAGTCATTCTTATCCAATCATGTTAGTATACTTTGTTCTAAGGTTTATAAAACGCAATTTAAACATTTTCATCTGTTTAAGTAAAACATCCTTTTTATAAGGTATTGTTTAAAACTATTCTCTACTTATATAATAGAGAAAAATAAAATAAAAACCCGTATAATTTTTAAATAACTTCTGTTTTTAGAAATTTTGTTTTACTCTTTAACAAGAATTGAAAACTGTAGTCATGTGATAATATCTGATTTACTTTTCTTAGAGAAAAAAATTGAATCAATTTTTAGGTAATTGTTCAAAACAGTTATTTCTCTAGCAGGAATGGATTATTATGTAGAATTTATGAGACTGTAGAAGCATCCACAAATTTAAGGGAAAAAAGCGTAATTATTATCGTTTTAAAGAAAACAGGAACAGGTAAATATACTATAACTACCGCGCTACCAGGTCTCGTATTTCATACTTCAAGAATATTTATTAAGATAGTACACATCCAAATGTAATTGATGTAATTAAAGCTGTACCAAGTGGGTCATAATCATTTTGGTTTCAGAAAAAAAGTGGATATAATGGGAGTAAGATATTCTACTCCTTAGAAAGCAGATTATGTGAATAAAAAAATATTTATGTAAATAAATGACATTTGTTGATTTGGAAAAGGTATTTGATAATGTAAAATGAAATAACATGTTTAAAGTTTAAATTAAAAAAAATAATAATAATTTATCTAAATAAAGAGAAAGAAAAGTTATAAACAGTAACCAAAAGAATTCGGTAGTGATAAAAATATAAGATAAAGAAAAAGGACAAAAAAGTCCAGAAATGAAAAAGACAAGGCTGTACTCAGTCTTATTTCTTTTTAACTTTTAAAAAGCAATAACATAGAAGAAAAAATATGAGAGAAATTTAACCATCCAAGGAGGGAAATAAAGTTGTTAAAATTTACTGATGACATGGTTCTTTTGGCTGAAACCAAAGATGAGTTAGGAATAAATTCTATTTTCTTGGGATTCATTGTCAGGAGAAAAACTCAATTGAAAAATATTACAGTGTATATGATTAAATGAAGTTATTTAATATTCTCTTTAAAAATTGTACATCTTGTTGATAAGATTATAGATTAAAATATTTTTAATTCCCACGCCATTAGAAGGTAAAATTATAAAAATATATGCTTGATATTTGTTATTATATCACGTTTCGTGGATAAACATACGACAAAATAAAAATTATGTTAGATTCCCATGAAAATCACAATAAAAATTGCTCAATTAAAATTAAAAAAAAAAAAAATTATTATTAGCATCGACAAACATTTCAATCTAACGATTAAAATTACAATTATTAATACTTATATATTTTAAAATTTTGAATAATTAAAGATATATGAACTGAGTCTTCTTTACTTTTAAATAGCTTTGTATATTATGGAATACCGTTACTGAAATAAATTGAAATTATGTTATAATAGGCTTACTGTATATGTATAACATAGTTTTTATATAAATGATGAGTTCATAACAATAATAATAACAACAGAAGTAATTTATAGAAAATATGAATTATTATTAATATTATAAAATAAATAAATAGGCTTTAAACAGACATTTACATTTTAATTGCGAATTATAATAATAAAATGAATTATAACGGAATAATTATTCATATTAGAATAAATAATAACGTTTCATTTAACGATATAGAAAGCTGAAATTAAAAAAAAATTATTTACATTGTTAGTATATGTAACTATTTACCCTAAACGTTTGTTTTCTAATAGAAAATTATTTGATAGAATGTTATATAATAATTATAATACATAGGCCTACCATAATATAGTAACTATAATAAATTTATTATGAGGAATTATTTATTGTTCACGCTATTTTTTATATTAATTAAAATATTCATAAATATTTTGTATTTATTGTTTTTAACGTATAAAAATATACAGGTTAAGTGAGTAAATTACGTGAAATAGGAAATAATTTACTCTCAAATTAATGGTGATTTATTATTTTTATTTCTTAAATACACAATAAATTGTTGAGATTAATTTAGTTTTACCAATGTAAAGATTATAATACTCTTTATTAAATGTTTGTTTTCTATGACGATTGACGATGTAATTATTTTAAAATTTAAACTTTTGTAACGAAATAGGGAATAAAATATTTTTAATTATTTATTTTAAAAGTTTCGCTATGACGCGTAATGGTCATCTTCAGAGAATGAAGATAATTTCAAAACCACTGATAATGTTCTAAAATTAGTTACTAAAAAAAAAATTTTTATAAAAATTTTTAGTTTAAATTAATATTACTGTTTTTTTTATTATTGTAAAAATACCATAGTTATAGTCGAAAAACATTGTTAACCTGAACAGGAACGTCAGACAAATGCATGAATCACAATTTTTAATCGGTTAAAAAGCTTTTCTTTTTTTTAGAACACAAAATTTTGTTTAAGAATAATGAAATTCATAATATATAGAAACATTTAACATAATCATATATATTAAATGCCGTTTAAGTATACGTATGACAAATTAATATATTCATGTTCGGAAAAACATTCTCATTCATTGCAGTTCATTTTCAGTACGGAATTTTGTTAGACTTAACTTTCGGGAGAAATTCCAGTTGTTCTCCTGTACAAATAAGTTACTTTTTTTAAAATAAACAATCGCCAAAATTAATGGATAAAATGACTTGAGATTTATTATGGGTAGATTCAAATTATATAATTTAACAAATTTTAAATACGTATTTTTTGTGTTATTTTAAACGAAATTAGATGTGTTCAAAATCGCAAACACAAAAGGAAGTATAAAGATCTGATGTGAACACCACATGACTTCTTGTACCCCTATTAAATTACATATACGCATATTTTTAAAATGAAAAGTTCATAATATTTTATTTCATTAATAACTTCTGATTTTTTTTATTGTTATAATTGAATTATTATTTATTTAATTTTTTTTTCAGTCAGAGGTTAATAATTATTGATAAATAAATATATTTAAATTAGAAAAAAGGAGATGAAGTCGGATTCGAACCGATATGCCTTCCCCTTGTAAGAAACAAATATTAATTAAGATTTTATTTGGCTATAACACTGGAACCAATGAAAATAAGTACCACTTATGTATCATTGAAAAGCTCTCAATTAGGGCTTATTACAGGAGTTAAGAAAAAGTCCAAATTCCAAATGTTTTGGATTTTGGGCTTTTTTGAACACTTTTGTTCCAGGCGATTGCAATCAAAAGTGCTTCATTAGATGTTACAGCCGTCTTAAATCCAAAATTTCAACATCCTACGGTTAATCGTTTTTGAGTTGTGCGAGATACATACGTTCGTACGTGCAGATGTTATGCCAAAACTAGTCAAAATGGATTCAGGGATGGTTAAAATTGATATTTCGGTTGAAATCTGAAAACGGAAATCTCGCGATCACAATATTTCCTTTACTCCGTACAAGGAAGTAAAAAACATAATAATAAATAAAAATACTTACTACTCGTTTCTGATTATTTAAATAAGTTATTAATAAAATATTAAGTTTTAATTTCGTACAAATTTTATCTTTTTCCTAATTAATAACTAAAACTCCGGTATGTTTATTTCGCTATACAAACTACACATACATTTTTGCTTCGTACATAAGGAAGTATTGTGTTGCGAAAAATTTCGGAAATATCAGATTTCAGATTATCATATTTCAGATTTCTACGGAAATATCCACTTTGACCATCCCTGAACCCATTTTGACTAACTTCGGCGTGACGTCAGTACGTACATATGCATCTCGCATAACTTAAAAATGATTAGCCGTAGGAGTTGAAATTTTGGATTTAGAACTGTTGTAACATCTAATTGTGCACCTCCTCTTTTGATTGTAATCAACTGGACCAAAAATGTCCAAAAAAAGCCTAAAATCCAAAACATCTGGAATTTGTACTTTTTCTTAACTCCTGTAATAAGCCTTCATAGAGAGATTTTGATCGATATATCATAAGTGGTACTTATTTTCATTGGTTCCAGAATTATAGTCAAATAAAATCTTAATTAATGAAATATTTGGATGTTACAAGGGAAAGGCACATCGGTTCGAATCAGACTTCATTTCCTTTTTTTATTTTTTATTTTTATTTAAATAATATTGATTTATTAATAATTAACCTTTGATTGTAAAAAAGGTTTTACGATAAATAATAAAAATAATAAGGAAATTACATGAAAAAAATCAGAAGTTATTAGTGAAATAAGATTTTATGTATTTTTTAAAATGTATATATGTAATTTAATAGACGTACAAAGAAGTCATATGGTGTCCACATCAGATTTTTTTTATGAAAAGCATAATTAATAAAGTATTTTTGTGAAAAAATAGTACAAAATCTACATTTCGGTTCATTAAAACAATAAATCTGTAATATTAGCTGTATAATTAATTATCCGTTATATTTTTAACACATTTTGTAAAAAATAAATAAAAAAGAAAAGCCGAATTGTATTTTTTTGGAGTTAACCTTCTAATAACTACGTACAAACACATGGTTCATAATTTATTCAATTAAACTTTTCTTTTTCTCTTTATTAGAGCATAAAATTTTGTTTAAGAAGATTGCCACTCATAACATCTGGAAGCATTTAACCTAATCATATAAACTAAATGCTTATTTACGTATATATATATATATATATATATATCAAATTAACGTTTGTCTCTAAACTTTCCAGTTATTTTTTGGGGTGATATTTATTTCGGTATTTTTTCAGCTCCTTAAAAATTCACGTACAGTAAGATTACCGTTACACAAAATAAAAAAATTACGTATAATGAAACTGTATTTTATATGAGAATATTGATGCGTGTTGGTGTGTGTTCCCAAGCAGTTAAAAACGGAGAGAGAGAGAATAGTGGTGATTAGAGAGGGCGTAATTGGTGTCAATGCCAAGATGTTTGACCCGACAGCCGGTCTCAGATTACAGCCAGCTCGCGGCTCCCACGGCCCTAAAGGAAGCGGGAAACTGCAAATTGCCGATGTAAATTGGTCCAGTCATCGTTCATCGTCCCGTGGACCTGCCGCATTAATTATCATGATCCCGCTGACATCATCGCTTGTAACACAATATCACGGTTACACCAAAATAGAATGTAACCACAAAGTTTATAATTGCGCTTGGTGTAATATCCTCGATTTGCAAAAGCTTCATTTCCTGATTGTCGTCCATTTAGATAACTTAAACCATCTTTTACCGAAGCTTTAAACTAAAAACAAGTCACAATTGTTTATATCCCCTCGGTTTTGCGTTCATCATTAATTAGGAACTATAAATCATTCTGTTCCTAATCTGTATTTATGATAAAAGAGGATAAATTACGGTTAATTACATTTAATTAATACACAAACAAGTTCAGTTAAATTTATAAACATATATAGGAATAAGTAGTATAAATTTACTGTTGTTGCGTATTTTATACTGGCCTAGATATTTTTCGCATCTAAACTGAACTGTGTTTTTCTTCTTAATTTTATCAACTCTAATACGAATCATTTGATAGGAAGAAAATTATTGTTATTTACTTATATACATAATTTTCTGCGTTGATTCTTAGAGCTTAATCTTATACATAAATGACAAAGTTTATGCGGGCTGGTTCTGTCTTTCCGTTTACAACAACACGCGAGAACCAACCGACCCATTGCTTTCAAATTTTCAGGATACATTTGTGTTATCCTAGGGAAATTTTTAAGCCGTAGATCGAGGACCTAGCTCTCTTGGGGGTGAAATTATGAAATTTTTCCCGTAAAAGTTCTGTATACTTTAGTTACCATATTTACTACAACTTTGTCTTTTATAATTTTTTACCGTCTCGTCCTCTAGCTAGATAGAAAAGGCAAGCTAAGCGAGCCTTGAGCGGCTAGTTTTTTTTTCATATAGCAGAAACTGGTTTCTGATCTATAATATTTATCGCTTTATTTTCATTTAAATTAGTACCAACTTCTTTCATCGATTTGCTTAAGGTGAATGTTTTTTATTCTGTGTTTTTTTTTCTACTCTTCTGTTCGATATTAAATTATCATAACCACAGAATCATAACCAGTTGTTCCATTAACCCTCAATTTTTATTATATACTTTGTACTACTGGTAAAAACCATTTACATTCGTCCTTTTTTTTTTTGTGTAAAGATACCAATTTATTTGTATTATATAAAAAAACACACGCAACTACTTTTTCTAAAAACATTTTCGATGAAATTAATTATATAGAAAAAAATTCAATTTAAATTTATTTTAAATCAACATAAAAATTATGAAGGTTGCTAATTTGCGCTGAATATAAATTTATTGATCAGAATTTTAGAAAAAAGAAAAAATAATCTTTGAAGAAATAAAATTGAATATTTTAAGTTTGAATATTTACAAATAATCTTATTTTTATAAATAAAATAACTAACACGAGTACATTATTCTGAGATTTTATAAAATATAAAATTCAAGGTACCAAATCTATGTTTCTCTGATTTTCATATCTTATTTATTACTCGGAAATTACCCCCTCTGTAAAAATACCAAATAAAAAAAAATCCTTAAAAAGTTGTTTTAAACTCTTTTGTTTTTTAAATTTTCCCCCTGAATATATAACTGTATGTATCCTACGCGTATAACTGAAAAAAATATCCCCTAAAGAAACTCGTTTGAAACTTCAAAACGTTTTTGGAATAGATTTTACTTACTTTTTGTTTCTTGAAATATTCTGCTTAAGTGAATCGTGTTTGTGTAAATAAAAAATGAACCGGTGTATTTAATTATCTGAGCTTTCAATTTTTGTTTTAAGTTTATTCTGAGTGACTAAATGCTAGAAACCAGTTTTTGTCAAGAAGGCTGACCAATTGATAAATAATTTGACTATAAAGATTGGAGGTATCGTTAAAATTCCAATCTATAAACTTCAATAAGTAACTGAGATAAGCTGATTCTTTAAGTCGCTTTGAAATCAATTTGTCGTTTATTCGTAATCCCTTAACAAACATTCAATACAGAAATGTTTATAATGGGAACAAATTGGAATAAACAAAACCGTTAAGGCAAAAACCATAGATAACATGAAAATTAAATTCATCTAACAAGTAATCTACAGATGTGTATATTTACCTCAATTCTACCTAAGGAAATACTGTATAGTAACATTTTATAATAAATATCTAATAACTCAAGAACAATTTGATTTTGTTTAATGAAACTGTAAAATAAAATTCTGTATTTTTTATTTTAAATTTCACTACCGAAGGATAAATTAGAGTATGATTTAGTCAACGATTCAAGATATTACTACATGAAAAATAAGTAAACTATAATTCGTAAAAACTGTAAAATACGACACCCCCTTTGGCTGAGCTTACTGCTCATACAGTGATAATCCGGATAAATTTACTTAATTTCTTTAATTTTAATTTACTTTAATTACTTTAAAATACTTTAATTTTATTTTATTTTTACGTTAATTCTTTTATATATTCATGTGTTAAGTATCATAACCGTATTGGTTGTTTAAGCGTTGATATGAATCACAAGTCACTCCCAAAGTTTACATAGCCACCCTCAACAATAACAATCATACCACGACAAGATTGTTTGATATGGTGCGCTCAAATAACTTGAGCATAATCATAGTGAAAATTTAGGAGAGGAGTAGTTTCCGGTAGTCTTCTTCGCTAATCAAAATATACGGTTGCATAACAGAATGCAAAACGCACCGAGTTGTAAGTGATATTCATTTCTACAAGAAATATTTTTACTCTGCCCACCACAAGGACTGGCTGTAAAGAAAACATCATTATGCCCAGAGAAAGCTAAGCTGATATGTGATTCTTTTACTTCAGATGCTTTATATATAAAACACAGAATGACTGGGATAGATAATATAATATAACAAATTAATGTAGGTCTATAACTGTTTCGGTTGAGAATATTGTTTTAAATGCAATGCACAATTTAACAGGAAAAACATACCATCGAAAAAAAATATCGGGTTGTTATGGAATAAAATATCTTTTCCGTTTCTGTATTTTATATTTGATTGGATCTTAGAC
Organism: Lycorma delicatula; assembly: GCF_047948215.1. Lineage (NCBI taxonomy): Eukaryota > Metazoa > Arthropoda > Insecta > Hemiptera > Fulgoridae > Lycorma > Lycorma delicatula. The sequence goes on from NC_134456.1 coordinate 25,187,372, forward strand.
CTATTGGGAGAATATTAAATTTATTCATTATCTCACAAATAGTTTTATTCTTCACTTTTATAATTCTAGTATTCTCGTATGGGTAGAAAAAAAATATATATATATAATTTGAATATTTTATGTCCTAACAGATTTATCTCTAAAAAACAAATCACTTGTGCAGCAACCAATTTCCTTAACTGCAAACGAGTTTATTTTCTATTTATATTATTTTATCAGTTTTTTCCTTTGAAATAGTATAAATTGAACGGAATAAATCTATGAACATATTGTAACATATGAACATATAAAGTATTATACATGTATTTATAAGAATTTTTATTTACTTTTTAACTTAATTTATTGTAATTTTATAATTTTTGTTATCGGTTGATTTTCTTGGAATAAAAATTATTTTTGTAAATATTTTTATTGTATGATTGATTTGTTTTATCGGTTTGTAGAATAAAAAAGTGGAAAATACTGCGTTGTTACTGTTAATTCGTTTGTCCTTGGCAGGAATAAGTTAATTTTTACGTCCTTGAGAGAAAAATAAATATTTATGTTCGTTGAACAGAAAATACATTTAAACCATTGAAAGTGATTAAAGAAGTACAGAAAGCACAGATGTATATCCTGCTACGTCTGCGATTGTTCTTTCAATAAACGTTTGTTGTTTATTGCAACAATTATGTAATAGAATAGTACGTATAAAAGAGAAAGATAAACAGCGTAAGGAGGATGGATGGTGGATAGATTGCCCTTCACTGAATATGAGTAATGCGAGTAGTAAGATAACAACAAATTACGGAGGACGAAGAGCAATTCTAAGATGATTTTAATTGAGTAACTCTTGCGGAGAATCTGGCCTCACGAGTTATTCTCACGCCCTGGCGAGAGGATTTCCTCGCTGGTCCGCCCGTCGTAGTTCGTATGATGATGATCTCATACTAGTACTCCAGTCCCGCCCGCTTTATTGTTTTTAATTACGCATGTGATATCTGCAACGTCATTTGTTCATTCATTCTCTCTGTACATTCACAGAACTATTTCAAAAACTAAAAATGAATTAAATTTCGTATTCACGATAGATTTGAAAGGAAATATGTCTGATAATTATTTTCTATCAGTCGATAAATAATTATTTATTTTAATTTTAAATTATTGCATCTGTTTTAGATTAATTTTGAAACAGATTATATTAGTAATACATTTTTTTAAGTATTAAAAAATATGGAAAACTATTTTCTTTTTAATATAGCTAATTAAAAGAAAGTTACTAAATTTTTTTTTGTTTAAAAGTAGCATGTATAAATAGTTTTTATGTTAAAAACTTTTTAAATTTACAATATATCAAACACTAGCAAACTGAATTCCATTTTCATTTTAAAATGAGTATATTTTAATTATCCCTTTTTGATATATTTATTAATAAGGAAATTATGAGACGAAGTAATAGATTAATTAATAAAAATATGTAATATAATGAGAACATTTCCTACAAGCGAAATTCATAATTAATTGTATTAATTTAATTAATACTTTATAAAAACGAATAAGTATTAATTTGAAAGTTATTTAACATATAACGTATTCACGTGATCTGAAGTTATTATTTTCTTTTGAAGTTACATATTAGAAATAGCCAAAATTTACTGTAATTTACCTGTAGTTTACGACAGGTATTTATATAAATATATATATATATATATATATATATATATATATATTTATATGTTAGGTAACATAACTGTAGTGACTGAGATAATCTTATATTAGCCAAAGTCATTTACATAAATGGCACAAACATATTCAAGCATAATTAACATCCCATGCCAGATTTAGTAAGAAGAGTGGGGATTGAAGTGGTTTCCTGTTGCGTTTTTCATTGAATCACGTACACTTTTGCCCACCTCATTCAAATTCCAGTGATATTCAGCTGTGTTAAGTTAGTTCTTCATTTTGTTCAGCACATGTACTGACTTTTTAATGAAAACTACTACTCTCAGAGAAAGCATATAAATTTTTACTATTTCTATCTTAGATATTTTGAATGGTTTTCAATCATAACTTGGATTGTGACAGATAGTGTAAAGCAGCATACTAATAAACCATTTCTGTGGGAAACAGGACGCATTATACATACTGTCTACTCAGTGGAGAAAACGGGTATGTTTAAAATGGAATTGAAATGAAAGAAAACAAAACTGTATATTTTAATCAATAAATACTAAAGAAGATATAACTTAAATTTTTAATAATAGGCTACTGTGTTTATTTTTTAACATTTTAAAAATTAATTAAATTTCAAATAAAATGTCTCATACACATGAACTTTATGCAGTGTTTTAACTAACACAAAAAAATAAAATTCTTCTTAATTTTACCCAGATTTAATATATATATATATTCAGGTTTTAATCACGAATATGTTTTTTTTTTATTTTAGATGAATTTTGTTTAGTTATTCCGTTGTCAGTTCTTCCACATAATCTAAATAGTAGATTTTTATAAGATGAAAAATTACATGGTCAGCTTATAGGTAGGAAACTTGAAGATATATTTTCTGTCATCATAAATTTAGTATTATTGGATTATTATAAGCACAATGGTAGTATGTCTGAAGTCATCCTGGTATTTAAAGGATTTGATAAACTTAAGGTAAAAAAATACATATATTCCCGCATCCTAGACAGAGATAACTTTTGTCCAATTATATTGATAACGACTTTTCTCTACACTTCCTATATATTCTTGTTCTTATCTAACCACTGGTTTATTTGTTTCCTGTATTTTTTTCGAAATGTTCTTTTGGTGCGCTCAACGGTTTTTAGTAGTGGTTATCCATATTTTAAATAGAAATAACTAACATTTTTTTAAAAAAGATAAATTTTAAACATATTTTAAAAAAAAAACCTCTTCTTGTTAACAAAATTGGGAATAATGATTATGAAACAGGGCATTTAAAAAGCAGTAGAAAAAATATGTAAAATATAAAGAATTATGTTTATGTCCGAAGCTGTACTTTATCCCTGTTTGGTATAAGGAACAAAGAGATAAATATTAAAAAATAAAAAAAATATGACTGCAAAAAAAACCACTGCTCTTTAATATAAGATAATTAAATAGTGTGCGGATGACAATTTTGTATATAATGTATATAGCAAACTTTTTTCCAAATTGTTTTAATTTATTTATACATATAAATAGATACATATATGTATATGTATCTATATATTTATTGTAGCCTATGACACTTCCGGTGACGTAAGGATTCCAACGCCGAGTCATATATCTAGATCCGTTCAGCCGTTGAGCTATTACAGTGGAACAAACATACATACACCCTTTCTGCTCCTTTCTGTACAGTAGTGTAATACATTTTTAGAATATAAATCACAGTGAGTAATTTTTTAAAATAAATTTTTAATATTTTAATTTTTCAAAGATCTTAATTTATTGTACTAAAAACATCTGTTTTTAATTTTTACAAATTCATAAGATTTTTTTTGATGTTTGTTAAAAATAAAAGTTGACTTAGTTTTTCATAAACTTTATAAATCAATTTTCTCAGAACAAAATTTTCTACACGTTTTAGTAATAAAATTTACGCATTTATTATTCATTTAACAAAGTTATGTACTTCAAAATTAAAAAAATATTTTTCGTCACCGAATTTTTCTGGTTTACGTTGGATATCATGAAAATGACAGGAAATACAGTTCTGTAATTTATATTATTCGACCTTTCAGGTCAAAAAGCATAAGAAACCATTATGTTTCCCTTAATATACTGAAATTTATTTTTTTAGTTTCCCTGAGGGACTGAAATCCACGTGAAATTTTTGCTAGCCGTAACTCGATAACAAAGCGTTTTTCAAATACATGTTTGTATGGAATATTTTCCCTTATTCAAGCTCTATAATCAGTTTCTGATTATTTTCCTTTTCTTTTGAATCTCCTGCATACACACACACACACACACACACACACACACATATATATATATATCATATATATATATATATATACTCGTGTGTGTATGTGTGTGTGTGTGTGTGTGTGTGTGTGTGTGTGTGTGTGTGTATATATGTATTAAAAAAAGGCTATATATATATACCGGGTCTATATATATAACCTATGGTACTCCCGATAACGTAAGGATTCGAACGCGGAGACATAAACTGGTTCAGCCAATTTGAGTTGCCAAGGTGGAACAAACATACATACATACACCCTAAATACAGTACACTCCTTTTTGGTCAGTAGTATGAAAATAAGCCTAAGGTCTAAATTATTCTTTTATTTAAAAAAAACCATAAGATTTCATATAAAACTAATAAATAGTTTTTTTTTTATTAGTATAATAACACTTTTAGATTTGTTAATTTTAACAATTTTAGTTTTTTAACGTAATTTCTTCGCTAACTATCAATTTATTGTATTTTGGGACATCTAACTTTGTTAAAATCTGACTTGTCAATAACCAAAAATTTTTAACCTATGTTAATCATATACTATGATTTTTGTGCTTCACTAAGAGAATATTTTCTTAGCATAAAAATTCATTTACAAATGGAGTATACAGTTGTTAAATTTCAATATACTGGTAACTATTTAATAGAAAAAAAATGATATCTTTTTCAACGGCCATATCTTGGAAACCGGTTTTTAATCGGAAACTGTATTTATAGATTTTAACAGAAGCGGCTTTTTTAAAACATCTTTAAAACTGTCATCGAGTAAACTTTCTAAATTCATGGTGTAATCATTAACAATTAAAGTTTGCTGATTTTATGCTTGTATTATTATTTATGAAAAATAACACAAAATTTTATTATTTTACAATTTGTAAAAGGTTGATTCGAAGCTTCATTTTTGAAATAGAATCCGATGGATACATCATACTGCCGCGTTTGATAACAATAATTTTTCATGCCTGTTTCATCATGCATAAGATGTTATTAAACATGTAGGACTTTAATAAACGAATATCATTCTACAAGTAATTAGATCACTTGATGTTATTAAACCTTAATATCTTCCGTCTTCTCAGATTTGACATAAAGTGTTACAGGAATATTCAGTTTGGAAAATATAATTAGAAATATATACATTTTTACATCCTTGTACGAAATAAAGGAATTATGATCGCAAAAAATTTCGGTTTTCAGATTTCAATGAAAATATCCATTTTGACCATCCCTGAATCCATTTTGACTAGTTTCGGCGTGACATCTGTACGTACGTATGTATATATCTCGTAAAACTAAAAAACGATTAGCCTTAGGATGTTGAAATTTTGGATTTAGGACTGTTGTAACATCTAGTTGTGCACCTCTCCTTTTTATTGCAATCGACTGGACCGAAAGTGTCCAAAAAAGCTCAAAATCCAAAAAAATTAGGTTTTGGACCTTTTCTTACATGCCGTAATAAGGCCTCACTGAGAGCCTTTCAACTATATATCATTAGTGGTAATTACTTTCATTGGTTCCAGAGTTATAGCCAGACAAAAATTTATTTAATGAAATATTTGGCTCTTACATGGGAAAGGCACATCGGTTTGAATCCGACTTCATTTCCGACTTTTTATTTAATTTAAATATATTGATTACTAACTATGATTATATGTATTGATTAATAACTATGAATCTCTGACTGTAAAAAAAAATTACGATAAATAATAATTCAATAATAACAATAATAAACAAAATATCAGAAGTTATTAATGAAATAAAATTTTATGTACTTTTCATTTTTTTAAATGTGTATATGCAATTTAATAGACTTAAAAGGAAATCATGCGATGACCACATCAGATGTTTTACATACAAAATACGTGTGTTGACAGATTAATCAATTTGGTGCTACCAGAATATTTATTTATGCTAAATAATTTCAAAACTATTTTCTTCTGATTTTCTTGAGTTAAATTAAGTTAGTCATCTTAAATAATATATTGCTTATTTCTTACCATGTTTACTTGGGCGCTGTTTCAATTGGTTTGTATCTGGTTAAGATATTACTGAATTTCTTAAAATCATGAATAAATTTATTGCATTGAGTTATGAATATTTTTTTTGAATTAATGAATCTTTTTGATCTGTTGTCCAACTTCTAATAGTTTTACATAACGTTTCATATAAACTTGACACTGTAAGGAATGTGGTTCAAATTTATTATTTAGTCATATAGAAAATAAATTTAAAAATTATTTTTAGAATATACTGTATTTTTAAAACTTTGTTACATCTCTAATGGAGTTCTACTCGGGTGTTTCTACATTCCAGTACAATTCTAACCTTAACCTATTTCGGGTTTCCTTTAATTTCTAAAGGAAAAACAACTTTTTCTACGGTGAATATTTATGTATTACTAACAGAGCCGGTAATGCGTCGCTATTGGTAGATTTGTATATACACATAGATTAAATGAACACAATTGAAAGTTTGATAAAACATTAAAAAAAACTGAACATTACGGAACTTCACAAAATTTGACCTTTCACTGTTTCCGTATCTTCCTATTTCCTTATCCCCCTATTTACCTATCTCCCTATCACCCTTCTTTCGTATCACCCTTTTGCCTATCCCCTTTTTCCCTTTTCCCCTATCTCCCTCTTTCCCTTTTTCCCCGCGTGTAAATCGGTCCAGTAGTTTTTTAGTCTATAGCGGACACACATACGAACATTGTCTTTTATATATATATATATATATATATGTAGAAGAAATTATGTTTGTATATTTGTTTCGTAAATATCTTAACCCCAGCGCCATCTAGCGGATCCATTTTTGCAGAAGTATTTCTTTCTATGTAAGTAACATATATTCTGAATATGTGCCAAATCGGATCATAAAATCAATTTTTCGAAATATCTTGACCCCAGCGCCACTTAGCGGATCCAAACTAATTCAGAAACCTTCGCGGGTGTGCGCACAACTCACCAAAGTTTCATCGCAATCGGATGAATTGTATTGAAACGGATACGGGACAAACAAACAAACACTCTTTTTATATATATAAGATTACCAATAACTATTCTTTTATTCACGGCATATTATTTATATTTGTTGCTGGACAACAAATATTGTTAATCAATAACATAATGTTTCTATTTTGTTTAAAACTGCGCCTGATGTTTCGAATTATTACAGAAGGAATGAGCTTTAAGTCTGGAGGTATCCATGCACTACTATCTGATTGGGATTGTTTATTTATCTCGTTCTGGAGTCCCTTTGTGAATAAATTGTTTATATATCATCCAACCTTTTTCTTTCAAATTTTGGATTCTACGAGTATAGAAGGGACCTGATAGGTTTTCATTAAGAGTACCAGGATCTCTAGACCCAATATTACACTTTTCTTTGTGGAGACTGCCAATGTATTATTTGTTCCTGACCGGTGACTAAGAACAACAACCATAAACACTAAAATACCTTTGGGTAAACCCAGACCTCATAAAATAAAATTACGAATGCTTATCGGGTTATTATTGTAAAGTAATAATAATAATAATAATACAGTTGATTAGTAAATATAATTAATAATTTAAAATATGATATGCATTACAAAAATATTATGGTAAGGTATCGTTCGATTAATAATTAAATTATATTGTTTAATTTTCGACTTAATACTCAGTGTACTAAAAGATAACAAAATAGTAAAGCTGAAAAAATATGTAAATATCCTATTAATTTTGAATTTGCACTACGAAATAATGTAAATACAGTTATTTAATTAGAAAAACAAAAACGAATGAATTTTCCATTAAATCGAATTTTAATTAAATGTATGCCTAATAACTGAAATACATTAAATTAAATTTGTATTTTTTTAATCATTTAATTTCTTGTATGTATCAGTTGGCTACAAGTAATAAAAATGATAAATGTGCTTATTTTAATATACAAAGTTAATTTTCAATAATTATTGATATGTAATAAAGATAATATTTATTTATTTTATATTGAAATATTAACATTTTAATTAGAATTATTGTTAACGAGAATGTATTATAGTTATTGAATAAACATTTCATTATTGGAAAATTTAATATCGTAATAATTATTTTATTTTATATAAATTATTTCTAATAATTTATTAATTTTATCAATAAAGAATTATTATCCAGTAATAATATGTATTTTAACTGTAAAATTAGCTTAAAATTTAACTGTATAATAACTAAGTATGATTATATAGTATTATTTCAGCAATGCGGTACTGAATTTAAATAATTGTAGTTAATAATTGACAATAAAGATATAGAACTATAATTCTTATTTTTTTGTTAAATGAACTTATTAAATGATGGCCGTAATGGTTTTTTAAATGAATGAATGATAGGAACTTGTAATGGATGCTAACAAACAGAAATTAAAACGTGTCTTCAGATAATCAAAATGAAATTTTTTACAGCACGTATTTTGGAAAGACCAGATAAGAAATAATGTTATTCAACTAGAAATTTACAGTCAAATTATAAAAAGAAACGTGTACTACTCATTTTTTTTTTTGTATTCCATAATTTTGAAAATCACTACAGATGTGGCAGTCTTATACTAGGAAAAAGAGATATCAATAGGTAGATGAAAGACGGAATAAGAGTATTTTGATAGGTACGCCGAATATAATTGAACTTAACCACCAAGTTATAAAAGCTTTTTTTTTTACTGATGAATTAATTCACTAAAGAATCTTACACAGAAGTTTGTACGTGGAGTATAAAAATGAAAATTTGTAGCGTATGAAAAATGCCATGCCTGACCGGGATTCGAACCTTAGATCTCCGGATGAAAAGCCGGAGATCGGCTAAGTATACCTACAAAAATTTATCGATATATAAAATGTTCTTCAAACTTATTTTTACTAAGTTTTTAACGTATTCACTATTATTTTAATAAACTATGCACAATTTTTAGTTTTGTAATTATTTTAATACATATTCCAGTTATAAAATCTTCCAAAACCTGGAAACATATATTATATTTTGTATCTTATTCAATGAACGTCTATATTAATGGTAATTATTATACATTAGAAATAATAACATTCATATCAAATTTTAAGTAGTTTTTTTAAAGTAGTTAAGTAAGATTTTAATTAAATAGAGACTTTAGTGATTATTAAAATTAAATAAATGTTTTAATTAAATCTAACAATCTACATGGCCATATTAATTTATAAAGTTAGTTTTTACTTAGTTTTTATCTATACAGTGAGTTCGTAAAGTCGCTGTGCATTATGCTTTAGAATTATGTGGTACGTTCTGTTCTTTCGGCGTTAGGTGGTTGTTCTGTAGGTTCGTTGGGTGTTGCTCTGTAATAAAGCAAAACGTTAGTTGTTGAGTTGTAATTGAACGTGCTTCATGTTGTTTCGTTTATCGAAATTAGTAGTTGCGAGAAACGTGATGTTTCTTTCAGTACAGAAACGTATTTTTCTCGTTGAACACGTCTTTCGTAAAGGTGACAAAAACTGATTTATTGAAGCAAAGGTTTGCTGAAAAGTTTCCAAATATTCCTGCTCCTCGCCGCAATATAGTTCAAACTCTTATCGAAAACTTTCAGGTAACAGGCTCTGTTGAAGACGCTGATCGAATTGGAAGATCGCCTAAATTAAATGAATAGAAGATACTTTATATTTCGTATGCTATGGCCGAAAGTCCATCAAAGTCAATGCTTGCACAGCAGCAAGATATCGGACTTGCTACCTCACATAAAACTATAAGAAAAAACCTAAAAATCTTCTGCTACAAAGTAATGTGTATTTAAGAACTGAAACCTACACTATACTGTTCCAGTTATTGTAATATCCGTTTCTGTAAAATAATGAAATTAAAATATAAAGTAATAATTAAGTAAGTTTCGTCATTACACTTCCATAATTCCAGTGTACAGCAACTTTCCGAACGCATTGCAGTTGATTATCGAGAGTTGGCAATGATAAAAATGTTAATGATAATAATAATTTGACGATGTTGCAAGAGGTTGATGAAATTGCATTAACAAAAAATAAATATGTAATGCTTTAAAATACAGTCGTTAATCAATAAAATAAAAAATAATAATTCATAATCATCTGGTTTTAACATTCAATACAATTAATATCTTTCTGTCGCAACTTTGTTTAAGTTATTAGATTTCAATGTAAATTACATAAAAAGAGAAATATTGCCAGACCGACAATGGGAATGGTGAATAGCAGAATGGGCATATTTAAAAAGGACTTTGCATTAAGAAGAAAAATATAAAATTCTTCGAAATCATTAAATTTATACGGTTAATGAGACATTATATCATGATTTTCTCCTCATACTAAATTCACGTCCCGAAAGATAAACTGTTGTATGGCAGTAAAATATCTTATGTGAAAAATAAATTATCAAATGTTGATAAATTTACCTAATTATGTTTAATCAAACTAAATTATTTTAGATATTACAATATTTATTTGTCTTAATACGTTCTGAAAAATGAACTATTACTATATACATATATATATCATTTACCAAAGTTTTAGGATCTAAACGATTCTTAAAATAACAAAAAGTAAAAATATAAATGCTAACATAAAACTAACTCAGTTATAGTATATCAGCAATATAGTTGTGAATTTCTATTCGCCCATGATTTTATTCCCATGAAAGAGATTCCACTGATGGCATCAAGAAACGTTTATCAAAGTCAAACTACATATACTCCCTTCTTATCGAGTTTATTTTTTATGCATTTTATTTGACAAGAAAGAGAAAAGCTCTTTGATGTTGTTTTTTCTCTATGTTCAAGAGCTTCTAGAAGCACATCTGCATGCAGGAACCCGAGGCGAAAATTTGCATTGCAAAGCGTTGCGTTCACCGATCCGCATAACGGTTTGTCAATCCCCCGTCCAAATCTCGTGTCTTGCGTGGTGCTCAGCTCTGTAGTTCGCATGGAAATCACCTCGTCATTCAGTCTGTTCTCCACGATACTAGATGATGTGAAAAAGAAAGAAAGGGTAAGAATATAAGGGAGAGAGAAATAAAACCTTAATACACACGAACATATTCGTTTGTGAAAGGTTGAATGTTGAAAATGTTCTGAGAACAGAAGTAAGTAATGCGAAATCGTTTAATTACGAAATAAAATTAAAATACTGATATTGTTCTTTGTATGTGGTGGTGGTGTGTGTGTGTTCAGATGAAGAGTTACTATTTAATAAGCTTTTAAATTTATTTGATACAGTTTCAAAATATAATAAAATTAATAAAATATTACATAATTCATACAACTGTTTTATATTTATTTGACTTAGTAATTCAGTGGTAACTCATTTTACAAATTTAAGGTGTTAATTTCAATAATAAAAAAATATAATATCTGTTCTTAAAAAATAATCTTATACTAAGGTTACTAAGGAAAACGAGGAAGGAAGTGTTTTCTTATCCTTTTTTTACTTAATATATTGAAGTACAAAGTCTTCCAGGCCCATAAAAATTCAGTATACATCCAACTATACAAGAAACACTGTCATTACGTTCACCACAAAAGCTGATTATAGAATGAACATCATCTATTCAAACAAAATATTTCTCTGATTGTTTTCTGTTATATTTTAGAAGTTTTACATATTTCACAGTTGTAAAAATAACTTATACGTAGGAAAAATTTAAATAGTCAATGTATAGGAATGAATTAACGTACCCCTTTTTGTCCTTAAAAAAAAAAATCATATAAACAGTATTAGTCAAGATGAAAAATATTTGTGCAAAAATATATGGTTACCAGTATTATAGTAGAAAAGGAATTGTAAATATTTTATAAACTGTAATGAAATAATTTTTAATAAACTTCATCAAAATTTAATCCTTTATATATAAATTAAATCATTATATCAAAAAATATATACGACTGTCCCACTTCAATAAAAAACCCGATTTTTAAAAGTTTTTATTTATTTTTTATTGCCTGTATTGACATTAATTTTCTCACAATTAAATGCTTTACAAGTTTTGTTACTGAATCTTTCACAATTATCAGTCATTTAACAAAGCTATTTTAATACAAATCTAAAAAAATACTTGTTTGATATGGAATTTTGAGTTTTACATCAAGATTCCTTAAAAGCTACAGGATTTGCAGTTGTGGGACTTATTTTATCCTATTTCCTAGCTCATATTACATAAGAAACCATCAACTTTTCTCCTAATTTAGATTCCAGAAATTACAGTAAGTTTCTTTTTATTAGGAGAGCTGAAATCCGGACGAAATTTTTCGCCAGCTGTAACTCGAAAACAAAGCGTTTCCAGACCTATGTTTATCTGAACTTTTTTCATTATTTTCACCAGTAGAACATGTCCTGAACGTTTCTCCGTTTCTTCGTGTGACACTCTGTATATAAAGAAGAATTCTCAGTAAGGTAGTAAACTGCAATCGCAGTTTTACAACAATTGGAATGTCACGTAGTGGTGTAATCCAAAAAATTAAATGGTCCAAAGTAAGAATAAAATGCAACGATCGAAGAACAGAAAATTTTATTCTTCATTATACATATTTGGGTCTCGCCAAGGCTCATCGGCAAGTTCCCATTCAATACAATAGAAATACAATTAACAATTAAAATACAAATACAGAACAACGAATTAATTACATTAAAAAAGGAAGTTAAAAAATAATATTTACTATTAAATATATTATAAAAGAAAAACAAAACAAAATTGGTTGCTAAAAAAATAAATAAATAAAATGCACAGTGTACTACTAAGTTTATAATAAAAATAATATGAAAAATATATAGTGGCATCGTAAAGAGATTGGGGTAAAAACCTATATTTAAATCGCAAGAAAATATTAAAGGATTTAACTGTTCGTTGTTTTAAGATTAACAGATATTTACAGTTTGAGAGGCTAGCCATCAAAATACTTATTTCTTAACAAACTATAATTTATACATATATAAATATATATTTATTAACAATTATATTTTATGAACATAAATATTATATTTATTAAAAATTCTTAATATATATATATATATATATATATATATATATATATATATATATATATATATATATATATTTATTTATTTATTTATTAACATATATTTAATTTTTTTTGGTAACGTATTATATATACTGGGAACAAATTTCATTGACTTTTTACCACATAAATTATTATATTTAGAAACAACAAATAGATCTCTTTATACCTAGTTTGATGAATATTTTTTTTTTAGTTTTACATTAATTTTTCATACGGAACCTACATATCAATATTAACTGATAGAAACCTACAAGTGATAACGTTGTTGCAGCATTAAAATAAGATTCTCCTTATCAACCGACGGTCTATACTCAAAATTACTTTTTAATTTTTTCCGTTAAATAACTTGCTATTGTTTTAATAATTTATCCCGAGACAAAAAACAAGATTTTTAATAAAAAATAACCATTTGGACTACGAAAAAGTAAAATGCCACAGCTTATACGATTGCATACTACCAATGTAAAACGTCAGCCAAATAATGGACAAACCTAACCCACTCTTCAACGTCCAGAAGGTGGAGACATAAACGAAATAGCAACACACCACCAAGATTGACCAGTTATAGACCTACTTTTTTGATAAGTCAATACTTAAAAGACTGAGGTTTAAGATAGTAGAAAATGTTAGAGTAGGCCGGATCCTATAATTTAAACACTTGTTAAAGCCGATCTAAAATGCTATTTTAATATTCCGTACGTAGTTCAACGATGATATCACTAATTAAATAGATTGAAACGTACATATTAGGATTAATAAGTAATATATGTCACGGGCGTACACTAAGGTTTAACAATCAATATCTGTTAAGATACCTGAAATAGCCAAAGAAATTGGAAACTATATAACGGGTGTTTTTTTTAGAGTGATAAAAAGTTTTATAGAGGTAGCTGTCATTTGTTTTGATTTGATGACATTTTATTTTGTCATATCAGATCAGTGACCATTGGCAAATGATTATGGAAAAACTGAAAATATAATTCCAAAATCAATGTTCTGTTCGCCTAACGTGTATAGAGCAGTTCGTAATTTTTATGGTGCACATAATCTCCATCGGAGCAACTTATTCGACGAACTACAGATAAATTTTTTTAAAAAACTCTACTCAATGAAGAACCAACAACAAGACAAATATCTGTACGTACAGATAAAAATATCTTTGCTGTCAGTGATAGTGTTGAAGAAGATACGAATGTGCCTATTTGTCGTTGTTCTCAACAACTTGGACTTTGTCCATCCACTACGCGGAAAACTTTACGTAAAGATCTTGGTCTGCACCCATGAAAGATGCAATTGGTGCGAGAACTGAAGCCGCAAGACCATAATAAGCGTTGTTTGTTCGGTGAGTGGTGCCTAAATCAATTGGAAAATGATCCATTTTTTATCAAAAAATTTTGTTTCGTGACAAAGCTCATTTCTGGTTAAATGGTTATATTAACAAGCACAATTACCATATATGGCGTAAGACCAATCCTCAGGAAATTTACGAGTCTCCATTGCATCTTGAAAAATGGACTATATGGTGTGGGTTATATTCAGCAGGCATCATCGGTTCTTATTTCTTTAAAAATGAGGCCGGAACGCATGTTACTGTCAATGGTGATCGTTACAGATCAATAATCAGTGATTATTCGTTCCCTAATCAGCATGACATCGACCACAACAGTTTTGATTTCAACAGGATGGTGCCACACCTTATACTGCTACCAAAACAATCGATTTATTGAAATAATTTAGCAACAAAATTATTTCACGAAATGGTCCAGTGAATTGATCTCCAAGATCATGCGACCTAACGCCAGTGGATTATTTTCTTTGGAGATAAGTAAAATCTCTGGTTTATGATGATAAACCAGCAACAATGTACACTTTAGAAGCAAACATAACTCGTGTTATTAACGAAATACGTCCCTAATTACTTTAAAAAGTGGTTCTAAACTGGACTGGTTGAATTGGGTTCATCAATGCTAGTTGTGGTGGACCGGGAATTATTTCCAAAAATTAAATGACAGAAGGTTATTTTTCAGATAAAAACAAAATTGGATTGAAACTTACGTTTTTATGTGTTCTATTTCAATTCAAAGTTCTATCACTCTAAAAATAACACCCATTATATGTGGGCTTAAGCTGAATAAATCAGTTAAATAAGGTAAAACTTTTAACGAAAAATAATAAATAAATGGTTTAAAACGATTAAAAGAAATAATAGGGATAAATTCAAAAGTCAATGTAATTGAATAGAAAAAAATATTGATCTATTTTAGCTGGAAGTTTGAAAATAAGCTCATAATTTTAAGTAAATATTCTATTTTATTTTAATTTTTTCTATTTAATTTGTCTAATAGTGGGAGGCGGACAAGTGCAAAAACATTTATGTTTTTATAAATTGTAAATAAATCATTCTTTTTGTAGGAAAAGAGATTGATAATTTATTATTATCATTTGCTTGTACCTTATCATTGTACTTAATTTTTAAGCAGCTATAATGATTTTATTTCTAATTTTTTATTAATCCCTTTACCAATAAATTATAATCATTGTCATCAAACATTAATCAGTATGATAAATAAATAGTATCTTAGTACTACACGAGGGCATTAGACGGGGTAATATATTTATTTGCGATGCAGACAGCGTTGTTAAAGCTACTAGGCTGAAGGAATTGGGGTATATTGATTGCGGTGGAATGGGATTCGGTGGTAAGGACGACGTCGGGTGTAGAGCGGTCGGTAGCGGTGCATCATTAGTTTCCGAGCTCAAACACCTTGCTCGGTTCCCATCGTTTGCGCCCAAACCTCAGCGCCAAGATTTCCACGGCGCCTAGCGCTAAAAGATTTCTTCTCTTACTACCACACTTGTCTTTTTAAGAGAAAACTGCTGATCCTGGTTCAGCCATGTGTGTATGATGTACGGCTCCAACCGATGTCATGCTGTATATTCAAAAATCCTTTTACTCCTAGTCTTTTTTTTATATTAAATAATAACAAAATATAAAATTTATTGAAGCGTGTTATATATTTAATACAGATTATATTATTCTTAATAATGTATTTATAAATATAAAATCTAGGTCTCTATGAAAAACAAATAAATTTATAAAATTATGTACAATGTATTACATACAATTTGCTTTGTGTAACACTCAAATATAAATAGCAATACGTAAAATCACACTGATGGTTTCAGGATGTAGCCCTAAGGTTATTTATTCGTAAAATATTATTGGTTTTGCTTATACTAATACCAATTTTTCTGAAAGAATATTTTTTTTAAATTTTTTACCTGATTGATCCCTTATTTTTTTCTACGGGAAATAAAAATATTCTTATTTTAAAATGTTAATCCAATAATTTAATCCAATGGTTCCCAACCTTTTTTGACCGACTGCATACTTCACTGAATGCCCACGACATCACAATATTTATTTGTTTTTGATTAATAATAATGATAATACCAGTAATAATAATAATATGTAGTATCTGATTCTATGCATCAGATATCCAGTGTACATTGACCGATGTTAACAAGCAAGCGAGCGCATTCTTTCAATGCCAAATCAATAGCTTATCGAGCAGCAGCACACAAAAAGACCAAAGGTAAATGCCTGGAATACCGACTTATTTATATCGGAAATACGATTAAAAAAATATATGTTATTAAAAATATATAAATTATAATTCCGTTTACCAACCAATGTAATTATTCTGTTCTAGAGCTTTCGGAAGTTATTTTTTCATCTTCAGGAACATCTGATAAACTTGTATACAAGTATTCACTTCATATATTAATTTGATGTAGATTAAAATTAAAATAATATAAATTTTCCATAAATATAACAATTGAGACACTTTTACCGACTAGTCGTACGTCTTGTAACTTGACGATCGATTGTTATATTTACGGAAATTTTATTTTATTTTATTGGTAAGCGGAATTGTAATTTATATATTTTTATATTATATATATCTAAATAAAAATATATATATATTATTATTTTTTTTTTATTTAATTTTCCCAAAAATTAAATGACGTCTGCGCTCGGTGTGTTCCGTAGAATTTGTCAGCACGTAGCCCTACGATTGACAGGCCAGTACGTAAATCATCTTCAAGATGTATCAGTATATTTCTCTGTTTAGATTTAAATATTTTCATTCTAGAAAACACTGATTCGCATAAAAATGATGTTGAAAACGGCAGCAAAACTTTTATAGGCCTCTTTGCGGTGTGGGAAACTGACACAGCGCATAAATCCAAAAGGACTGTATTGAATTGTTTAGAAATTTTCTTTTCAAGGCAGAATCATTTTTTTCATTGACAATTAAATTAATGGTATTTTGTATATTAATCTCACCAGATGTAACAAATGTAGAAATTGATATTCTAACTTTGAAACGGATAAGGTAGGGAAGTATTTTGTTATTGATGTTTCTGACACATTTTAAAAATCTTTTATTAACTTCTTCAGGTATTTTTTGTAAACTGATTTTCAAAATTTACCCTCAGTCTTGAAAAATCCCTACGATGAAGGATAAATCCCTCAACGTGGCAATAATGAAAGTAGAAAACTTAAACTCGGTTTATTACAAAGTAGAAAAAATAAACTAAGCACTGTTGCAAGTGTTCACCATCACTCAAAATAATCAGGAGGAAGAAAAATTAAACTCAGCATTGTTACATATGTTGACGGGTACAGTCTGTTTAAAAATAAATTTTAGCGTATTAAAAATTTCAAGTAAATATAAATAACATTGTTTAGAAACTTTCTGGACGGCAAAAAAAGTTATTTTTAAATTTTAAATTTCAGGACACACCTCACAGAATTGAGTGACACATCAGTATGTCGTGACACAACGTGGGAATCACTGATCTAATCTGCTATTTCGTTTAATTATTTAATACTTAATAAGCTCTTTATATAAATTAATGTTCATATTTGAGAAAATAATGAATATTCTACAATATTTTACAAGTAATCTATCATAACTGTATATATTGAGTATAAATTTTCTAACTGTAAATAATACTAGATTCATAATTTTGTTTTCTTAATATTTTCACACTAAATACATAACAAAATAAGAAAAAACTACTAATTTACTTTGTTCAGTCTTATTGCTGTCTTAAATTTGTTAACAGTGCAGTGTCGTAATACCTCGAAATTGTGTAAATGATGTGGATGCCTTTTGTTACGTATGTGGTGAGTTTACCGTAAAATCAAATAGGAAAAAAAACATTACACCTTTAATTAAAAAAGCATATCATTTGTACTTTCAGTGTAAAATTAATGATCAGGATTAGACGTGAGCTCATGTAGTATGCACTAATTGTTCTGTATATTACTAATTGTTCTGTATTATTTAAGAGGATGGTTGAAAGGTACACCGAAGGCTGCTATTTGGTGTATTTGTGGTTTGGTGTGAACCGAATGATCATGTAGCCGATTGTTACGTTTGTTTAACAAGTGTATCTGGAATTTCTAAAAAAATCTTAACATACTTGTCCTCATAGTGAAATTATTCCAGTTCCTGAGCCACCTGTGAATTTATGTTTCGAAAGCAGCGATGAAGAATCGGGCAGTACTGAAGAAGACAACAATTTAGAGATCCTACTATTTCTATTTATAATTTTGATTTTGAATTATCTTCCAATAAGCCACAGCTTATATCACAAGGTAAATTAAATGACTTAATTAGGGATTTAAATTTATCGAAAAATTAAGCTGAACTGTTACCAACAAGACTGCAAGGTTGTAATTTACTTCGATACAACAATTTTGGACTTTCGAAGCCGAAAAAAAGAACTTTCTCATTACATTATTGATGAAAATAACTTTGTTTATTGCACAAATATTGGTGAGCTTATGTTACACTTAGAAAAAGTTCATAAACCTGAGAACTGAGGATCTACTTTCATAGATTCGTCCAAGTAGTTTAAAAGTGGTTCTACTACATAATGGTTATACATATCTCTCGATGCTAATCGCTTATGGTATTAATTTGAAAGAGACATACGCTGTGATGAATGACGTTCTTGAAAAATAAATTATAAAAAACATAGCTGGAACCATATGTCGTGATTTGAAAGTTATAGCTATTTTGTTAGGAATCCAGTAAAACTATACTAACTAAAGTATAGTTATACTATACTTGCTTTATCCTGATTAACTTTAATCTTCAATTTTTTTCTGCCGTGCGAAGACATTTATGTAACACTATTACGGAAAATTACTTAACACTTGACGCATGACATGCAATATAAAAAGGTGAAATCTTTATAAGCCCAATCTGTATCATTTAAGACAATACGTTACTAGTCAAATTTTCTAATGCCATTTGCAGCTCCTGCGAGGCTAGTCCAGGGTCTTCGGTAACGGCAAGGATAACAGTGTCATCGGTAAATGTGGCAACGATGCAATCTTCCAGGACCGGAAGGTCCGCTGTGAATAGTGAATATAACAGAGGACCTAGTACAGAGCCCTGAGGGACACCCGACCTATTTTCAAAGAATTTCGATAATTCATCATTGCATCTTACCTGAGAGAAACGACCTTCAAAATTATTCCGTAAGACAAGGTTACGGAATATAAACTAATATATTAATTAATTAATTTTAATTAATATAAATTAATTTTAGTTTATAGAGCAAGCCAGGCAATCATACCTTATCAAAGACTGTTGCATGTTTAAGAATGCCGCCGAGTAAAAATTTTCTTTCCTCCAGACATCCGCAGATGACCTTGACGACTCTATGGGATTGTTCGATGGTGGAGTGGCCATATCTGAACCTTAATTGGTGGTCCGAAATTATTCCCTCAGGCCTAAGCCTGCGAAGTAACAGCTTTTTAAAACAATTTAGATATGACTGGTAAGAGGCTAATTGGCTTGTAACAAGAAACCTCCTTTGCAGGCTTTTCTGGTTTCAAGATCATTACTCTCACAAATCTGCATCAAAAGGCCATGCAGTGTTTATGAAGTTTGGTTTTAAATAGACGGTTTACCATCTGGTAAATCGACCATCCTATGTACAAATTTTATATAAAAATACGCGTAGATTATGTGATACTTATTGGCATTAAATTTAAAGCTATATTTTATTTAATCATTTATTGCGATTTGATAAATGAATTTATAATTCATTTATTATATAACTGGTCGATTTAAAAATCTAATAGACATTTATACTTTTGTTAATAAATTTAACTACTTTTATGGAATTCATTATGATTTATAGGAAAGGAAATGATTTAGTGAGGTGTATAAGGATTTAAATGTAGAAAGTCGTCATTCGAGTAGGAAAAATAACCTGATTATACTTTTGAGCAATCAATCTTTGCTTTTACATCATTAATCCGTATGATTAACTGTTCACAAACATGAAAGGTTTTTGCAATAAAGCGCGTCGGCACTTCTAGACGCATTTAATCCAGTATGAGCATCTATAACTTAATTTTTTTTTTAATTTTCTAAATGCCAGTGTTACAGTTTTGTAAAATATTCCTTTTTTATTATAAAAAATTAAAAATTTGTCAAAATAAAAAAAAATAGAGTTTATTATTTTTAAAATTCAAAGTTACCTAAGCCGTTAAAAAGACAAATATCTTATAAGAATACTGAAAAAAATAAAAACAATAAATTACATCCAATGAAAATTACTATATTTCAAGTTAAAAAAGAAAAAGAAAACTATGTTAACAAATCCATATTTTGTAATAATAATAATAATAATAATAATAATAATAATCGTGTTGACAAATTGTAATCGTTTCGTTGATCTATTAAAGATAAAAGTGAAGATAAGCGAAATAATAATTAGCATAAATATTAAAATCATTTTCAATACTTCAAAGAAAGAAAAAGTGGAAAGTAAATTTAGGCATTTAATCGTAATTCTTATTTAATAAATAATATTTAATAATAATTATTATTTTTGTAGAAGCAACGCTAAGGCAAAATATTTTCACTGAGCACATTTATTAATTCATTTTTTCATGCCGAAAGTTGATATTTTGTAAATTATCGTGTAAATAATGACTTGTCATCAAATCAAGTAATTATTCTTCTTATTACTGATGTTTTTTTACATTATTATAAAAAATAATGATATTTTGTTACAACTAGAACTCAAACTATTTTTTGACTAGTAACCTATTGTCTTAAATGATACAGATTGGGCTTATAAAGATTTCACCTTATTATATTGCATGTCATGCGTCAAGTGTTAAATAACTATCCGTAATAGAGTTTCATAAATGAGAAAGAATTATCCACTGAATAAATACATTTGTTCTACTTTATTTTTATGATGTTTTACGACACGAGACAATAAGAAAATTGAAAATGAAGATATGATTATCGAACAGATAGATTTTATATAAAAATTTATTGCGATTTGATAAATGAATTCATAATTCATTTATTATATAATTGTGTCGACTTAAAAATCTAATAGACATTTATACTTTTTTTAGTACATTTAACTACTTTTATGGAATCCATTATGATTTATAGGAAAGGTAATGATTTAGTGAGGTCTATAAGGATTTGTTGAATCATAAGAGATGATAGGGGGATCGGATACGATAGGAAAGAATAAAGAAAGGAAGTGGAAGTAAGATGTGTCAGAAGAGAGGGGTGTTGTTAAAGAGGGAGTTGGGAGTCGGTTGCTGTTCAGGTCGGGGATATTTTTTCGATGTGAGAGGAGGAATGGTAGTGAGGCGTTGCTACGGCATGCAGTGTGATTGTCCAGTAATCCGTTGTCAGCGAGATGGATGGCGTACCCACCTGCAACCCATCGATTCTTCTCATGGACCGCTCTCAAAGCAAAGCATGCATCGTTCTACTCAAATATTTATACCCTGTCATCCTAGCCTTTCCTTCATTTCACCAATCAACCCCCGACTACGTAGTTTACCTACATAAAAAATATATATAAACGTATACGTCTAAAAAAATATATCTACCATATCAAATAAAACATGCTTCTTTCATTCAAATACTTGAGGTAATTGAATAATACTATGATTATATAAAAAAGTATCTAAATAATTATTCTATAATTATAATGATTAGTAATTTTGTCTTAAATTTGGATATACTCTTATTGTATTCAATAACAACATTTTATACTTAGTATTTCATTCAGTACAGCTTGAATGTGTTACACAATTTTACATGTTTTGGAAGCTACATTAATAAAACCAAACTCTCAACTTCTTCAGTATTTCCTCTTACAAGTATTTCTTAAATATACACAAAATAATTTGTTTAAAGACTAATCAGTATTAACTGTCACCATTTGTAAATTATAAATTCACGTATGAATTATTATTAGAAATAGACGAATTGAAAATTTCGACTAAAATAGCATGTAATTCAAATTCTTAATATGGGTGGACAAAAGAGTAAGAAACACTTCTTACATAACTACCACCTAAAATAATTTTTCTAAACCGTACGACAGTCAAAAGTTTTCAAATTTTCAAAAAACGTTTTTTACTTTAACAAATTTTAATTTTTGAGTAATTTTTTAATATGAATGCGTTCACACAAAACAGTAATACTTTATTTTTTTTAATTGGTTTTACTGATCGAGAGGTTAGCATAGTAGAAGCGAAATAAATCCGGTTGATTTATTGTATTTGTTATATTTCTTTTTATTTATATGAACACTTCAAATGTCTTATCTTTTTCATGCTATACAGTATAAGTTGTGTCTTATCTTCACATATTCTGCCACTATCCTTTTGAATATCTTAATATATATTTAACCATATTTAAGTTCTTTTTCATAATGAGGTTTGGAGAAACAAGATGAAAAGATTAAAAGTTTGTGTTTTTTTCAGTTTGCTTAAAATTTCTTCACTTTGATTCTTATCAAATAAAAAATTTTTTTATTTCTTAGTACATCACTTTTCAAATAACTCACGAAATTTTAAATATGTGTTATATTATATACTGGTATACGATTTCTTTATTATTTTGTATAATAAAATAAAATTTATTATTTTTTCTTTATGTTTGTGTTTTTCTTTTCTTGTTTTTTTGTTCATCATTCTCTGAGAAACCGCTTTTCTACTCTAAAGAAATTTTTTTTTAAATTTCAAAAGGAATTCTTAAAAAAATATTTTAATATTTTATTTCTTTAAATATTTTAAATCTTTAAAAAATATTTTAAAGATTTCAATCTCGAACGGTGTATGATACACGCAGATTTGTTTTCTGAATGAAAAGTATCATTGTTTTGATGTCTTTGTTTATTCACCTACCGAAAACTTTCTTTATAAGTAGAATAATAATAAAAGTAGTACATCTACTGTTTGAAGATTTGATAAATTTTTTTACTTTACTTAATTTACAAATCAAATTTCTCTAACAACTGTTATTTTATGCAGAATTTTTAGAACGTATAAATATTTGCGTAGATAATAAGTATTTTAAATTTAAAAATAAATTATATGAACAGTGCCATGGTTTAGCGATGGGGTCACCAATCTCAGCCTGCGTAGCAAGCTACGCAGGCTGAGATGTAATACGCAGGCCATAGATGGCTTGCTACGCAAGCCTAACTATGGAATATTTAGAAAATAAAGTATTAGAAAAATTATATACTAAGGTCTCATTTTATAAAAGACACATAATTGACGTTGTACATAAACAAGATATTAATTTAATATTAAAAGAATTTAACCTGTTTAATAAAACATATACAATTTTATAAAGGAAGTTGAGATTAATAGTATAAACTTTTTGGATTTAACAATAATTCATTTCGAAAAGAAAATATCAACATAATAGTGGTATATAAAACCATCGCCTTTAGGTTGATACCTAAATTTCCTGTCAACACAATCAATATCACATAAAACGTCAGTAGTCAAGACTCTTGCAAACAGAGTAATAAAGTTTACAAACCCCGAAGATAGACCAGAATGTACAAAAAAAAGCAAAACATTTATAAATAAATAATTACCCGGAAAATATCATAAATAAAATATTTAATAAAACAATATATAAACACGACAATAATACAAACATCAATATATCAGCCAACCATCCTAATTAAAATAATAAGAGTGAGAAATATGTTGAATTACCATATGTCTCAGATCTGTCTGAAAAGATTAAAAAATTGCTACAAAAGAATTTCGGAATAGCCCATCAAAATTATAACAATCTGGGTAGTATGATTTTTGAATTAAAATCGCGGATAGAAAAAAAAACAAGCCAAAGTAGTATACAACATTCCGTGTAAAGATTGTAACGCTGTGTACGACACACACCTCAATACCTTAAAAAAAGAATAGAAGCCCATAAATATAGAAAAAAGGAAGTGACAGAGCTCACAAAACGTACAATAGAACACAACTATTCGTTTTGATTTCAATAGCACCAAAATATTAGACAAAGAACAAAATACACATAAAAGGACCAATCTAGAAATGTAATAAAACAAAAAAAATACAAACGCGGTCAACAATAGAACGGACATAGCCAGATTAAGCAACATATATGTCAATTTAATTTTAAAAAATTCATATTTATATTATAAATTTAGTTTTTAAAGAAAATAATGGTTAATGTTTGTAATTTTTGAAATATTTAAATATTTAAGAGATATTTTAAATATCTCTTAAAATGAATCATGTGCGAGTAGCATGATCTATTGTAATAAAGATGGGGACAAAACATTGATCTAAGATTGGTAGATCAGTTAATTTCTTAGTATGCAAGAGAATTCTGTATGATATGTGTATGAATCTATATTGTCACCTGAAGAAGCTTAGAAAATTCTAAGAGAAACGTAGTGTATTTAATTTGTAAGTTTGCATAGTTGGTTGGTTCCAAGGGATTAATAAACACAATATTTTTAAGTAAAATATGTCTTGTTATAATAAAAGTATATATAATAACAAGACAAATAAAATGTATATTATAACAAGACATTTTTACTATATATATATATATATATATATCTTTACATATATTTAAAAAATTAAAAAACAATTATAATCCTTTAAGCATTCATTTTTTCTATTTTAATTCAATAAACCTTTAATATAGTGCATTTTTAATGTAATTTATTTACATCAATCCAGTACAAAAGTGTATAGCTTAAAAATATTTTATAGAAAAATTCATTATTTTTTATGCCATGTATGAAGGAAATAAATATTTTTAACTTATCCTTAATCAGGTGCTTATTATATTTCTGTTTATTTATGGTTCCAAGAAGGAACCATAAATAAATCATAGATCCACTAATAAAATAATTAAATTAAATAAACAAATTGTGATAAAAAAATTGTACATATTTAATTTTTTCCTAACAACCAATTTAAAATAAAACATTCGCTGGATTATTTTGCTTAATTAGAGATTCATATTAGAATAATCATTAATACCACCACCTGACTTGCGATTTATGCTATAACATCGGTCAAAAATATTTTAGTTTATACAAATTTTAACATGAAGTTTATTCCTACAATTAGAATTCTAAGCAATAAACTTAAGTTCTTTTCCTACAATTAGAATCTAAGCAATAAACTTTTGAAATCATTTGTCAAAGTCATTAACTGTAATTATTCATAGCCAATGAAATAATAGTTTTACTTTTTTTTCTCTAGGTACGTGTAAATATCTCTTAGAAATGGATCCGATACCTTCCCAAAAAAATAACCCGATAGTCAGTTTGGTATATGTATATATATACAAGACATATTAGAAGTTGTGTAGTACATTTCGGTATTCATGATAAAAAGTGTTAATCATCCCAGTATCGTTCGAATTGTGAAGCGGATTTTAATTACAATACATACAGCAAGCACTCTTACTTGCTATTTTATATGTAATATATGAAAATAATGAATCTCCAAACGTGGTTTACTTAGTTAATCATAAAATATAAAAAAAAAATGAACAATATTGCGTGATTACATATAGATATTTTCAGTTCTGAAACGATAACGTACATCATTTTTTATATATTTGAATATGAGTAATGTTTTAAATAGAATAGAGAGAAGCAATCGTCACTCAGTCAACGAGTGGAAAAGTTACAACCTCTGCATATTATTTTATGAATATTGTTAAAACATGGCACAACCGGGAATTCGTTCCAATTCATACGTTACGATATAGCTGTTTTATTGAATATGGCAAAACCAATATTATTATTATTACTATCACTGGAATAGTGACGAGTGTTTCCGTTCATAAAATCTCCGTAGGGATTTCCAAAATGGCGTTGAATGCATTACAGTTGATTTCCAATCATTACCGTTAACACAGACTATGCCGACTATTCCCAATTGACCATTACTAACCGTACTAAAAACATATAAACGCATCGTGATACTTACTATTTAACAAGCTACGTAATACGATGTTTTATTGTTATTTGCCTAATTTAATTAATATAATAACTTATAAAATAAATATTTATGTTTTTCCATTGCTTAAATTCGGTTTTAAAACCATTTATAATAATAACGTGAGGAACTATTCTGCACAAAATGATAATAATATAATGTTTATTGAATTCTTTTTATTAACAAATAACATGCGGGGAAAGTTTTTATGTACTCGTATTAATAGCGTCTATATCAGGTTTCCAAAATCCTAAATCCTAGAATTATCAAATATTACTTAAATAAGTAATTATAAATTATACTCTATGAATTACAAGCCTTTAATTATTTTAAAAAATCGTTAAAATTAGATTAATATAGCACAAATATTAAATAAAACGAATAACTATAATAATATTATACGCATAACATAACCTAAACCGTAAATATTCTTTCTTAGTAATTCTGTCAGCATTTCATATCACTATATACTTAATATAAAGTACTGGAATACTATTTAAGTATAGTACAGAAGAAACAATATTATGTTGTGCAGATAAACAACTAACAGTTCAATATCTTTAAAATAAAATATCTTACAACGATTCGGAACCTGAGCTTTAAAAATTATTCGTTAATCTTATTAATTTTTATTAAAAATTTTACAAAAAGCTTATCAAAATATTTATATACCCCCTAAACTTTAACTCTTCCAAAGTAAAATAGGAGAAACTGTTTTCTTATATCTTACACATTTTCTTGTTTATTTAAATATTTTTTTATATCGGAAAAATGTTTTTAGTGCTCGGTTATATTCTACCGGAGCAAGGTCCTATGTTTAAGATAAATACTGTAAGTCAAAATTCAATCAGTATTTTATTCTATTCCAAAAAGTATTTTTAAATAGAAAATGTTTAATGAAAGAAAACAATAAAAAAAATAATAGGCAATATTGATTATTAAACAATTATCAGTGTCACGTTATTGAATATACTTCTTACTTACTGGTCAACGCTCGCCCTTGGCTCTTAAGCCATTTGGCGATGCGCTCGCCAAAAAAGACGGGCTTCTGTGAACTCCGGGCTCTCATGCAGGTGGGTGTGGTCCAGAGCCGGATAATCTCTCAGGTGATGAGCATTCATTATCCCTCAACCACACCGAGGACACTCAGGAGATGGCAGTATATGAATGCGGTGAATCTGACAAGCAAGATAGTCGTGGCCAGTTTAGTCGGAAGGCAGCTATGCTGACCGCACGGGTCCTATCAACCCCGGTAGGCCGGGGTTGATAGGACCGTTAATGACCAAAGTCTCCCATCTCCTACCAGCAGCGTCTCGGAGAGGCGCTGTTCGTTGCACATGTCGACCGCCGCATCGACCAGTGCTCTGGATGAACTCAAAGATGCGGGGCAACTAGGTTGGGGTAGAGTCGTTTCTAACTTGTCCAAAATGCTTCGGTTGCGAGTTACGGATAGTGAAAGATTTCGGTAGGCTTTCAGTTACCCCGGTGAAACGAGACGTACTGAAATTTTTAGGATGTTAATTAAGGGGCAGAATTAGTGATTTCTTATGGGGTTTTTAACCTGAAAATTGAATAAAACAAGTCCCAGAACCGTACCTGCAGTAGCTTCTGAGACATCTAGGGTAAAACCCAATAAATTAGGGTAAAACCCCTGTTTTTTATGTTTGACATACAATGAATGACATTGTTAAATTGGTAACAGAAATTTAAAAAAAAAAAAAAATGTAAATAATTTAATTAATAATGGTGTAAGATAATAGAATAAAACAGAAATATTCGAATTTTATTTAGAAAAAGTACACCAGCCCAAAGTGCATTGTACATATCAGTTTATTATAAATGTTACCATTTTCAACACATTTCTTGGCACACTTCTGTACTGCTTTTTTGTTCTTCAGGGCTCAGCCGCATCTATAGTACGGATAATTAATCCCTCACGAGAATATAATTTTGTTTTGTATACAATATATTTCATCTATCCCCCAGATGCAAAAATCTAAAGGTGTTAGATCAGGCGATCTTGGTGGTCAGGAATGTGGACTTCTACGACCGATCCATTTCTCAGGGAAATGATGATTGAGTTGAAACTGCTCAAAAGAAATGGGGAGGCGCGCCATCGTGCTGGAAGTAAACTTTGTATCTCAGTGCTAGCAAAACATTTTCAAGCAGCTGCTGCAATTCTTCTTGAAGGAAGTGCAGGTAGTCCTCAGAATTTAATCGGCCAGGTCATATGAACGATCCAAACAGCTGATTGCGAAGAAGGTCACACTATAAATTGATATTAAATCGGCGTTGAAAATTGCCCTCCACCGTTCATGAGAATTTACTTCTGCCCATGTATGCTCATTGCGTAAGTTGTTGACGCCATCTCGAGTGAAATTTGCCTCATCGATAAACAAAACATACTTGTAGAATTTTCGATTTGTAATCCACCAGTTGCAAAACTCCAAGCGAAGCGGACCTTCACCGGGGTGTAGATGTTGAATTGGCTGTTTACGATAAGGATAAAACTTTGTTTTATTTAAATTGAACTGCATCAATACTAATTTCATCAATAACAACGTCGTGTTGGACATATAGTTCGTAGTCGGTACGAATACTAGGTTGTGAACTTTTTTCCCAAAGATTGTGGAAAGTTTCACTAATTGTTTTGTGATCTGGAATCCTACGATTTTGTAAACGTATTTCGTATTCTACTGTAGCAAAATTACCATTACACACACCCAAAATGAATACCATGTTAGTGTATTCCTCTGTTGTAAAAAGTACGGCATTTCTTCAATAGTAAACCGATCACGTTCAAACTAAACTTCACAGAAAACCGCTAATGACATCACAGTTCACATTGCCCGATATACTTAGTGTACCCTACAGAATGATTTTAACACTAATACAGTATTGGGCATTGTTGATTAGCTGTTGCTATTTTATTGACAAATTTGAAATAATAATTTATTTTATTTCTGTTAATAAAATTATTATCTAAGTAATTTTTATTTTACAATTGTCGTGTAATTTCGACTTTTTAAAATTTTTTAACAGCAATTTTTAAGAGTAAATTATGTTTTTACAAATTTTTCACATCACCAAAAAATAATTTGATTTTTATTTACATTAAATAAGTGCTTTTCTGACAAATGTGTAATATACTTTTTCTAAATAAAATTTGAATATTTCTAACTTTTCTTTGTTTTATTCAATTTATTTTACAACATTTAGTTCAGAATTCTGAGATTAAACAATTAATGAAATTAGATTAAACAATGGTTGTTTATGTGGTTATTAATTTATTTTTTTTTATTTTTACTCGTTTTATCATTGAAAATTTTTTTATTATTAGTTGTATATCTTTTTCAACTAAATTTGAATAAAATTTGTAAAATATTTTTTAGTATTTTCTTCTCTATATTTTACTTCAATAACCGATTAATATATTTATACCTTTAAAATCTTAGAAATAATTTTAAAAAATCATACCTACCCCTTGTGATAAAATTTGGAAACTATTCAAATTCTGAGAAAACTTCTCGCAACAAAAATATAATACAATACAAAATTATTAAAAAAGAATAAACAAGATAAGAACAAAGGTAATTAATACAAGTTAGAAAAATTTTATAGAACTGCATTTTAGTCGTGGGTGTGTATCACATCTCATTTTAGATGTTAGCTTTATATATATATATATATATATATGGAATGAAACCTAACCAAACCTAATAATTAGCTATAAAGAGAAAAAAATTAAATCATTGAAATATAGGAAAATTAATTTTTATTATTAGTTTTGCTTTTGTCGATTTTATTTTTTTAAATAAATTTCGAAACATTTTCAAACAAAATTTCCTATGGTTACTTGTTAATAATTTACAAATATAAATACGCTTAATTTTTATTAGACATATTTGTCTTCGGCAAACCCGTTTTTGCTTTGGGTAGAAGTAATCCCATTATTATAAACCCAACAATACTATATTCCTAGAAGTCGTCATATTTTACTTTCTGACACATTTTCATTCATATAGATTTTATAACAAAAAAGTTATATTTTGGTCTTAAGTTCAATTTTTAACAATAGAATTACTTTTTTCGTTTACATACTGCAACAGCCAGAAAAGGGTAAAAAAATATAAATATTGTATTACACTTAAATTTATATACTGTACTTTAGTTAGAACATGTAAGGGACAGTATATGCAATTTGTAGTATGAGTTGATTATGCAAATAACATAAACACGTACTTGCCGGCGTACGCATGTTGTTCTGTATAACGTTTCGTAACATGTATCTGAGCCTACTCCGCGAGCGGGTGGAATGTTATACAATATTACACGATCCTTTCATGTTAGGAATTTAATTAATAAGTATTTCATTATTATTGAAATAACTTCATAAAATTATAAACAATCTAACAATCTTGAGCTTCCATAAATAGATTTAAATAATCGTACTCACATATATATATATTTATAAAATATAAAATTAAGTATTACAAATATTTAATATGTACGTAATTATAGTTATTTAAAAATTAAATTGTATTTATGTCAATAATTTTTTTAAATATTTAAAATTCGGTATTAGTTACAGTTTAATGATATATATATATATATATATATATATATATATATATATATATATATATATATATTCTTTCTCACATTAAATACAACGTTTTAAAATTTATTACGTGTATTAATCTATTTATAACTTATTCAAAGAATCAGAGAATCATGTTAGGAATTTAATTAATAAGTATTTCATTATTATTGAAATAACTTTATAAAATTATAAACAATCTTGAGCTTCCATAATGTCAGCTTGACTTTCATGAAGTCGCTTGACCAAGAATTACAATATTTTAAAAGCTGAAAAAAATAATTTTTCTATTAAATCAACAATATTTTTTTTATACTAGTAAAATATATTATACATTTTTTAAAACCTTACAAGAGTAACTCTAAATGCTACCCATGTACTTCAACACATTTTCAACAGCATTTTTTTACTCTTGTAATCAACTTCTTATATAAATATTTGTTTGCGTTTAACCCTTCAAATTCACATTCGATTATTTTTCTTAACTGTTACAAATCTCTAGGCTTATGAGAGAAAACATTACTTTCAAAATCCTCCAAACTGAAAAATCTGACGGTGTTAAGATCACATGATCTCGGTGGCCAGTCAGTTCTACCACGACTTCCGATTCACTCGTCAAAGTTGCTGCCAATACATTTTCTTACCAATAAACTGTAATGTGGTGCAGCACCATCTTGTTGCCAAATTAAATTAATATTTTCAAACAAAGGATTATTTTGTTGCTCAAGTCTACGTTTTGTAATATTTCAAGATAAGAATCATCACTTATTGTTCCATTGAAAAAGTATGGACCAACAATGCTACTACTGTATTCACCAGCCCACACGACGATACCTGGAACATTTAGTTCTTGTTCAAGTACTTAGTGCAGATTTGTGTCACTCCAGTACACACATTTATGATGATTGATAAACCTTTTAGTTCATAAGAAGCGTCCAAAAAATGCGATTTTGAAAGTTAGGCTCTGCCTGACAGCGTATTACAAACCATTCATAGAACTCAAGACACCTGTCGGAGTCATCTTCTATTAAATTTTGATGCAGTTGTGGACGTTAAACTTTAAGTTTTGAAGTTTTCAAAATACGATGCACGCTACTGCGAGCAATATCTAACTCAACAGATCTTTTACAAATAGATTTCTTTGGGCTCTGATTAACTTATTCGGCAATGGTTGTTAAGTTGTCATAACTTGCAGCAGTTTTAGGTCTCCTACTCCTTGTCAAATCATGTACGGTTCCAGTTATCTCAAGTCGTTTATTCAGGTTTTTAGGCGCTGGAGATTAAGAAAAGTTTTTCTCAAATTGCTGAACGATTTTATCACTACTTTTATTGATCTTCCGCCAACATTCTAAGAGAAAAATACGTTTTTCGGTTGTTAGTTACTAGTTGACGGTTAATTTACAGATCAACACTGGTAAACATAAACAATGAACTACTTCAATCACCAGGAAAAAAATTAAAACAGTAAATTAGTGTCACCAACCTAACAAATATGACATTTTTAAACAGCATTAGTCATGTAAAATACAAATATTGTATTTCTTGTCAAGTGACTTTTGGGACATATATATATATATATATGTATATATTTGAAATCGTGTTCCCTGTAAACACCTAACACAAGGTTGGTATTTTTATGCATACACAGTGTTCCATGAATAGGCGCGGTTGCTGCTAAAGAAATACTGTAACTCATCCTAGGAGGTGTTTGAATTTCTGGATGAAAAAGGAAAAAAACAACAAATTAAACAACTAAAGGAGCTTTGAACTTTACTTTGGGTAAAGTTGTTTGGTTATTCCTCCGTGGGCAAGAGCATCTTTTCATAACAATTGATTCCTTTAAGTAATCTTAGTATGTTCTCACGCATTTTTTGTTTTTAGTTTAGGTTAACGCTGAGGTAACAGAAACTATTGCATAACCTGAACCAATCTGACTAGTTGATTTGTCTATTAGTTAAAGCCATAAAGAATACAACTCTATCGGTCCCTTTGTCCTTTGCATGACCAGTAGAAGTTAAATCAAATCGTATAGAGTATCCTGGGGAAGTCAAGAACAAGAATAAAAAAAGAGAAGGATAGTCAGGCAGAGAAGGATCTATTGACAGAGAGAAAAAAAAGACAATGAGCAGAAGAGACCATGAAAGGAAAGAAAAAATACCAAACGAATCTTCCTGTTAGGGAGCAGCCGTCTCAAATAATGTTCCAGAGGAATTTTTTTGGGCAGAATGTATTTTTACTCAGAATGAGAAACTTCATTTTCATTTTACCCATTGAGTATACTAGTACGCTGTAAGAAAAAAAAATTCTTTTCGTCCATTAATTAAAGTATTATGAATGAAAAGTTGGATTATTTGTGTCTTTCCAAGTGTTTGTGTAGGAAATGGAAATAACCAACCATTCCTTTAAAGTTCTTTCGACCAGATCCACATCGAAGGGTTCTTTAAATACAACACTTTAATAAGATATTCTGTTTCTAAACTAATGGAAATAATAACCTCTACGTATAACAATCTTATAAAAATACAAAATTATCATTAAAACTTAACGTAAATTTATACACTGAATTCATATGAATGAAAGGTTGATTGTTTAACTTAAGCGAGTTTGATTTATTTTTATTTCATAATATAAAAAGACAGCCGAGACTAAAAAAACATTTTTATGCACTAAAATGAAATTTTTCTACAATTATAGTCGCTTCTGTTTTTAAGAAAATTACTAAAAAAACAACAACGAAAGAAATGAACATCGAGAAAGTAAGCTGGTTAACAATAATTATTGCTAATTTATAATTTTTTTGTTATAGATGAGAGATGAGTCTGAAAAATGCCGTTTACCCCTCATAAATGGGGGAGTATCGGACTCGCACGGGTTCGGCTAGATGTTAGAACCTATGTGTACCCGCATCCTGCCGACTAAAACTCCTGTCTCACCGTTTCTCCCCCTCCGGGGCCGGTCCTGCAGTTAAGCATTGCGCAGCCCCAGGAGGTGCCTTTAGGGTCCAGAGTCCCCGTGCTTTATCACCGTCTCTCATCCGCACAAGTACAGATGCACGACGGCTCCACAGGGGGCTGTCCTTCGCCCCAACTAATTTTTAATTTAAAAAAAAAAATTATTTTTAATTTAAAAAATTTAATTTGTCGTTCTTTTAGACACTGATCTATACGAAGACTTACGAATATTAACTAGAAATATTCTTATAAATTTAATACTTAATGCTAATGTGAATTTTAATATGTTCTTGAAGACAGTTCATCTAAAGATTTTTTTTCAAGATTTGTAATAGCAGTATTTGCATTAATACTGTTTTTTTTTTATTTTTTAATGTCTATACTCGATCATTAAAAAATAAAAATTACTACAATCAATTGTAAAAATTGAGTACAAAAACTCAGTCTGAAGTAATACAAAATTATTAGACAGTTTTTATAATATTTTTCTGCATTATTATACCATTTTAAAAATGTATATGTATAATGTTTCACAGAGATTTATTATGTTTGATTGTTTTCTAAAAGATTAAAAACCAGTTTTAGCAATAGATAAGGATTAAAAGTTATATGAGAGTAAAATTATAATTTAATTAACTGAGCTATGAGTTTTCTTTATGACTGTTTATGGAAGCCACTATAATTTTTCTTAGCCAGAACATCTCTACTAAGTGGAGACAGTTTGTAATCAATGGACATGTCGTGGACATTAATTAATTTTGTGCTCTATAGAAAGGGATACATTAACTGTTTGCTTTACACTATTTATCCCGGTAATTTTCAGCTCGTAAAAGCACCAGAAATACAAAAAGCACTAGTTAAATTTTCTTTCTCTAAGAGTAATTATGTTCATCACAGAGCCCGTCCGTTTGGTAAACAATGTAATTGTGTCATTTATAATAAGAACTGAATATTAACTACATTTCGGTAGGTTTGGTTGCTGGTGAGTAAAGTAATCTGGCTCAGTGAAAAATACAGGAGGAAACTACTTCAACCCTCAACTTCTTTAATAAGCCTGGTTTACCAGACCGGTTATTAATGAAATAATCATACTATTTTTTTAATGATCTGAACTTTGTATTATGTTTCTTGCAATCTCATTTGTATGGCACGTAACGAATATTCAGCTACAACAAACAAGCCTATTTCGTAATTCATAATTACCTATTATATACGAGTATATAATTAATAATATAATAATACGAGTTATACAGCCGTAGTTTATTCTTCAGGTGTGTATAGAGAATCATCATGTAATTTATGAGATATTTTCTGAATAATTAAAAAAAATATTTTCAATTTTAGACAAAAAAACAAAACAAAAATTGGCGAAATTATGTGAAACGATTTGCAAAGCTATCATTTTTTGTCTGACAGTTGTAGGAAGCCGTGCGATCTGAAACTAAAAATATTGTAATTTGAAGACTATTATTTTGACAAGTTTTATTAATATTTTAATTTTAAGTTATTAGAATTTTCTTAACAATAACGATTAAAAGTTACTACCGATTGAGAACACATTTCAAATAAAGTAACAGCTTAATATTTTAAAATGATCAGACATTTTTTTTTCATCTTTTCATACCGGGGATATAAAATAGTTCGTCCAACATTTCACCTCTTACTCGCATAGAATTCGTTTTATCAGTAAATTTATCAACATTGTTGAGCTTTCTAATTAAATTTGCACCAGAATTTGCGAGAAACTTGTAGTTATTAGACATTTTTGCATAATTATGGTAGACTGACCTTTGTTTATATACCAGTATCGGAGAAAAGAGTTTTAGCAAGATTCGTGAATGTTACGCAGAAGAATTATTCTTCAGTTTTGTCATTGCATGATTAACCAATGTGCTTATAACCTCGCGTTTATAGCTGATAGTTTGCTAAAGATGAGGCAGCATTTTATTCCAGCTGAAATACACAATTTAGCAACTCGACTTCTCGATAAAAATAATGAATGTACTTCTTTGATTTTCTGTCGATATATGAGTATGTATCTTCAGATACATGGCATAATTTTACCTCAGATTACTTGTTAATATGCAGTATAAATGTTGCAGATAGTAACAATTAATATTTGTCTTCGACAAATTCAGTTCATGCTTGATAGTGTCTTTGTACATTTTGCTATCAATATCACATAGTTTTTGAATCCTATGTTTTTCCCGAGTAGTGGATGGAACATGGTTGTTCAGTCTGATAGCTTGGCCTCTCCGGTCGGCAGAGTTAATATATTGGCCTTTTACGTTCAGGATTATTTGGAGATCTTGGTTGTTGCCACAATTGTTAATACTCCGGAAAAATTTGGAGATAACATAACTTCTTACAAATTTAAAAAAATAGGTGGAATATCTGAGCTATTCTGGCATTGAATGGTTAGGAGGAAATTATATTGAACTGAAGTAGATTATTGGCAAATTAATAAGGTATTTTTCCATCGTTTAGAAAATATTTACCTTTATTAAGTAATAAAATTAAATTTGACATTTATTTACTTTTATTTTCCTTCTAAATAATTTTTCTTCTTGATAAAAATTAAATTTAAATTCTATTTAAGTTATAAAAAAATTCTCCGTTTTTAATTTTTATTGAAGTAAATAAAATGCAATTTGCTTAAAATGTAAATCTTAAGATTATGTAATAATCAATAATGGTAATAATTGATTAATTAGAATTACAATTAATGGTTACCGAATAATATATTTTTCCCAGTAGAGA
Organism: Lycorma delicatula; assembly: GCF_047948215.1. NCBI lineage: Eukaryota > Metazoa > Arthropoda > Insecta > Hemiptera > Fulgoridae > Lycorma > Lycorma delicatula. The sequence continues at coordinate 25,224,052 of NC_134456.1, forward strand.
AGATGAAATCTGTCGTAAAATTATTTCATTATGTTTTATTATTTTCGGAGTCACACCTGAGTTGTTTATATTCGTATTTAAACTAGTGAGATAACAGTTTGTTTACAATAAAAAGAAAAAATAATTTCATTAAACTGAAAACTTATTACTGATACCGGGGTATAGAACTTACTATGATAACAATATAAAAATTGATATGTCCACAAATTAAAAAAATATAAAATATAAAATCACTGTTTTTTTTTTTTTTACAAAAAATACTAATATATCATGTAAATAATGTATGTAAGCCTACAGAAAATAGTATTAAGATGTAAAATTCAACTGGTTCTTGAGATATGAGTTGCTGTTATAAAAATATAAAAGACAGATAAATTCTATAGTTTAGAATCCTCTGTAATTAATGAAATATCTAGACTTCTAGATCTCTTTGTCAGCAAAGGGTAGAGGAAGTAGCATATGAACTAATGACAACATATCTATACCTATTTATGGGCCGATCCTGTTCGTTAAACACAAATATTCTGTTTTACGCATGTATGTATGAAATGAAAGAACACTAATGAACAAAACATTACGCTCTAGTTGAAATCATACCTTTAATATATTGGTTGGTTACTCTAACAGGTAATAAGCGATTAATATATATGTATATTAATAAATATGCAAATAATATATAGATATTATATATAATTTTCATTACTATATTAATATGTATTATAAACATAATGTATTTGCATAATTTGCTGCTGGCATCTATAAATAGATTGGCATCGGAAAGTGCATCCGGCCGTAAAAATACAGCTAAATACTTCTTACCTAAATCCAGAAAAATTAGAAAAAAAGCGTTAGAAAAGAAAAATTCATTTAGGCTACGTCTTTCTCTACATTTAAATATACAAAATCATCTAATTATTTGAGAAAAAAATACTTAACTTTAAATAATATATTTTAAGTACTGAATGACATTTTAATATCAGCAATTAAAAAAATATAAAAAAATCTGCAATTTTTTTCACATAATCACTGTTAGTAAATAAAAATAACTATATTTAGAAAGGTTACCTATAATGAAGATAATAAACCTGCCAAGAAATATTCTTCAAATCCAAAATTGGTTTCTTAAAAAATCTTTTATTTAAAAAGAGAAACAATTATTTTATGTTGACTCTTTGTATTGTAATTGGCATGAAACTGTCATTTATAACACAAATTTCTGAAAATTGTCCAAAAAAAAAATTCCGATTTATTAATTTTTATTCTAATTTGATTTAATCATCCTGGAATTGCATCTATTTTTACTTCTATTAAAGAGATTGTTCATGAATGAATAACATCTGATGATGAGACAATAATTCATTGTTGAGTTAAGAAAGGTACTGTTTGTTACTCGATTACTTATTTCAATTAATCTAAAAGTAGTTAAATTTTCTGGTTGAATTATATATGATTCTGGTTATATTATATATGATTTTATATATATATATATTTTTTTTTTTCAATCTAATATATTTATATAACGATTAATTTGTTATATTTTCACATAATTTCAGTCCGAAATAACAAACAAAACTAATCAACATTAAGTAATTAAAAAATAATGAATGATACAGATGCTCAATTACGTTTAACGTAATCAGACCAAAGCTAACATTGGACTATGACCACTAGAAAACAATAAATCCCTCAGGACTTTAAGTTTAATCTGTACAATAAGCGGAAGAGCTCTAAAAAAATAGCATTTATAGTAGAATAGCCAATATTAGGTGTGGATGATTATATTCGAAACCTACAACCTATAACTGTAATTAAAAATCTCATAATCTTACAAGTACTTTTACTCCATCTTCAAAAAATTTTGTCAATCAATTCAACTGTCTGTTAAAACCGTTATTCAATATATATCTTTAAAATATCTAAGTTATTCTATTTGAGAGGCATAATTAAATTCAGGAGTTAAAATAAAAATTAACTGAGAAAAACTTATTATGTAATAGAGTTTGTAAAAAATTGATTGATCAAAGATTTCCCAGTAAAATTTCTGCAATTAATTTTTGAACTGTAGGAATTTGTATGACAGGTAACACACATTATCAAACGAATATATAATCTTATTTGACAGTAACCCTTACTTGTTCTTTTTAAAACTCGTTTTTTTTTTTAAATTTTACAATCTCTTTTGGTAAATTGATTTAAAACAAGTTTAAGAAGTCAGCAAGATATGTTTTCAGTTTCAGAAGTTACACGAAATAAGCTTTCTGATCTAACGTTCTTATTTAAATTGTATCTACATACATGGTTAGTCAAATCAACTGACGACATTAGTTAAGTTTACTGAATTTTATAAATAATTGAATTTTACAACTTAAAATCTGAATCTGTCAATTTAACAAATAAAATTACAAGAATATTTGTAATAGAACCAGACATGAATCATAAATCAATCAGTCTTTATTAAATTTTTTTTTAATTTCATGGAGATAAAGAACACCGTTTTTTTAACACTTTTTCGAGAAATATATCTTTACATTACATTTTTGCATTTGAATATAAACACATTTTTACCCGAGTACAGAAATTGTTACAGTTAGTTATATTTTCGCTTAATATGTGTTTTGTATTACATACAACATTAGGCAATATTATATCTTTATAACCAAAAAATAACATAATTTGGAAAAAAAAATCTTAAAAGTGTTAAACAATTTTAATTTGATTTGAAGCAATCAGTTTAATTTCAATCTTTTACATATTTTTCCTCAATATAAATAAAATATTATTATTAAATGAAATAAATTTTTAGGGGTGACTTGGTGGTTGGTCTTGTAATAGTACAACGGCACCATCTATAGTTGAGAAGACAAAGCTTAGTTGTAGAGAGTACATACTTTAGCGCTTCCTATTAACAATATAATGAACTACTTCCCTCTAAAGTATGAGTATAGTTATCGTTAAAATTTTATAAAACAACCCCAGATGAACATATTTTTCTTTCCCGTTTTTCAAAGAGTAGTTATAAAGTAGTATATTTAGTTATACACATATACATACAGTTTCTACAATTTTACCAACGCAGGCGTATCTTTTAATAATTAGTGACACGTCTTTATTTTAATACATAAAATACGGGAATTGTAAAATTTGCTTTCAAGTTGAGTTATCTTCAAAAATGTTCGAATTATACTATAGCAAGAAATTATACTATCATTGTGTCATATTTATAATAAAGGTAATTAAAATTTAAAAAAAAAATACTTTATTTAAAGCAATACATTGTAATCTCTCTATTTTATAAAATAAGGAATATCCAAAATGAATTTCGATTGTAAATTTAAATTCAATGAGCATTAATTATAGACAACATCAACGCTAAGCAGCTATTTTTATAATGTTAATATAAGTCCCAGGTTCAAATCCATTTAAAAGTACAGTTATTTATACTGATTTAAAAACCCCTGATAATTATCGTAGTCACATCACTCTATTCTGATTGGACCAATTAATGACAATTTGTCAGAAATGATCACCTGGATATCTGGATAAGATATTATTAAGGAAACAGAATGTATTAAGATGGGTGAGATCAAAATATAATGAAGTTTTTTTTTTTGTCTTCAGTCATTTGACTGGTTTGATGCAGCTCTCCAAGATTCCCTATCTAGTGCTAGTCGTTTCATTTCAGTATACCCTCTACATCCTACATCCCCAACAATTTGTTTTACATACTCCAAACGTGGCCTGCCTACACAATTTTTCCCTTCTACCTGTCCTTCCAATATTAAAGCGACTATTCCAGGATGCCTTAGTATGTGGCCTATAAGTCTGTCTCTTCTTTTAACTATATTTTTCCAAATGCTTCTTTCTTCATCTATTTGCCGCAATACCTCTTCATTTGTCACTTTATCCACCCATCTGATTTTTAACATTCTCCTATAGCACCACATTTCAAAAGCTTCTAATCTTTTCTTCTCAGATACTCCGATCGTCCAAGTTTCACTTCCATATAAAGCGACACTCCAAACATACACTTTCAAAAATCTTTTCCTGAGATTTAAATTAATTTTTGATGTAAACAAATTATATTTCTTACTGAAGGCTCGTTTAGCTTGTGCTATTCGGCATTTTATATCGCTCCTGCTTCGTCCATCTTTAGTAATTTTACTTCCCAAATAACAAAATTCTTCTACCTCCATAATCTTTTCTCCTCCTATTTTCACATTCAGTGGTCCATCTTTGTTATTTCTACTACATTTCATTACTTTTGTTTTGTTCTTGTTTATTTTCATGCGATAGTTCTTGCGTAGGACTTCATCTATGCCGTTCATTGTTTCTTCTAAATCCTTTTTACTCTCGGCTAGAATTACTATATCATCAGCAAATCGTAGCATCTTTATCTTTTCACCTTGTACTGTTACTCCGAATCTAAATTGTTCTTTAACATCATTAACTGCTAGTTCCATGTAAAGATTAAAAAGTAACGGAGATAGGGAACATCCTTGTCGGACTCCCTTTCTTATTAGGGCTTCTTTCTTATGTTCTTCAATTGTTATTGTTGCTGTTTGGTTCCTGTACATGTTAGCAATTGTTCTTCTATCTCTGTATTTGAACCCTAATTTTTTTAAAATGCTGAACATTTTATTCCAATCTACGTTATCGAAAGCCTTTTCTAGGTCTATAAACGCCAAGTATGTTGGTTTGTTTTTCTTTAATCTTCCTTCTACTATTAATCTGAGGCCTAAAATTGCTTCCCTTGTCCCTATACTTTTCCTGAAACCAAATTGGTCTTCTCCTAAGACTTCTTCCACTCTCCTCTCAATTCTTCTGTATAAAATTCTAGTTAAGATTTTTGATGCATGACTAGTTAAACTAATTGTTCTGTATTCTTCACATTTATCTGCCCCTGCTTTCTTTGGTATCATAACTATAACACTTTTTTTGAAGTCTGATGGAAATTCCCCTTTTTCATAAATATTACACACCAGTTTGTATAATCTATCAATCGCTTCCTCACCTGCACTGCGCAGTAATTCTACAGGTATTCCGTCTATTCCAGGAGCCTTTCTGCCATTTAAATCTTTTAATGCTCTCTTAAATTCAGATCTCAGTATTGTTTCTCCCATTTCATCCTCCTCAACTTCCTCTTCTTCTCTATAACACCATTTTCTAATTCATTTCCTCCGTATAACTCTTCAATATATTCCACCCATCTATCGACTTTACCTTTCGTATTATATATTGGTGTACCATCTTTGTTTAACACATTATTAGATTTTAATTTATGTACCCCAAAATTTTCCTTAACTTTCCTGTATGCTCCGTCAATTTTACCAATGTTCATTTCTCTTTCCACTTCTGAACACTTTTCTTTAATCCACTCTTCTTTCGCCAGTTTGCATTTCCTATTTATAGCATTTCTTAATTGCCGATAGTTCCTTTTACTTTCTTCATCATTAGCATTCTTATATTTTCTACGTTCATCCATCAGCTGCAAGATATCGTCTGAAACCCAAGGTTTTCTACCGGTTCTCTTTATTCCGCCTAAGTTTGCTTCTGCTGATTTAAGAATTTCCTTTTTAACATTCTCCCATTCTTCTTCTACATTTTCTACCATATCTTTTTTACTCAGACCTCTTGCGATGTCCTCCTCAAAAATCTTCTTTACCTCCTCTTCCTCAAGCTTCTCTAAATTCCACCGATTCATCTGACAACTTTTCTTCAGGTTTTTAAACCCCAATCTACATTTCATTATCACCAAATTATGGTCGCTATCAATGTCTGCTCCAGGGTAAGTTTTGCAGTCAACGAGTTGATTTCTAAATCTTTGCTTAACCATGATATAATCTATCTGATACCTTCCAGTATCGCCTGGCTTTTTCCAAGTGTATATTCTTCTATTATGATTTTTAAATTGGGTGTTGGCAATTACTAAATTATACTTCGTGCAAAACTCTATAAGTCGGTCCCCTCTTTCATTCCTTTTGCCCAGCCCGTATTCACCCACTATATTTCCTTCCTTGCCTTTTCCAATGCTTGCATTCCAATCTCCAACTATTATTAAATTTTCATCTCCCTTTACGTGTTTAATTGCTTCATCAATCTCTTCGTATACACACTCTACCTCATCATCATCATGGGCGCTTGTAGGCATATAAACGTTAACAATCGTTGTCGGTTTAGGTTTTGATTTTATCCTTATTACAATGATTCTATCGCTATGCGTTTTGAAATACTCCACTCTCCTCCCTATCTTCTTGTTCATCACGAAACCTACTCCTGCCTGCCCATTATTTGACGCTGAGTTAATTACTCTAAAATCACCTGACCAAAAGTCGCCTTTCTCTTCCCACCGAACCTCACTAATTCCTACTATATCCACATTCACCCTATCCATTTCCCTTTTTAAATTTTCTAGCCTACCAACCTTTTTTAAGCTTCTAACATTCCACGCTCCGACTCGTAGAATGTTATTTTTTAATTTTCTGGTGACCCCCTCCTTAGTAGTCCCCACCCGGAGATCCGAACGGGGGACTATTTTACCTCCGGAATATTTTACCAAGGAAGGCGCCTCCATTGTTGCTATGTGAAAATGCAGAGAGCCACATTTTCTTGGAAAAAAAGCAGCTGTAGTTTTCCATTGCTTTCAGCTGCGCAGTACTCAGAGGACTGAGTGATGTTGATACGGCCGTTTAAGTCATTGTGACTCACGCCCCTAACAACTACTGAAAGAGCTGCTGCCCTCTTTCAGGAATCATTCCTTAGTCTGGCTCTCAACAGATACCTCTCCGATATGGTTGCACCTTCGGTCCAGCTACTCTGTATCCCTGAGCACTCAAGCCCCCTCACCAACGGCAAGGTCTCATGATTCATAGAGGAGGCATAGAGGAGGATTCATAATGAAGTAAGAACATTAAATAAAATTATTTTTTTCAATTAAAGAAACCATTCATTCATATATGTAATATTCATATTTTTCCTTATCATTCCACAACTAGTAATGATAAAAATTGTTTCAAACTTTTTTCATTTTTACATTTTAAGAATAAGGTAATACTGACTATTACCTTTCTTCAATATTTATTTGGTCTTCCATGTTGCTTTAAGTTAATGTTTTTGCTGTTTTTTTTTTGGAGCAGAGATAACATCTAGAATTAAAATTTTATTTCAGTTTTTTTAAAGCCTTCAGTTCTAAACTTTAATTTCTCAAATATTAAATCGGTTCAACGGTTTGCAAAGATTCATCAAGATTACAATTATCGTATATAGTTTTTCTCTTTTACATAATTTCAACTATTTTATCAAACAAATCTATATGTTCGTAGTTTGAAGGCTAACCTTTGCATGAATCAAGTACATTCACATTCTAATAGATCACGGTTATTCGGAAATGTTATATTTTCGCGAGCAATCTTCCGATTTTTAAATTTCAAAGGGGGTATTTGCTAGTATAATACAAAATCACGATAGAACCAAACCAGAACAAAAAGAGCAATGTTTGTCAGCATTGTTTTTTTTTCAGCAGTTGTGTTTTTTAATTTTTAATATTTATCACTTGTTAAGAACAATGAATGCAAAAAGCGGAGGGCTCTTCTAATAACAGACGAGTGAAGATACTGGTCAGAATAATTTTCTTGATTTTTTTTTTACCTGTTATGAAAAATATAAATACTATACCGAAATTAAATTTATTTCCCATTCTCTTATCAGCAGAGTAAGAGTGATATGGCTTTTGATATTGGATTTTGATATGGCTTTTAAAGTACGCTTATCATATTTGATGTGTGTTTTTATTCATCCATACACCCACTCATTATCATCGGTTTTATATGCAGAAACAATAAAAATTCTTTACAGTCAATTGCAATTGAAATATTTTAATAAAGCAGGGTATCTTACAGAAAACTGATTTCTCATGTGAATAACAAGTAATATCACGATGCTTTCAGTAGCCTGTTATAATGCAGAAGCAACGAACTTTTTAACATTTACGAAAAAATTAAAGACGATGTTTTAAATTTTAAATCCTAGAACTCGTAATTTAAAATAAAACTATGAAAACAGTGACGGGAACTTTGAAGATGAGATTGCGTTAATTTACACAAGATTACATCGTATACGGAAGCCAACATATTGTAGAAATAAAGAATCTTTGAAAAATAAGAAAACGCTTCCATAGTTCTGCACAAGAAGACCGACTTTACGTATCCGACACCCTAACAATCTTGCAATTAGAAACGCACTGATTTTCAGAGTACAAATCACTACATACGTAACAAGTAGATCCTACACACAAGCATCAAGTTTCAAATCAATCACCACTGCGACTCACTACATAAGTGCGTATGAAAAATACACCACTACAGAATCAACATAGCGACTGTAGAATGTAGCTACATTACGTAGAATAGAGACTGCGGTAAGTTAGATCTAAGGCAACAGAAGAACGAAGAAGCCAAGCCAAGCCGGAAGAAGGTGACTTCCAGCGGTGGGCGGTGGGCGATGGGCGGCCATTCGCGGTTGCCGGGTGGCGAGGGCTCTTTAATTTATAGCAAAATAACAATAAAAAAAAAAAAATCTTATTTAAGCGAAGGGGATAAGATATTTTCTAACAGGGAGAGGGAGTTAAAACACTAAAAAAAAGTACTTCCGTAATATTCTAACAACAAAGTCTTTCTAGTAGTCCTGGCTGGAAAGCTTAAATATTTTTTTTCATTTTTTATAAAGAATAGTTAAGAAAATTAAGGAAAAAATTAATTTGATTAACTCTTAAGGAGTAAAATTAAATAATGGAAATGGAGTGCGGAGACCGGAAGAGATAGAAACTTTAAATCTAGCAGCTATTCTCCTTAGGTAGCAAACTGCTGGTGTAAAGGAATTTTTTTCATTCATCCCTAAGTAGTTTCGGTTCCATCTAGCAGCTGATGAGCTGTTCGTTTGCGGAGAGGTCCAGACAAATGAACACCTGATGTTTCACTCCCCTGCTCTTGGGGGGGGGGGGGGGCCAGAGACCGGGCCACCCTGGAACTTAGAGGTCAAGGGGAAAATTGGTCGCTAACAAGCGGCGAGTCAATGTGGCGAGAGCCGCATTTTCGGACCGTATGGGAGTTCCTTGATGCGGTTGCTTTGTTCAACCAATATCAGTAGTTTACTTGAACGAAAGATTCCTACCGCTCTGCTGCGGGAAGCTAACCTAGAGATGTATGGCTGACCACCACCAATTAAGGCTCCAAGCGCTTTAATGTGGTGAACAGGTACTTGCTGGCATTCAGCGACCTAGGCGTAGCAGCGAATTGCTGTCTAGACGAAGTAAATTTCAATTTATGAATGTGATATATATTTTTAGTAATTGATGGGGTGGCGCCTACCCATTTTAGTAAATATATGACAAGTGAGCGGTTGGGACACGTAAGCCGGTTGTGTATGGCACCGCGCATAGTCCGCTCACGCTGTTAGGTAAGCTCTAGGATCTATTTAGGACACTGGTCGCTAAACACACACAGACATTCGGTCTTATGTTTTAGGGCGATCGAATGGGGTGGTGGCGAGAGAAATGCCCTATAAAGATAAAACCTCATTGACTGACCTGTCAATAAGTTTCCCATTTTCCGATTCTCTAGAAAATTGAAATTTGGCTTAAATTTTCTCAACGGAGAACCATAAGTACTCAACGGCTTATTAGTTTGATTACGAATTCATGAAAGATTAAATTAAAAATGGGTGCAAATGTATAAAATATGCGAAATTACGAAACCCGGCATGGTTTATTCCTTTATAAAGATAAGAAGGTATTATTTCCACACTAATATCCGGAATTGAAAAGAAATGTATACCCCTATTTATGAGAAAGATAGAAAAACAGAAGCTTGGAATTCAGCACAAAACTTGGTTAACTTCAACATTTTTAAAAATATACTTTGTTTTGTCTTTAAGCCATCATTAAAATGACAAAGATTTAGTAGTTCTAGTATATTTTTGTCATTCAATTGTAATAGAAGCTATTTTATGTTGTAATCTATAAACGTTCTATGTTGCTGGATTTCAACTTCCTCCAACACACATAATACATGAAGGTAAAATTATGTTAAAAGAAAATGGATCAACTATGATCGGATGCTTTGCAGTACTGAATTAAATACAATATGTGACTTTATTTTTCGAAAAATAATCTCACATATTGTAAAATAGTCCCTTGGGGACTATTTTATAAGTGGGATTATGAGCTTGTAATTCAGATGATAAATTAGGAGCTCTTAATTCATCATTAAAATTTCTTTATAAAAAAAAATTAATTTTGGTAAATTCGGTATTTTACACATCCTTTACTTAGAGGTAATTACTAGGGGCAGTTACCGAAGCAGCTATTTTATGAAGTGTAATTATAAACTATTTGATTAAAATAAAATTATATCTTTACTTATTGTTGTATAACCATGAAAACCAACAAAAAATGAATAGATATATAAATATAATATAACCATAGTAATATATGCACGAAAACAAACAAAATTATCGGGTTTTTTTTCAAAATTTATAAATTTTTAACAAGATTTTTTTTAAGAAAAAATTTCACACTATCATTGATTTTTTGACTATTTCGGATTATTATTCTTTTTTTTTTTTAAATAACACATTTATTTATAGTCAGGAACCCTTAGGATCGCTTCGTTAGGTGTTGGACGGGGGCACATGCCGGGCGCCTGCACAGAACCCGACTGATCAGAGTTGTGTTTAAACGGTGGGAAACCGGGCCACAGGCCAGCCCAATGTCAGATGAAGACGAAATACCTGATTTTTTCGAAAGAGGGTCACTGGACCGAGGTCTCTCCAACCTTTCGATGAAGTATCTTCAAATTAATACGACCAGGTGTAGGAGATCGCTGGATAAAATCTGGGATGTGACCTTGCGTCGATCCATAGACGTCGTCATTCTGTTGGACCCTCCTCCATGGGTTACATACAATGAGGTGTAGCTAGTGGATCACTCCTACTCTGTATCTATCGGCTTTCCCAAATCCGGTATCCCTGTCATCACCAGTGGCTACGGTGACCGATACGTTTGGGCAGACCTTGGATCTACGACTATCTTCTCCAGCTACCATTATCTAAACACAGTTCGTAGCCTTTCTAAGCGGCCTGTTCATGGAATTTTGTAGGCATATAATGTAATAGTTGCGGGCAATTTCAACGCTATATGCCCTGATTTTGCAGGCGCGGTGGATAATCGACAGTGCCGATACCTCCGGGACAGAGCCGGGGCCCTAGATCGAATAGGTATGAACGATCAAACACCAAAGTTCAGAGGGGACCCTCGTTATCGAACATCGACTTGACTTTTCTGTCTAATTTTGCGTCAATGAGTTCATCGATTGGCGAGTCCTTGAAGAGGAAACATCATCACACCATCATTTTATAATCTTTGAGACCGCACACTGTCGCGTTCGGCATTTCCGTTGAGGAAGGTCATCTCCAAACAGGGATGCGCAATGTTTAGCGAGAGGATTTAAGCTCCAACTAATTGGGAACAACTAACTGAACTTCTTCACGTAGACAGGATTGTACCAACAGTGCTATCTGGAATCGACAAATTCAGGGCTGTGTCAGAATTTATAAAAACGATCGCTTCTCGGCCTCTGTCCCGTACTGCAAACTTGAAATTTGCATTAAAGGTAGCGATTTTCTGCAAGGACAGTGTTCTACGTACACGTCGTCAGGGCTGTACAACGATCGGTGGCAGTTAGTCAACCTGCGTTGCTGCGGAACAACGACGTAGTGTTTTGTAGGAGGGCCACCATCGGCTAAATAAGGACGTTTTCTTTGTGTTTTGGTGTCCTCAATTCGTAGTTCGTGAAAGCAATAAACTTTCTGAATCCTCTAGCAGGTTTGGGAAGCGATTTCGCTCCGACACCTCGCCGGTGGTCTGACTTAGGAGCTTTTAGCTTTTAACGTTTCTAGCGGGGTACGTAAGAACAGGTGACCTTGCTCGGAAAAGAAATTGTTAAACGCTCACCTTGCTTGAGTTAGGTGTTAGTTTCTTTCAGGCTGTGGACGTAGTGCCCGGCGTTACAGTCTATGCTGCTTGTTTAAGCTGCGTTGGAGAAATCCGAGGGATATTGCTCGGAGAACTTGGTTGGTTTTGCTAAAGACTTGTGCGGGGGAGGCTGCGACCGGAACCAAACGGCGAGCCAAATCCGAAGGGCGGCTTCCCATGAAGTCAAGGGAAGTGGAGGATAGCGGTGTAGTGATCAGCACTAGGCGGGAGGTCTTGGGAGGTAATCCTGCTGAAAAGGAGTCCGAGAGCCCTAATCCTGCTGAAAAGGAGTCCGAGAGTTTGGGGCGGATCGAGGGGATGTGGATGGAGGAGACCAAAATCTTCTCTAAAAAGACACTCCTCGGAGAACACTCTCCTCTCGAGAGTGTTCTTGGAGATTCGGCAGCTTGTTGACTCCTATTTGAGTCAATGTACATTGTTGGTCTCGGATCTGGTATTAAAATGTGAGAGACTCCAAGGTGCAAACCTTGCCTTGGACTCGGTCGTTTTATGACTGTCCGTCAAGGTGGACCAGGTTGTGGGGAAGTCAGGGGCTTCAAGCCGGTGACCGGTGAGGCTCTGGGTGAACTCCAAAAATCTATAAAACGGGTGGAGACAGGCTTTTTACTGTCTCCTCCGCCGCAGTGACGGCCGCGCCGCGCCAGTTCAGACGCCGGTGGCTAAAATGAAGTGGGCTACCGTTAAGGTGGTTTCCCGCTAAAACCTGGTCCGGGGCTTCGTCGTTAGCGACGGAGCTAACCCTGAAGAAGGTCCTGGATCCGCGGAGGGAAAAGATCCAAGTCTCCTGGGTCACTAAAAGAAGAGACCACGGTGTCATCTTGGAAATCATAAGTGAGCGGCACGCGAAGCAGCTCCTGGAGGCCGACGTTCTAACAAGGAACTGGCTAAAGGCTCATTTGCTGGCCAAGCGGAGGCCGCAGATATTGGTTGGTATAAGATATGCCAAGGGCGACAAGGGTGGAGGAGCCCGAAATCCTCAGGGCCGTGCACGGGCAAAATCCTACATTGGGTATGTCCGTCGAGGATTTCCTTCGGGTAACCAAGGCGGTCAGGCAACTGGGAAGGAAGGAAGCCCCAAAGAGTCACTGCTGTTGGAGACCTCGCCAAAGATCCGGCAGGTCTTGGTGGCCGGTGGACGTCTGTTTTTCCGGTGGACCTTATGTAGGGTCGTCGACTATATAGAGGTCGCTCGATGCTACAAGTGTCAGGGCTTGGGTACCTCTCTCCTCTGCAGAGCGCAGTCAGAGATGTGTGGTTTCTGTGCTCTTCCAGGGCACAGGGCAGCCAATTGCCCTGCCAAGTCTGCGCCTGCCAAGTGCGTCGCTTGTACCTTGGCGAAAGGCAGCTATACTGGACAACGGATCGGGGGAAACAGTGCAGAGCGTATGATATTGCACGGGTGAGAGCTGTAAAAAATACAGCTTATGGCGACGCCTGAATTGGGGGAAGCCTTTGAGGACAGAAAAGTTGAACGCTTGCGCCTGGGGAAGTTGAATCTGCATCATGCCCGGGTGGCCACCAGTAAAGCCATGACGCTCCTTGAGGAGTACAGCCTCGAGGTCCTCTTGGTCCAGGAGCCGTACGCGGTCGGGGGCCGGGTGGTTGGCTTCCACGGGGTGGATCACCTCACGAAGAACAGTTACAAAATAATCCCTGTCATATAACTCCAAATTCAGACATTATAAAACTGTACCCGAAGCACTGTATGGGGCAGAATGTCTGCAACTTTTTCAGAACAAGAAAAAGCAAAAGACAAAAAAGGATTTTAAGAAAAATTTATAGGCCAAACTGAAAAGCGAAAAAGAAATTTACAAATATCTAGAAAAAATATGGGACTTAATCCGGAATGGAAGATTACAGTTTTATGGACATTTATGCAGAATGAAAAAGCAATGATTGACAAAGTTAATATTTAATTTCTAAATTAACAAAACAATAAATACCAACCGGTTTAAAGAAAAAACATGAAAAATTTCCATAGGATCTGTGTAAAAACTAAGATAAATTTAGAAAAGTGATTCGAGAATCGAAATTTCCAAATAGAAAGAAAAAGAAGGGTATAAACCTGAATAGATAACGGAAAAAAGGCGACATCAGAGCAAAAGAATGAAAACCTTTTGGGAAAAAAAAACTGTAAATGTGATTCGTAGAGGTCGGAACGAAAAAAGAATAATAATGGCTACAATTAACCATTGCCATAAAATTATAAAATACCGTATATGACTTAACTCCGAGGAGTCTTGAATATCTTGCAAAAATGTCATACCTGGCAGAATCCTACAATGAAAGAAGTAGACGGTATAATTAGGGCTATTCGCGATTATTCAACGCTCAATCCACAACAAGGGTCCAAAAACGCCACAATAGAACTTTAATTACGTAGATATTTTTAAGAATTCTACGAAATCCAACGGTATTTTCCTGTAAGTAATGAAACTAAAAAAAGTGGTTTGACAATTCTATTTGTACTTCAAAAGTTTCCAAATGCATTAAAGATATTATTATGCGAGGCACAAAATCTCAATCGTTATTTAACCAGAAATAAGATTCATTCGCAGATAGAATTTCAGATTGACTTGCGAATACAAATAACGCAATAATTTTTATTTATTTTGAATTCTTCAAGTTTTTGAGCTTGAAATGACAAAGAAGGAATAAGGGAGTTTCAATTACCTATATAAAACTTGATGTCACTTGGTTAAATTATTATTAATTATAAGTTAAATTATTAGAGATACACAACATACACACTTTCATTTTTTTGTTGTTAATTAACTTGACCGAAAATAAAAGTGGAAATGGATTTTAAAATTAGGAAAATTTAAATTAAATGTGGATCCGTAACATAACGGAGGCTAGATTTATTTTTTGTGATTAATCTTACTTTATAAAACATATATATGATATTTACAAATAGTTTTATAAAAGACAAGGCTATGTAAATGAATGTAAACGTTGACATATTTAATGAACATTGTCGAAAAATATGCAGTGTACAGTTTTTATCAGTGTTAGAACCGGTTGTAAGAAAAGGAATTGCTTCGAGCATTTCAACAACTCTCATTAAACGTCAGGCAGACAGCTGCCGCTTTTGGTTGTTGCTGTTTGCTTTAATAATAATAATACAATAATAATAATAGTAATAATAATGCTTTTATTATAATTGTTTGTGTGTCAAGTGTCCACTAATAAATAATTTTAAACATAACGTTTAAACAAAAGAAATACCTACTCAAAACTACTGCATATTTTGTTTAAATGGATTTAGATATGTAAAAATATTTCTCAAATATTATGTCCTGATTCTGTATTAAAATTTTAACGAAATACAATTGAAGTTTAAACTTCAAAGTTGTTTAAGAACAATTGAAATTAATCATTTTTTTTTCTTTTGTGACATTATAAATAAAAGATAATGAATGAATTACAAGAAAAACTCGCAGACGAACATTTTTTTCTGTTGATATTTTTTTATAGTATCACAAATATATCGTACTACAATAAAAATAGCGATAATAATTGACTTCAGGAGAATTCACGTTAATTATAAAAGTAAAAAACCGGCTTATTTAAAAAAAAAAAAAAAAAAATTTTTTTATTTTTTATTCTGACTTTTCAAAGTAGCAATCGAATTATCTATAACCAAAACTTCTACGATATCTTTTTACTTTGACTTCGCTTAAAAAAGTCGAAATTTAAATAGTATTAAGTATTACCATTATTAATTATCTCCCATTGAGGTTTTTTTTTAAATTTAGGATCATTTATTTTATGTTCTTCATATAATTCAAATTTAGTAGTTTAAATTTTATTCAGTAAAAGGAGGGGTGTAAAAGAAATCTGTCATATAAAAAAATGAAACTTCTGAAGAAAAGCAAAAGACTTCTGCATTTCGCAAACAAAAAATAAAATGAATGCAGAGAAATGACCTAAGTAGACTATTTAACTAATTTCCCAAAAAGGAGTGTAATGGTTTTAGGGTGTATGTATGTATGTTTGTTCCACCGTAACAGCTCATCGGCAGAACCGATTTAAATGTATAACTCCGTGTTTGAATCTTTACGTTATGGAAAGTGTCATAGGCTATATAAATTTGTATGTATCTTTGTTTAATTGTAACTAAAAGGCCACAAAAATCATTATACGATTCTAAATGGATATTATTGATAGTATTTTCAGTATCGATTTATTTGTGTCGAATATGGTTCTGTTTTAAGATCCGCTTCGACAACGAATGAATGAATTACGGTAATAAAATCAATTAATTTATTTTAAAATTATTGTTATTAATATATATAATAATAATAATAAAAATAATAATTATTATTATTATTTTTGTTTTGTTTATAAATATTTTAACAGAAATCATATGACTTTTTTGACGGGCAGTATGTTCGATCATGTAAGCATGTTCTTTCTTCTTGTTCTTATTTGTTGGTGTTGCTTTTTCTTATTTACTGTTTATAAACATTTATGAAAAAAAAATCATATGAATATTTTTTTTTTTTTTTTTTTTTTGTTTAACCTCGGGCCGCAGTTAAGCATTACTGTACAGAGGATGAGATGAATGATTTATAGCGTGTGTGAAAAATGCCATGCCTGACCGGGATTCGAACCCGGGACCTCCGGGTGAAAGGCCAAGACAAATATAAAAACAAGTATATCAAATATATGAATATTTGATATGCTCTTACTTGGTGTTGCTTCATCTTATTATTGCTAAATATCAACTCATAACCCCTTTCTTTTATTAGTAAAATTAAATAAATAATAATAAGTAAATAAAAATACAAATGTAAAATACAACAAAAAAAATAATCCTTGCTTAGAAATTAAATAAATAATCGGTAAATTAATTGTCAACGGACTGCTTCCAGCAGGAAAGTCGTAGAGGGAGCTGTGTGCAACTGCCCAGCGCACCACCGTTGGTCCACTTTGCGCCACAATTTTATTGTTAAAATTAAATAATAATCCCTTTATTTTATTTTATTTTTATAATTGTTTTTCTTATTTAAACGACTGCCCAAAAAGAAATTCAATGTTTTTAGGTTGTATGTGTGTATGTTTGTTCCACTGTAGCAGCTCAACAACCTAACCGATTGAGATCAACGACCACGCGTTGGAATCCTTACGTTTCCGGGCCTCTCATAGGCTATATAAATATTTATATATTATATACGTATAAGTATGTATTAGTAGAGATTTGCCGATTGACACGAAAACTTTAACAAATTGAATTAACGAACTGTGAAGTGTGAGCCTCTATCACTGTGTGAGCTGGGTTTGAATTGAACGATTCGAATCAATCGGATGAATACTATTACAAAAATAATAGACTTAAATCTACGTTAAATAAATTAATATTAAATAAATTTCTGTTTAATAATAATGGGTTTCACGTGGGAACTACGTGTGAGGTTAGAACGATGAGATTATGCGAGCACCTCGAGCGAGGCCAAACCGATCATCATCATCAATCGCTAACAAACCGGATACCTCTGGGGCGCTGTTTTGGAAGGTGCAACGGGGTTTCTTATCTCTGCAACCAATCTTCCAGTTTTCAAAATTGAAATGGGGTGTTTTCTAATATAATAAAAAATCCCGATGGAACCTAACAGGAACAAAATGTTTGTCAGCAGTGTTTATTTTCGGTAGTCGTGTTTCTAGTTTTCAATAGTTATCTTTTTTTCTAATTCCGTGTATTTATCTAATCCTATTATTAATTTCCATAATTAAGGAGAATTTAAGTAATACTGTTTTTAAAATATAATTATACCTGTATACAACTCAAAACTTAAACAAAGAAGAGAAAAAAAAAGATAAAATTGGTTTTACCGTTCCACGTCGATCCGTCCGGTGCTGCGATCTAGTGGGTGCTAGCGCTCACCGGCGAGTTAAGCCGTACGATCATTCTACCTCAGAATCCCGCGCAGTGCGGTCGTGTTTTCATTTCAGTCCAAGGGGACTCATGGTTTCTTGATAATGTTCAAATTCAATTATGACTAAAATGTCATATATTCTTAAGTTTAATATAACTATTGTAATTCAATCAAAATATCAAGGGTGACAAGAAATTAAATATAACGATTCAAGAAGAACATACCGTTGCTTCATTTCGTCATCTACCATCTCATCAAAAATACAGTCCACACAAGCTCTAAATTCTACCACTGGTATCAAAGATGGCAAGAGCAGGCTGATCCGTAGATGCTTTTAAGAAACAAAAATGTTCCCCGCTTGAAAACAGTCTGAGAAACTCTGGATTAACCGGTTGGTGTTAGTACTAATACAAACATAGTTGTACCGTGATAAACGTTTTTTGCTACATTACCCTTCTTATCCCAATAATAAGCAACTTATTTCAAAAGCAATTAACTTCGTATAAAATGAAAAAAAAAAGATAAAAATACGCAAATTTTTGTAAAATCTCGTTAAACTATTAATATTAATTAAACAGCTAACAGCCTGTATTATATTTTAGAGTAGTGTAAAAAAGTTAATGGAATCTTCCATATATTAATACTAGCTTCCCGCTGCAGTTCGCCCGCGCTATATGGTTACTTTCATTTCCCCTAGCGGTCAATTTTCTTTTATGTTTATTAGTAAAGAAACCGGAGGCAGGTGCACCCAGTCACAAAACGGTTTTTAAATATTTATTTTCTTGAATTTTCAAACGAAGATTCTTTGAATATCAGAATGATATCAGAACATATATCATTCCTTATAAAAATCATTTCGTACGAAAATAAAATAAACAATATCTCCAATCTTCAGAAGGAATTGATTTAGGGCATTAAAATAAACAAAAAAACGATTCATGCGGCAAACCGCTTTCCTGCTGTTTGTTTTTTTTTTTTTTTTAGTATACTTGTATCCGATATTATTTTCTACAAAATAAATACGTTTAAAAATCTCGAAATGCTGGTTTTAAAACAGAAATTGTTCATATACGTTATATGAAAGTTATGTAGAAAAGATTACAATTGGTATATGAAATAAATCTCTAAATAAATACAGTTTTTACGTAAGTCATTCTGCATTCATTTTATTTGTTGTTAATCAACACCCAGGTTTTTCGCCTTTTGCTTTTCTAAATAAAATAAAAGATAAAATAATTTAAATCTTTCATTTAATAGACATTAAGACTTGTAATATATTAAATAATTACTACCTATGAATCAAATTGAAATCTAATTAAATGGAATTAAAATCCTTCTTTAATCAGATAATTTTTATGTGGTCTTATTCAGTGCGAGCATGTTTATATGTATGAACTTTATATACGTATACAATTATTTAATTCGTTTATATCTACATATATGTATGTTTTATTGAGGGTGTTCGTTGAAAATCCTCATCATGTGCATTTTGTAATATGATTTATTTATGGTTCCTTACTCGCAACCGATTTTAAATAAACAAATTGTGAGCCAAAAAATAATATTATTTTTTTTAATGTTAAAATAATAATAATAATAATCTTTTTATATCCCGAATCTTTAATTGATTATAAAAAAATTCTCATTTTGACCCGTATGTGTTTTCTTTTTATGTACACCATAGCTTTAACCATTATAAGCCTACTGCTTATACATATTTATCCCCTAGTACATAACCAAATTCACTAATTTCAATAACTTTTTTTTATTCTATTTATTAATTTTTTATTCTTTTTTCAACTTACTATGTTGGTCCTTCGATAACTTTTTTCAGATAACTTAAATTGAAGATTTTTTAAATGAGAAATTATATTCTAAATGTTACAGTAATAATTACTTGTACTTAAATGTTGCAATAATATTCTAAGAAAATAATAAACATGTCGAAAGCTTAGAAGTACAACACCTAAATGATCTCCGTCTTAAAAATTTTAGTGTCAAACCGCATATGAAACACAGAAGGATTCGTGAAATATCGGTAATTTTCAACTATAGAATACTTTCACCATTCTGTAAAGAGAATGCTGCTATTTACGACCAGTTATAAAAATTACCTAAAAATTGATTACAACAATGGACGGCGTACTTTATAGCAAACTTTTTCTATCCTGTCAACTACGCTGAAGATTCAATGCAATAAAACCTTTGTTCTCAAAACCGAACAAAGTTTGATCGTACTCCAAATGTCGATGAACAAACAATAAGGAAATTTAAAGAAAAGTTTTCCATTGAACTGAAATATATATTTTTTGTAACCGGTTTTTAAGTACCGGTTTTGTAATTTAATAACCGATACTTATAAGCTTAATTTTTTAAATAAGAGTGTGTTGGAAGTATTAACAACATAAGAACAAGCTTTGGATCACATGACCGGTCAGGAAAGAGTCTTGGCGCTATCAATTAGGTTTTATCTCTTTAATGCATCAGACGCTACATTGTAAGTATCATTTCATTAACATATCGTAAATCCCGCTGTTTAAAGGTGGTATCAATGATTCGTTTTTTAAATTTAAATGCATAAACTTCACCCAGAAAATCGACTGCTAGATAAAGTACGTATTCATTACACCTTCTACGTATAGTTTGCATATTTGTTCCTTTTGTTTGCAAGATTGCATATGTTGTTCTTATCTTCAGGACTACTCGACTTATTTTGGCCAAACTTGGTCTGATTACTTCTATATATGGGCATTAATGCCATTTAATTTTCAATTTAAAAGGTGAAGGGGATGAGGCTGTAGAGCAAGGTCACCCTTAGTACCTCGAGATTTCGTCTAATTAAGGTCTTATTTTTCTTAGGCACATTTGTTAACAATTAAAAATTAGTATTTCCAAAAAATATTTTTTGCAAAATCGCATCCCTATCCCAAAAAAGGCTCTGAATAAACGAGTGGCTAAGTGGGTGTAGTGTGTTATTAGTACCCCTCTCACTACAAGCAGCACTAGTGTAGCACTGAGGTACAGCTGCTGTAGCCATCTCTCTGTCTCTCTCTTTTTCTGTTTAGCCTCTGGAACCACCGTAAGATATTATATGATGATGATATGTATGAATGTAAATGAAGCATAGTCTTATACAGCCGACCATTCCTGAGATGTGTGTGGTTGGTAAAACCCAACTACCAAAGAACACCGGTATTCACGATCTAGTATTCAAATCTGTATAAAAGTAATAATACCTTTACTAGGATTACCTTAGTAGTCTCGACTTCGAAATCAGCTGATTTGCGATGATGAGTTCACCGCTAAACCAATCCGGTGGGTTGCTGTAGTCTGATTTGTTATAACGACACTGGTGAACGGTAGAATTAAATAAATGAATAATATTTGAAGTGCAAAAAAGTATTCATAGTGGCTGCAAGTACTACCACACCCTCCACATCCTCACGAATGAAACACGCGCGCATAAAGTTAGAACCATTGAATTAAATAAACAAAAACTATTATATTTAAATAAAATAATAAAATTTTAAATTAAGTTTTGTGTGTTTGTATATGCAAGCCATGCAGCAGACAAAAGTCGCGTGGTGGGAAAGTTCTACAACTGTGAAGTCAGCTTTTGTTAAATATACGTCACGTTATAGGTGATTATATTGAAATTCCATTATTAGACTCTTTTTCTTAGAATTGAATAATGATGAGTTTTATTTTAATTTAGTTCGATTTAGTCTCAAATTTTTTAAAAAAGCTTAAGAGGAATGTCATTACAGTCGAATTAAAAATCTTTATTTGAACAAAATATTTCTTGTAAATAAAACCTTTGATGTACAAAGGATTTTATTTAAAATGAATCATTAATTTTATTAACTAAACTTTGTATGTGTATTAATTAATTTAAAAAGATTCGCTTTTCATAACCCGAACGCAATCTTTGTTCATCAAACCAGTCTTCCTATTGAAGCTGCCAGTGTAGTTCTAACTCTTCTTCCACGTGCTACGCGGTCGACCTCTTTTCTATCTAGCCAACGGATAATATGATGAAAATGTTGTCATCGGTCATATATCTTCACCTATCCTCTGTCTACGTTCAAACCAAACGAATAGAATTGTTTCAAATTTATTCTCTATAATCCTTTGTTTATAATCCCTTGTGACGCAGTCTTGCGATGTTTCACAAGATGCAGTTCTAAAGCGCCTTCTTCTCTTATTTCATTTCGCTTGTCTGCTAGCCTTCAGTACCATATGCAAAATCTATAGATATAATCAATATATATCTAGTATATATAGAAGATCATATTTAGGCATAATAGGTTTATAGATTAACTTTTTAACATTAACTCGAATTTTGTTAAATTGAAGTAAGATGTTACGTATATTTTTGACTATGTTGCCTTGAACCATTACCCTTGTATATCCTTTTCACATAATTCATAATGAGAGAATAAATCCAAAATATTTCAAATTTTGAACCCTCAAATTAAGATATTTCTTGATCTTAATAAAAACAAAAGGAATTTCTAATATTTCGACTTTAAATTAAGTAAAAAGTTATATATTAAATAATTTCTGGTAATGTG
Organism: Lycorma delicatula; assembly: GCF_047948215.1. Taxonomy (NCBI): domain Eukaryota; kingdom Metazoa; phylum Arthropoda; class Insecta; order Hemiptera; family Fulgoridae; genus Lycorma; species Lycorma delicatula. The sequence goes on from NC_134456.1 coordinate 25,246,551, forward strand.
TTACTGACAAAAATCATATTCCTAATATCTAGAAATCTTGAAGCCGAAAAGAAGAAACGCTTATTCGTTTTGAGTTGAAATCTAAAACTAGCCGCAAACATATTTTTCCTACTTTTACCTATTTCTTCAGTCACTAAGATAAATCTTCAGTCATTCACGTTTAACGGTAAACTTCATAACAGATTTTAATTAAGAATTAATCATGTAAATTTATAATTGTAAACGTTAGATAAGTACTTTTATATTCGTTAAAAAGATTTTTTTTCTGATTAAATTAAAAATAATTATTTTAACCAAATTATTTAAAATTAAATTTAACAAAAAACTTAAATTGGATATACAATTTCAATACACATACAAAAGATTTAAATGATATTTTTTACATTAAAGTTGAAGTAAATTTAAATTAGACAAAAACTTTTGTTAAATATTAACAGATTTTTCGTGATATTTTACTGTCTTATTTTCATTCTCACTGTTCATAACAAATAATATGAATAATTCATTTCATTAATTTTACGAAGTACAATCTAATGAGAGAAATTACTATTTGGCTTACTGAAGAAATAAAAAAGAGAAAACTTTATATATAAACAAATAAAAATATTAATAAGAAATTGATTTCTTAACTACTTCATTATGTAAATCTTTATTTAAAATTTAATAACTTAAAAATCGTATTTTAATAAATTCAAGAATTGTAAATATATTTCATTGAGCTTAAGTATATTTGCAGTGTTTAAGTACTTGATAAGTGTCATTCCCAATTAGCCGGAACATCTTATCTTCATTTTTTCAGTTATATTTGGGATTTCACGTTTTTTAGACTTTCGAAACCAGTTCTAAAAATTCCCTCCATGCTTCCTTCAGTTACATTGAACTTAAAAAATGGCATATTTACCTTCCCAGAATTAATTTTTCCCGATAATATTTGCTATCATTCAAGCTACGTACTGTTTCTTCATTTATGTGACAGTACACGCGCGCGTGCACACACACACACGGTTCTGTATATCATATGGGTGTTGACGCATGCATCTAACAGCTGTTATTTCTCTGCCATTCTACACCAGCATTATCAATAAATCTCATTATTTTTACCTCTTAACCATATTTAACATATTTAGTTGGAGGAACATAGAAAATATCCACCTTAGCATTTTTTTTTTTACTTTAATAAAGTTTCAGTTATCTTTTCCACTTTACCAAACTCACTTTGCCCAGTCTAGATAATTGTCCATTTAATGTTTTTCTTGAGTTCATAGAGAAGTACGTTGATGGCTCTCTCCTTTAAAAAGTAATTTTCTTTTGAATATCCGGAAAGTAAGAATAATTTTTTACAATAATTTTTTTTCTTATTGATTACTAATTGGAGAAAAATCAATGAATTTATATAAAATTATTTTATACCAGTAATATTCAAGTTACATTAACGTTTTACTTGACTATACGATATAATTTTAGCCCGCAATATTTCTGTGAACAAATTTTAACCCCCCGTCACGAGATATAAACTTTATAAAATAATAATATTTATGTTGACAATATGAAACCAACTGTAATAATTGTGTCACTCTGTATAATGATCGCTTCGAGAATTTTGTTAACTCCATTGTGGAAACATTCGTACCTCCATTCATGAGCAGCCTGTGTAGAGTACGCAGTAAAAGTGTATTCATTTGTTTGTCAGTCATCACAGTCCTTATCGAATACCTTTTTTCACGATGATGGGGAAAATAAAATGATTTGAAAACGTAGAAGATAATTTTTTGGAATCGAACCCAGATCCAGTATATTATTATTTGATTTAATCTTTATTGCCTAAAATTTTTTCAATTACATCCTGAATGTGAAGATTAAAATAAGTTTTAAGAATAAGGAATCACGCTTAATTTTCTAATCTTTCTTTCCTGAGTGCATCCTGACTGATTACACTGCTAAACATAATTTTTGTTTCCTAACATGCAATACATGATTTTAATCTGTTTTTTTATGCTCAAAACGAATATGAACTCAGAATCTTTTTATCACCCACCATTGTTGAAAAACTTTTAAATTTTAATTAAAGAATTTTTTTCATTTTTTATAGCTTCTATATTGTATTTTATTAGCTGATTTTTTATTGTTTAATTTTGTTAACATAATTTGTAAGCTATAAATAAACAATACTAGGCAAAGAATTAAATCATATCATAGTCACATACTATGACATCATATCTAATATTGAAGAGTGAGCCTTCATGGACAAGATTAATCATGTCTGTGCAGGTGAAAACATGTAGCTGAGAACACAGCTGTGTTGTTTGTATTAAGCACTGGATTTAGAAATGAATTAATTTTGTTCAGTCTTATTGCTGTCTTAAATTTGTTAACAGTACAGTGTTATAACGCCTCGAAATTGTGTAAGTGACGTGGATGCCTTCTGTTACGTTTGTGGTGAGTTTACCGTAAAATCAAATAGAAAAAAAAACGTTACATCTTTAATTAAAAAGGCATATCATTTGTACTTTCAATGTAATATTGGTGATCAGGATAAGACGTGGTCTCCTCATATAGTACGGACTAATTGCTCTGTATATCTAAGAAAATGGCTGAAAGGTACACGGAAGGCTTTGCCATTTGGTATACCTACGGTTTGGCGTGAACCAAAGGGTCATGTAACCGACTGTTACTTTTGATTGACAAGTGTGTCTGGAATTTCTAAAAAATCTAAACATATTGTAAATTATCCTTCATTACAATCTCCAATCAGGCCTGTACCTCACAATGAAATTATTCCAGTTCCTGAGCCACCTGTGAATGTATGTTTCGAAAGCAGCGATGAAGAATCAGGTAGTATTGAAGAAGATAACGATGATTTTGATTTTGAATTATCTTCCGATAAGCCACATGTTATATCACAAGGTAAATTAAATGACTTGGTTAGGGATTTAAATTTATCAAAAAATCTATCTGAACTGTTAGGATCAAGACTGCAATGTTGGAATTTACTTTAAAAAAATCGGACAAAAATAACTTTCTCAGTACTGTATTGATGAAAATATGCACTTAGGACAAGTTCATAAACGTGAGGACTGGCGCCTTTTTATAGATTCTTCCCTAGTATAGTTTAAAAGAGATTCTACTACACAACAGTACAAATATCCTTCGATACCAATGGCTTATAGTATTAATTTGAAAGAGACACGATGTGATGATAGACGTTCTTGAAAAAATAAATTATAAAAAACATAGCTGGAACATATGTGGTGATTTGAAATTTATAGCTGTTTTGTTAGGCATGTAGTTAGGCTAAAGTACATGTGTTTTCTTTGCAAATGGGACAGCCGAGCTAGGGATATACATTATGTTACCAAAGAGTGGAAGAAACGAGACAACTTAACTCCAAATGGGAAAAATATTATTCATGAGCCCTTACCTTCTTGATGACATGGGGTATATCATTTCGTCTCGGCAATATTGTTCAGCACGAAACAGAATTGTTTAGCTTCGTTTAATTGTATTTTTAGCATTTTTATTAATATTTAAGTTAATAATAAATAATTCATTTTCATTCACTGATGACCTCATTTATAATTTAAAACTAAAAGTCTGTTACAAATTTAAATATTAAAAGGTATTCGAGAAAAGAAGTGATTTTAATTCGTGATGGTATTTAAAATATTTGTTCGCATAACATAAATATATGCATATTTTTAGTATGCATAACACAGATATTTAAATAAATTAAATTGTATTTTAAAAACCATTCTTTCAATTTCAGGTTCAAGATTGAAGCGCAACGTAAATATTTTTAATTACTTTTTTCTTTATTAGAAAACATAATGGACTTCTATGAATTTTTTTTGTGTGTATATTTTCGTATTATTTAAAAGGGAAATTGAAAACAAACAATGGAAAGGATGTGTCGTTAACATATTGAAGACTATTTTGATTTTTTTTTATCTTTCCTTTGTGAAATAAAAAGAACGTTAACCATTAGTAGTATAGTATATTGGCACGTGAATGTGTGGGGCGTAGGCCACACCTGTTCCCTGATAGTGTACGGAGATGCGGGTTCAGAAGCCAGCTGGGGAAGGGCAACTACCTTCCCGAGGGCTCTTTAGGGTTGTTACCCTTGCATTATTGACTCAATATGTTCTAACCACCGTATAAGAAAGTTATATTATGGCAATTTTTTGAGACCACTTCATTTTGGTTAATAAAATATAATCATAAACATTTATTCTTTCATATTTAATGGTTTTTTATTCCCGTATTCGTATAATTTAAGAAAGCCTGTTGTACTACGACTGCATCAATTTGAAAATATATTAAAACTCTTTAGAGGTTACATTATAACTTATGATTTTCGAATTCACTTTGTCTCTTTGTTTTTTTGGAGACGTATCGAAATTCTAATTAACAAAATGGTACACCTTATAAATCTTTAAAAAATTTACACAAAAAATTTTCACTTAACGAAACACTACCAACAATTTATTTGGGAATTTGTTTTCAGTTTCTTATGAAATAATTAATGTACATGACTAAAACTAAATCCATCTATTGTTGTTTATATCGAATAATAACTATTATTCTCCACCATTTAAAAAAATATTACATGATTTCGTAACAGATAATAATCTATATAGCATCTGATTTAATTTTTTCAGTGTTTCCAATCAATCAAAAATAATTAATATGTTTTATACAGTAGATTAAAACTTGTTTCAATATTTTGTCGTGTTCAAGAAAGGAATATAGAATGAATTAGACCCTGGAGGAATGTAAAAAAAGCAGATAACAAAAAAAAATTTAATTTTTTTAGGTTAAAAATACTGAATTACCAACACAAAAATGTAGGAAGGTTCCAATTTTTGTAGGCGGTTTCTTTAAAAATTTTACCATAAAAATATTACTTTGAATATGGAAAATTTTAACTGTAGAAAAATATAATTTTTATGCTTCCCAAAATTAATAAATAATTAAAATTAAAAAAAAGATACAAGAAGAAACGAAAGGAACAGATTCTGCCAGAAGGAATTTGTAGGATAAAGCTAACATGATAATCATAAAATTGGACGGAACTAATGTTTATCGTAAAAATAATTTTCCAATCTAAGAATTAATATTAATATGTGAATGAAACTGGTTAGAGTATTTTAATCAATCCCAGAAAAAGTATTATCTAATTTATTTAGAAGATTCATTTCAATGAGATATAAATTCATTATTCTTAAACTCATTCAAAAGCAGTATATTTTTAAATTTTAAAAAATAAAACGAGAAAGAGTTTTAAACTCTAATTTTAAACCTGAGATTTTGAACCTGAAGTTTAAAATTTAAAACTAGAAGTTTAAATTCTTGAACCTGAAGTTTAAATCTGCAGATTTTAAAACTCAGGTCTAAAATCTTAGAAACCTGAGGTTTTTTCATTTTTCAGTTTGTATTTAATACCTACTACGTTTTCAGGTCGTACAGATAATAAAAATTTATCAGCTTATTATTTTGATTCAGTAATATTATTATTATTATTTTGGTTAAACTAATTAATATATTTTTGTTTTGTTTTACGAAAGTTATTCCATATTTGAGATTTCAGGAAGAGATATACACATTAGAATGTCAGATTTTAAATTAGAATTTCCAAGTTCGAATCAAAATAAAGTTTTACAGCTTCAAGTACTCCTATTATGTAATCATCATTTTTATGAAAAATATGCTAAAATGCTAAAAATATGCTACAATGTAGGCCAGATTATTTTGATCCTTATGTTGAATAATATTTCTTTTAGGTTATTCATTTTGACATAGGACCAAAGAAGATACAGTCTATTAATAAAAATTTTCCCACAAAAATTGTACCCTCTTAATAATACGTGCTAAAAAAACTAAAAAAAAAAAAAATGTAATAATAAATCACAAATTTTCCCTTTTTAAATGTTCAGGTAAAAATAAAATCTCCATTTTTACTTTCCCGTCTAGATAGTGTTATAGTAGTTTGTAGCTCTGGAAGGGAAATTATTGTAATCGGTCCAGTTTGGGAATAAGTGGTTTTCACAGGTTCTTGACATTCTGACCCCTAAGAAACCCAAAAAAAACAAAAAAATCGGATGAAAATTTTCCGGATGTTAATGTTTGTATATACGTCGGTGTGTCCGGTTTTGACCTCTAAATCACTTTATATTTCCAGAACTACTGGACCTATTTTTGCCAAACTTGGTCAGATTACTTCTGTATATAGGGCATTGATATTAAAATTCAACATAAATGTTCAAGGGAGTGAGGCTGTAAAACAAGGTCACCCTCAGTATCTCGAGATTTCGTGTAATTAAGGTCATATTTTTTCTAGACATATTTGTTAACAATTAAAAAGTAACAATATTTTCAAAAATTCTTTGCAAAATCGTACCCCTACCCAAAAGAAATTCTCCAAACAACTGCTATGTTGTGACATCACAGATGGGTAGTAGAATAAATGAATAATATTTAAAGTGTAAGTAACTCGGTCAGGCTGGGTCTCAAACTCGATCTCCCGGTTGACTTGATACCTTGTGCGTTAATCCTCGTGGCTACACCAGCTGCCGAACGTACAAGCGAAATTTGTTCTGCGTAAATTTTGAAATTATATTAGTTTAGTTAGTTAGTTAGTTAGTGCCAACCGTCGCCGCTAGTACCGCCATACCCGTACGAATTAAATACGGTATGCGCGCGCGCTTTAGTTAAAATTAATGAATTAAATATACGAAAAAAAATTTATATTTAAATAAAATGATAAATATATTAGATTAAGTTGTGTGTGTAAGCCGTGCATCAGAAACAACCCACAGTTGTAGGCCTTTAAGTCTTATAACTGTGATGTCAGCTTTTTTGTATTATGTACTAGGGCTTATTTGCCGCAGCCTGAGTAATTCCCTTGCAATTAAATTTGTTCATGTTTCCATTTCTTACTTCTCTCAGTCGCCTTCCAATAGGTGATTTCCAAATTTCTCTCTATCATATCGTGCTTCAACCGAGATAACTGATGATTTCCCTTAATTAATTCTTTAGACAATCTGATATTCCTGATTCAATCTATAAATTTTATCGATTATGTAACCAACTATCAGCAGGAATTTATTTACGCATGAATTTAGACGGTTTGAATTTTTTTCTTCTTCTACCAACCAAGTATTGTTGAAAGTAAATGAGGAATATTTTTACGAAATAAATGTTTATTTAGAATAGTAATGCACATGAAAATCATGTATGTATGTTTGTGATAGTTGAAATACAGAACGTCATTAAAGAGTTAATCAAGGATCAAAATATTTTTTTCAGTCTTGCGCCTTAACAATATAAATAAGTTTTGTACTATTTTTCAACGTTATTGTTGTTTATCAGAGTTTCATTAATTATTAAAAAAGAAAATTTTCTTTAAATGTAGTTTATAACAATAATTTCACTTTTATTAAAAAAAATATTTTGTATTTAATTTACTAAGATTATAAATTACAAACAATTTATAACAAATAATACTTATTTTCCTGTTAAGAAAGGAAAATAATGAAAATTCTTCCGTACAGTTCTATTCTTTCTTATTTAAAAACGAATTATTTAATAGCGTAAGCTAGCTAATTATAGAATGAACGTTTTAAGTTCTGTGATTTTACTTAATTAGAATGTTTGAACTCAAGTAAAGAAAATATATGAAGTACTAAGTTCAATGAACAAAAACGATAATGAATAATAAAAATTTATTTCGGTTATTTAATTCGTAAAAATTTGAATATATATAAATTAGAATTTGACATTTAAATAAATTTTTAATAAATTTTAAATATAAGTAGGTCAACTGTAAATATTGCCGGCTGTAAATACTGGCATAAAAACTTGTCTAAAACCGGAATTCGTCAGTCACCTGTACAATATAATTATATTATATATATGTATAGGTTTGTATAAAATAAATTCCTTTAAATTAAAACAGTATTTATTTACACTATATAATCGTTACGTCTTTGTAATTTCATTATAATAATTACATTATTATATAAATTACATATAATAATAATTAATATAATATAATACATATATATACAGATTTACAGAGGTACTTTAAATTAAAACTAATTAATTAATCTTTGAAATTTCATTATAATAATTACAAAATTGAATTTGAAAAATATCTCAAAACTAGTTTTTTAATTACTAATTCTTTTAAATCTCAATGTAGATTTTATAAAAAAAATAAATTGGCATTAAAATAAATTCAATGCACTTCAATGTAACTAATGTCATTTTATTGTTACTATTTTAACTTTTTTCTTTGTAATACAAAAAATAAATAACATTCCAAGTTAATTTAGGGTTATTTACATTCACTAAGAAGATTCTGTATTACATTATAGTATGCATCTGATATTCGTATGGTGTGTGTGTGTGTATGTGTGTGTGTGTGTGTGTGTTGTGTGTGTGTTCAATAACATAAAAAAGATTTTTCATTGGTTTTGAGTAATAAATTGAAGTGTGGTAGGACATGGAGCCGAGTGAGAAACCGGCACGAGCCACCTGCTGCACACCTGCTTTTCTTCTGGCTCCACATTACCACTCCTCCACATCTCTTACCATAATATGAACGACATTAAAGTCATTCTAAACGTAACCAAACAAAAATTGGTGCAATTTTATTTATGTCAATATACGATTTAGAATTTTTTATACATTTTTTTTAGAAAATATAACCCTATGATCTTTTAAATTTCATTCATTTAAACCAAATTGTTAGATAATCTTTGTATATCACACAGAAAAAGTGTGTTTTAGCGTACAACTACTTTTTTTTTTTGAGTGGTGAAAGATCTTTCGTAGACTTTAACCCACTTTTATTGGTTATGACTTAAATGTGTTAATTGTGAAAAACCTGCAAGTATTCTATTAAAAAAATTTTCTTTGAAAAAATCCAATTAACAAACTTCGTACGAGCTACAAAATATCTTTTAGCGCTAACGGCTACTCGATAATATTCCTGCCATCAATTTGTTGTTCTAATTGACATCTCCTGGCCTGTCGGTTCATAGATGTAAAAAGTTTCACATGCACTCATTACACAAATAAGGAATAAATTCCCTACAGTTATTCAATCAAGAAAGCTGCACAAAATATTTGAAGGCTTCCAAAATATATGATATTGTGGAAGTCTGTATTCTGGAAGTATGAATTCTGATTAAAATTTAATCTTTAAAAGAAACTTACCAAAACATAAAAGTATCAAAAAAAACTAAACTTACTTGTGATTGTTCTTGCACCTCTTTCTATTATTATTTATTTGTTTTACTTTAGAAATAAGGAATAGTAAATTAAGGACCTAAAGAGAGGCAATTTTCTTATCAAAATTCATTTAAAGAAAACGTTTGTATGCATTTTTATGTAATTGTAAAGGTTTTAGGCGACCTACCTGGATCGCACATCATTTCCTAAAATTACTCACTAATTCTGAAGAATAGCAGCATATCACACCAGGCTTACTATAAAAAGTGATGAGCAAACTGTTCCTCGTTGAATTCCTAAATAATCCGTATATACTATTAAGCAGATCAATCCCACTGAAATGCAGGGACGGTTCTTTAGTGTACATCATTATTCTCAGAGAAAGTAAATCTTTTTTCTTTTTCCTATTTAGCCTCCGGTAATTACCTGTCAGATAATACTTCAGAGGATGAATGAGGACGACATGTATGAGTGAAAATGAAGTGTAGTCTTGTACAGTCTCAGTTCGACCATTCCTGAGATGTGTGGTTAATTGAAATACAACCACCAAAGAACACCGGTATCCACGATCTAGTATTCAAATCCGTGTAAAAATAACTGACTTTACTAGGACTTGAACGCTGGAACTCTCAACTTCCAAATCAGCTGATTTGGGAAGACGCGTTCACCACTAGACCAACCCAGTGGGTTAGAGAAAGTAAATCTGCCTGGTGTCTGTTTTACTTCAAGTGTTTTTTTCATGTCATAGCAATGAAAAAGATTGAGACACATATTGTAAAATAATAGATTAATTTTGAGGTAATCATAACCCTTTCGATTATGAAGTAATCATATTAAGAAAAATTTGTAAGAAAGGATTAAATATCCAAAGTTTTTTTATAGAATAAACAAGACAGACTTCTCTTGTAGTTTCAGATGGTAATAGATTCGGTGACACAATTTCTCATCAATCAGAGTTAAGGTAAGAATGTTCTCTTTTACTTGTAATCTTCAATGGATATATTCAGGAAACTTTTAAACATAATGACGAAAAAATCAAAGAAATTTTGTTTTTTTCCTAATTATACAGTTGTTTTTAGAAAGTAGGAAGAGTTCGTGATAGATTTGAAGGAAATATATGAATCTCTTAAAATTAGAAATTCTTTTATAACCAGCTAAGAAAAGATAATCCTTTTGTTAAGTAGGCATAGTACGCAGTTAAAGGTAATTCTACATAAATGAAGCTCTTAAAAATGTTTAAATTTTCATCTATGTTGCAAATTAAGATAAAATATAATACTCAGAATTAAAGAGGCAATATAATAAAGTTTATGAAAGACTATCAATTCACTTGTAACTTATTTAACTTTATAATCGTATGATAATTAAGGCACTACAAATTACATTTGAGGTCGATATCTGGTAGATTACAGTTTGAATCGTCATAACGTCTAGTAGAAGTGGATTTTCTGACGGATTTAACTTTTAACATATAACAAAGATGTTATATTGCAATGCTCCAAAAGGGTTTTTCTTTTGTACAGCTTGAACTTCTGTAATGTCGACTAGTAGGATTCCTCTGGATCGCTTGTACTCCACAACCGACAATGTGCAGGAAGTTCATTGCCGTATTCGTCTGGAATATGGATTCAATGCAACAAAGCAGAAGACCATTGCACGTTTAAACAAAAATTTCGATGCAACTGGCACCGTACTGGATATGTTGCGTACAGGAAGATAAAAAACTGTCAACACGGCCGAGAACAAGGAGCTCCTTTTTTTTTTTCTTTTTTTTTCTTCTTTTTTTTCCCTACTCTCCCCGACCGGATATCTATTTAAGTATACTCAGTCGGGGAGAGTGTCCTTCTACTCAAAGGGGGCGTCCCCCACCCACCGGCTTTACATCCGGCACGGCAGGTTGGCCCCCCTGGTCTTGGATCTTTTGTTTTATTTTTTGCCTGCCTCTAATTCCCCGCGTTAGGGCCAAGGTCCGACGATGCCGTCCCCCAGCCCCTCCGCAGGGAACCGGGTCTCGATCTTTACGCCTATGCTTCTAACCGACGGTACCCACCCCACAAAGCGCCTAGACGACCGCAGGGAGAAACACCGCCGGCCGGGACTCGGTCTTTTCTTTTATTCCCATCACCCCTGGAGTTCTCCCCCTTCGCAGGAACCCGCATACCAGGGCATACGGGCCCTCCACGGAGAGACTGTCCACCCTTCCCTACTTAACTTAATCACAGTCTACCGCCCTCTTCTTCCTTAGTTCTCAGGATCTCTCCAGCAAACCTTCTGAACCAGTCCCAGTTCTCTTGATTTTGTACCATCCAATTAATTAGATTATCCGGTGTTAATCGATTTGTTATAATTACCCTCCTGTTTTCAGCCCATCGAACAAGCAGCTCCTGCTCATAATTATGTTTACTGGCGTATGTCGAATCCAAATGCGGTAGTCGAGTACAATGCAAAAAAGTTCCGCCATCATGATCTGGGGAGGTGTTACGCCCCAAGAAGTCATTGGCCCTTTCTTCTCTGAATTCGTCTTTGAATGATGAGAATTACCTGGAGCTCATTAGGGACACTGTTTACACTTTATTCCAAAAGAGAGACCTTTTTGATCATTTGTGGTGGCAGTAGGATGGAGCTCTCCCTCAATATACCACAACTTGGATGTTGGATCGGACGTCGCGGGGTATTTAAAGAACAAATTCCCGCAACATCAACACCCTACAGGACCAGAAGGATGAGATTATTGAGGAATTTGTTGTTGTTCGTCATGAACTGTGTGAAAAATCGTTTGAAAATGGGTCTTTGTGATTACAGGTCTGTAATGACGGTAATGGCGTGCAAGTTAATCACACAATGGAAAACTGATATTAAAGAGGTTTGTGTTCAAAATAAGCCACCTGTTTTCTTTGCATGACTACATTGCTAGAAGTTACGGCACGTTAAAGTATGGTCTGCTACTTATGGGCCACTATTATACAATGACTCGTTAAAGAATATACGTAAATGAATAATATAAGAATTCGAAATACAGGAATACAGTTTAAATTTAAATTTGATGTATGATGCAGCTCTACGGTCTTGAATAATATATTTATCTATCGATAACTTGGAAAAATAAGAAATCATGAATAAATAAGTTGTTTCAAAAGAACATATAATAAAATTCACTTACACTGAGTTAAATTTTTACGTTAAGTAGTCTAGAAACGATAACGGTTGTGATGCAATTCAAAATGGTACATGTCCTAACTGAATTTAATAACTCATCAAGTTGTAGTCAATAAATCAGCTGAATTATCACAAGTTTTCATAATTTTCTTAATATCTCAAAAACAAGATTAATCTCGGCAAGTATATTTTTGGAATTTAAGTCTATCATCTGATTAGGTGAATTAATTAAAATTTCTGTATAGAAAAATAATTTTCCACGCCCTCATATCATCTTAAATTTAACCGTTCTCATTTGATAGAAAGAAATAAAATACGTAATACTGCACCTCATTCTGGACAGATTTTCTACTTAAATTATTTTTAAAAAGGAAAATAATAACGGATAAAGGATTACTTAATAACGGATAAAAAAATATGAAAAAGTTCTGCTGAAATTTATACGAAATATATTACTTATACAAAAGTTAATAATTGAAAAGTTAAATTTTTTTTGATAAGAATTTTGTTTTTGTATATTACTATAATTATTTTATAATATTACAACGATATAATAATAGAGAATTCAAATTGTGGTAGATTTAAATCAGACAATTATCTTTTTTTCTTTTAATTATAAGAAAAAAGTAAAAGACAATCGTATTATCGCTATAAAAACAGGTTACTCAGATTAACAAAAAAGAAAAAAATAGTTTTCTCTATTAATGCAATGTTCAAAAATAAAACAATAGCAGTGAATCGCGGCATCTGCCGGAAAAGGTGGAGGTGAGATGATATTATCTGTACATACTAGAAATCTTCCCTTCTGAGAAATAGGCTAATAAGTGTCTTTGATTCACTTAAATTACATACTTCACAAGAATTTTTCGTTAAATCAGTCTGTGCAGGTGATATGTTCTATACAGGTAAAAATAAAGGTAAAAGTTATAAAAGTTAATTTCAATTAATAAGGTCTTCTTATTAATTAATATACTACAAAACTATCATTTGAATTACTGATAAAAGCAGAAACGCTTAGTATAGTCGGCTTGTGTACTACGCATAATTTTAATTTACTTTTATAAGCCTTACTCATTCTCTGTTATTGTAAAACGTATATAATAAATTCAACTAAAATCTAATTACATAATAGATAATTTGGGTTAATAATTAATAATAAATTTAATTAATAATTAATTTTAAGAAAAAAAACAATAATAATATTATTATAAATAGTAATTTATAATATTATTATAATGGCTAGAATAACGTGTCAGTTATCCAGAAGGTTCTGGGTTCCAGTCCCGGTGGTATTTTTTATTCATTATTATTTACATCTCTTGGTATCTACGGTTTTTTTTTCAGTTTTTATTTATCTATAGGCAGTCATCAAAAACGATTTGATGAAAAGCTGGAAACAACTAACATCTCTTTACAACTACTGTTGGCCAGATCTGAAATTCCCAAGAAAGTAGTATTGTTTTTGTGATTCTAAATCTGCCCTCTAAGATATCTCGTCGTTTCGTTTATCAGTAATGTTAAGAATATTTGAAATTAGGCATCCTGCCCCTCTGTAGGAGAAGACACCTCCTCCTTTTGATGACTCCGGTCGCCGCACCACCTCTTCCATTCGTAGCCCTGATGGGCTTTACTACGGGTAGTCTTTTAGACCCTCGAAACTTGATAACACAACACAGTCGTCAATTTGGCCTCTGTCAGGATACCACAGATGCAAATGCCCCGGCAGGCATTTCCATAGGTGTATTTAGACAACTTACTATCGTCTTCGTGTAATCAATCGTCTTCTTCCAACTACGACCACCTGCCATAACTTACGACCCTCTACTATCAAATCAACCGATTCTTGGAAGCGTGATCCCTGCGCCTTCCGCTAACACCGACGATTTCACACAAAACTCCTAGACTATGCACTTAGATTATTACTTGATTGAATCTTTAAACAGCAAAAATACCACCTCATGCCAACAAAATGCAACATCGACAATTTTTTCCTACAATTCAGTTTACTCTTGATTTACTAAAAAATCAAGAAAAAATTTACAGCTTTAATAAGCCTCTAATGAAAATATACGCTATCACTCTCTGCCCTGGTCCCCTTTCGGGACCCACACCGGTCCTACACCCTCCCATACCGCAGCTCTATCACAGGCTTCTCCATATATTCATTCTCATCCTAACCGGGGCTCAATGCCAAATCGCCAATCTTGGCGAAGTAAGCGCCCAGGCGGAACCCTAGCCACCCAGAAAAGGTTACTGATCTGTCTACTCACTCATAACAGCATCAACTCCCTCAGCCATCTCCGCAGGGCTAAAAATCTAAGGAAGAACATGTATGGAAGAAAGTCTAAGGAAGAACATCTATGTTCAATTCCCTTTCGGTTTTCCAATTAACTTGCAGATCAAAACCAGAATTGATCCTCGCAAGCTCTCTAGCTACTTTGGTACGTTCAGCTGGGGCAGACGTATAAGACATGCGCACATCAAAAACTATCTACACTTCGAGCACAAGCCTGAATTAATCAAATCAAATCTAGTCAACCTATCTCGAAGAGCATCATGTCCAGAAAAAAATTTGGGTAATATGTTGATTGGGGGAAATCCACCTGAAATTTTTCAGTTTGTTGGTAGAGGTGAAGTTTACGTTTCGGTTATCTTTCAGTTGATACCATCTTACATTGGAATTGAGGGAAGTGAGAATACTGACTCGTTAGCGAAGCGAGAAACACGAATAAAGATGACTAAAACATGTAGCTTGTCTCATCACTCCGTTAAAAATATTATAAACCGAAGGTTTAAAGCAAAGTTCCTAAATGACCTAACAACACAGATGAAAGACAAACAGTTTAAAGCTCTAATTAATGGCGAGAATATAATTCCTGACAATCCTGGAAGGGAATCTGTTGCAGTCTTTAGGATGACTAAGGGTCGTGACTATCTTGCAGTACATCTTTCAAGGATGAATATCCTCACAACTCCTGTTTATGTTATCTGTGAAAGTGAAGGTTCTGTTATGTTTTGGGAGCATTAAAGAGCGTGTAAAGAACTAATTGATTATAAAAACATGTCTGATGCAACACTGTACTGGAAGGCCAGAAATCTAATGACATTTATTAATAGATTGAGCACTGAATAAATAAATAAATTACATCTCCAAAAAAAATAAATAAATAAATAATAAAAATATAAACATTACTGGGTATAGGTAATTTTTTTTCAATACTGTTTTTCGGAAACAATTAAATATGACTCCCCCATTTTGGAAAATTTTTAAGAAGTATATTTTTGTAAGAACCCACCGTTAGGAAAAGAAAACTACACTCTGCTTTGCAAAGAAGAGGTAACTTTAATAGCTGAAACGCCAATCAATTTTAAAATTTTGGAATACCTTAACTTGTCATTAATCAAAATCATAGCGATATTTAGACAATTGTTAAAATCTGCCAAGTTTTGATATGTTTTGTTTTTAATATACTTCCAAATTCTTTCATTTGTATTTAGTTTCTGTGAACTTTATTCATATAATTTTACTCAAATCAAATTTTCTACAATTTTTGTTTAAAGGCTTTATGTGTTTATTACCCATTTAACAAAGTTATTTTATGCCAAACATAAAATAGTGTTTTTCGACCCTAATCTTTTTCTTTTACCTCAGATTTCTAAAAAAAAACTTTAAAATACATTTCTGGGATCTATATTTTTTCAGTTTTTCAGGTCAGATTATTTGTAAAACTACTAAAATTGCCTCTTAATTGGTGTCCCAAGAATTACAGTCTGGCTTAATTTTATCGAAGGCGCATGCAGAAATAAAGGTGAAATATTTTTCCACTGACTCTAGCTATGTTTCCGAATCTATATTTATGTGAACTTTCTTGTTTTCCACCAGTAGAACATGTCCTAAACATTTGTTACGTTCTTCGTAAATCACTCTGTGTATAGTCTAATGTCATTTTGATATTTAAACTATTTATGCGAAACTTCAACAAAATTGGAAGGAAAATTTCTCAAAAATCCTTAATTAAAACTTCATAATTCATTCTTTACTTCGAAACTTGACATTTCTTTTTTTTTTTATTATAACTGGTTTCTCATCTTTTGCCTTTTCTTGAAGACTGGTTTTTTTATACGGGGGTTGATTTTTGTAAGCAAATTTATATTTTATTTTAAAATAAAGTTTAAAAAAGTAAAAAAAAAAAGAATTGAACTGACTTCAAAAACAGGCAAAAAATTATGTCTAAAAATTGTATAAATCTATACTTTTTCGAAGTCAGTTACCAGATTAAAGATTAATAAATTATCAATGAATACTTGATTTTAATTTAGGATTGACAAAAAAAAAAAAATTAAATAATTAGTAATTTAATAAAAATAGAAAATTTTAACAAAGGATTGGAAAAATCGTTTTGCTATTTTTTTTTTAAATTTAACTTTTCTTTTTTATTTATTCTTTTTTTTTTTAAGAAAAGATAATAAATTTTTGTTATAAAAACGAGAGATTGTAAAATTCAAAAGTAAGAAATATATTTTCAGTGTTATTTTGAGATGTAAACAAATAACAACCAAATTGGTTATCATAGCGGTTTTCATTATAAAGTTAGATCCTGAAGCGATGTACTTGACGTAAATTGTTGCACACTTTTATAAGAGTGTTTATTGCGAAAATGTTTTTCAAAAGAAGCGGATAGTGATGACCGTTGAAGACACCAGATGTTTTACCGTTGTAAAAACACAATCTAACATAAAGGACAATAGTCAGTTTTATTATTCCATGTTTTTTTTTTTTCATTGTATCTTATTCTTCTCCTGTCTAATTCCTTTTAATGTTATTCTGCCTACTTTTCATACATCTTGCGTTTTTTTTGTTTTTTTATTGTACCCTTTACTTTCACTTCTTTTATAATTGTTCTCATTATCAAGAAAGTAAGATATAATCGTCAATGAATGATATATAATTATTCAAATTTAACTAGGTCTTTCTTTGTGATAGAATGTTTTTACCTGTGTAAAAAATTTTATAAACTTTATCATGAAAAAATTAGATTTAGAAAATTTAAAAATTTGATTTTTATAAATCGTTTTAATTATTTTCAACGTTTATCACTAATAAATTTATTTTTTTTAGATATATTTTTGTAAATATCTAAAAACATTTTAAAACAGTAAACATCTAAAAACATATTTGTTTTTTTTACTTCAAATAGTCAAATATGAAAACACTCAATCAAGAAAATTTTTAAAGTAAACTAAGTTAAATCTTAAAGAATCTTTATAGTTCATTATCCCTGGGTCAGTCAAATCTCTGAATTACCTACAGATAGAACTCGAAACTGAATTGACAGCTAAATCTTCACTGTGTCACTTCTTCCTGCAGTAAAATAAAATAGAAAGTATCTTAAGGAAATAAAAATAATTACTTAACCTTTACATCTTAATAAAATAGAACAGGAGATTATTTACCAAACGATCATTTGGCTATTTCAAAGTTAGACAATTCAATATTATCTATTTTAATAATTTTTAAGCAAAATTACTGAAGTATTACTAGTATTTAATCGAAATAAAACAAATCAATTCCTAAGAACCAAAGAGTATAATGATTTATCAGAAATAAAACTTTACTCGCTGAAAGTGCAAGTAAGAAGCACATATAACACAGGATCGCTTCATCCAGTGAACGTTGACATTAAGTTATTTTTAAGAACTTGCTTATTACCAGATTTTACTTTGCCTGTAAGTCAATAACACCGTCAATTAATTAAAATTAGGCTATAATCCTATATTCAAAAGTAATCGGTGACATGACAACAGTCACTAGAAAATAAATAGTAAATTAAATGACGTCAATAAGGTCAATGACGAAGATATACAGGCAGGTGCTTAGTGTGTCATGGTGGTAAGAAGCGCGTACTTCTTGCTCCTGCTGCCGCTGTTTAACTTCCCAGAATGAATTGTACTGTAAATACTCGATTTCATTTGTCTGGTCCACCCGTATTCTTATCTCATTTTAAGGGTCACTGAACTAAAGAACAGTCGGACCATCTTGCTGCATCCTTAACGCATTTTCATTGCCCCCCCCCCCCCCCGTTTTCATTAAATTATTATTCTGTACAATTTAACCAGTTTTAAAATTATGAATTTTATAAATACAAATTGTTAGGTATTTATTTCACGTAAAAATAATTATATATGGTAATAATTTAGCCATAAACGTTGAACATATAGTGTTTGAATATATAAAAACATTTTTTTCTGATTTTGAACTGTTTAATATAAATTATATTAAGAATAAATATAATTTTGTTGAAACTTTTCTATTTGTAACAAAACTTTACATTTTAATACGTATATATTCATGTTTATCAATTTTCTTTCGTATTTTTATTTTTTACATTTATGTACATTAAACAACAACAAAATACTCCTTTTTTGGTCTCAATTTTTATTTACAATCGGTTTCATTCATGCAGAAACCATATATAAATTGCATCATATAATCACATGAAAAGGAGTTTCTATCTAAATTCCTTAATGGAATATATTCAAAAATCATATATAGTACATGTAAGAAGCACTTATGTTGATTTGACATATGAAGCCCGTTTCAACTTTATTTGCTATAATTTCCTAACGCATAGAAGATAGTACAAAATTTTTACTTGTCCCGTTGTTTCGTTGTTTGCACTCTAAAGTGACTGGATTCTTATATAAGATACGTTCGAGATTCCCACAAAATTTCAATGAAATTTTTCTTTCCTTCTTAATCCTTTTTCCAGGCCTTTGTTAATTGAAATTATGTAAATATATACCTACCGTAATAGTTGCAGTATCTAATTTTCTACAAAAAATTTTCCTATCATTAATAATTACTTATAAAGCAAAGCAGCTTTCGTAAAATAGCTGACACATTGAAACTTACCATCTTAAAACGTTTTTAACACTTAAATGATATAATAAAACTTTGATCTTAAATAAATAAATTCGAACTATTCCATATAAAATCTCTTAACGATGTTACGAAACATTAAAATTATACTCCCGAGAAAAGGCGAAAATGAATTGTTTTATTCATAATTTTCTGTTACTCCTATACGTTTTTCTTCAAATAAATTAATATATACAGCAAGAATTAAGAAAAAAACAAGTTTTAATGTAATATAAAATTTAGTCAAGCTTTTTTTTGTGACTAGTGTTATAGTGTTTGATGTCAAATTCAAACTTAGTTCTCCAATAGCCGCTTTATCAAATGACAAGAAAGTGACTGGATTACTTTTTAGAATATTTTCCTACTTTTTAGATAGTATGCTTGTTAAAAAAATCTGACAACAATGCGGTTATACTTCCCTGGCATTGGTTATTTATTTTTATATAGTGAAAAAACAATGATACATAAAAATAAACCAAAAAAGTTTTAAAAAATTAAAAAAATCGATCTTTTAAACTTTGATCTGCTTACCCAAACTCCATTATAGCCCCCAAATTATTATTTTTTTTTTTTTTTGATCACATGCACTACTACTTCAGCGCCTATGAAGATTAAAAAAAATGCAATAAATAAAAAGAAAGCTTTTATTTAAAACTCTCTAAGGGGAAGAGGGGAATTTTTTATGATAGAGCTTAATATAAAGTGAGGCTATGTTTGGAAAATTTGGAGAAAATTGGCCCCAAAGAAATGATCTAGTCCACTCTTTGAAGACCGCAAACCTTTACCAATAAATTGCTCCAACTACATGAATCTCTGTGCCAAGTTTCATCAAAATCGCTTTATCCACTGAAAAGTTATTAAGTTTCAACACGCCAACACACATACACACTTATGTACGTACGAATATTACCCCTATTTTTGTTTTTGGGGCCCCTGGATCATAAAAAATAAAGAAATAAAAAAAAGCCTGTACCCCACTTTGTGACTGATTACCATACTTTTCTTTTAGCATAGCTCTAAAGCTACGATTGCCAGGAAAGTAATATACCTAAAATAAAATTTGAACTGTGAGTTTATTTAAAAAGTAAAAATAATTTAAAGCATCCATGGATATATTAAGTTTTTTTAAACGTCTATTTTTTCTAGTTTTACAGCTAATTCAGATAGTAATCAAAAACGTCTTTGGGAATATAACATTTGTGGAAATTAGAAAAAGTTGATTTAGGTTTGTGAAGAAATGAATGTCTTTTATTGGCCTATATGTTTAACTATTTTTAAAATGATGTAAATAACGTATAATAATAGTTAAATTAATTATGGAATAGTAATAATAATATAATTACTATGATTTTTTATCGTTATATAAATATGGGAAACATTTTTGAAGTATAAGATAAGAGAAATTAGATTAAAAAAAACCTGCTCTTAATAGGTAGAAAGTGTAAATCACAATAAGCTATTAACGGCAATAATAATTACCATTTAAATTATTGTTATTTAACTAATTGAGAGTAACACGTACCGATTGTATTTTAGCCATACATCAATAGCTAATTGGAATAGAAAGTAATTTTAATTTTTATATTCATTTACTGATGATAGGATAAACAAAACAATTCACAAAACATTTGAATAAATAGACCAATCTTCTATCAACTATGTTTGAACATTTGATCAAATATATCTGGATATGTATTCATTACACAACAGAAGGAAACAAACCTTATTACATCCGCCTTGTTAAAATTTCTGTCTATACTCTTAGTTAATTTTTTTATTTCTTATATTACAATAGTCTATTGCATTACTAATAATAATGTACACAAAATATTATTTTCTCATATAATCATCTACTAGTTACCACACGTATAGGATTTTAACAATTCCCTCTCAGTGTTCAAGGATAACTGTAATAAATATTATAAAGTAAAAAAAGTTACAGCCTGTTTAAAATTTTTACTTTAAAATCATGGTTCAGTAAAGTAAAATATAGAAAGAAAAAATACGAATAATCAATTATTGTACTTTAGAATTAAATGAATGGATATTTCTAGGAATATCATAAAAGAAATATTCTCGTTAAATTAAAGGTATTTCATTAAATTAGGTAGTTCATTAACAACGAAAATTAAAACTACTGTCAAAAAGCAACAAATATACTGTTTTAACTAATAAATAAGATATAGAATCATTATAAATTATAATCATTTTGATGAACGTTATTAAGCTAGAGCAAATCTTGCATAACCTTTTTTTATTTAAATTTATTATTAGATGATACAATATTTTTCTAATATGCCGTATATAATCCGTGATATTACAGTCAAATTTTCCCCATTTCATTTTCCTTTAAAAAAACGAGTCATCTGTTAATTGAAGGTGAAATTAATAGATTATTCCCCAAGAATTCAAATTGTTAAAATAAATCGGAATTTGACGTATCCTAAACTTGTTCAATTTTTATTCGTAACTCAATCCTAGATTTAATTTTTATTCTGTGACATTTTTATAAAGAAACTAATGTGACAAAAAAAATCACCTGCTATCTGTTCAATAAGTTAAAATTTAATCACCTGTGAACTTCAAATATTCAAAAAATCTAAACAAAAATGGAATTTATACTGTCTGCCGGCCTCCGTGGCGTGAGTAGTAGTGTCTCCGCCTTCCACCTGGAGGTCCTGGGTTTGAATCCCGGTCAGGAATGGCATTTTTCATACACTAAAAATTTCCATTCAGGCTAAATGAGCAGTCCATGCTCGCACATCTCATTAAAAATATATATATATATATACTATTCTTTTTTTTTTGTCTTCAGTCATTTGACTGGTTTGATGCAGCTCTCCAAGATTCCCTATCTAGTGCCAGTCGTTTCATTTCAGTATACCCTCTACATCCTACATCCCTAACAATTTGTTTTACATATTCCAAACGTGGCCTGCCTACACAATTTTTCCCTTCTACCTGTCCTTCCAAAGTTAAAGCGACTATTCCAGGATGCCTTAGTATGTGGCCTATAAGTCTGTCTCTTCTTTTAAGTATATTTTTCCAAATGCTTCTTTCTTCATCTATTTGCCGCAATACCTCCTCATTTGTCACTTTATCCACCCATCTGATTTGATAACTATTCAGTTATCTTATAAAAAGAACAATATGCAAATGTTCTGTTTGTGTCAGTGAGTTCATCATGATTCTGCTGAGTCAAATCCCATGTATCAGTGCCGATTCACTACGCGACAATATCTACGATATTGTATATCTCGTATATACAACACTAATCATTACTCATAGATTAGTCACCGTATAATTAATCATCTACTAGTCATATAACAAACGTTTATTTAATGTTATATCTTTTCGGTTCTATATTAAAACTCTTGATCTTATCATTTGATCACAATTTTATTTTCATATTTAATTTTTGTGTTTCTGTTACCCCTAAAAGTCAGGCAGAAAAACACATCATTTTAAATACTTAAAACGAATTACAGAATAATCTAAAGGGCGTTGATTTCGGATGTCGTTAATAAAATTGCTAACGAAAGTGGAGTTGTGCTGCTTCAATATACAACGTAATTCGCTAGTATAAATATACTAATGAATTACGGTCTACAAAGAGAACAAAACTCCGCATGCCAATTAAAGAAAAATTTGACTATTTTGATAAAAACGCGATTCGTAAAAAGGTACACGAATTTTATTTTCGAAACGAACTGCCTACAATAGGCGCAGTGTTATTAGCTGTAAACGACGATAACGATCGACCAGATTTCCGAAGAATAACTTTTTATAAATTGTTAAAAAGTATGAATTTTAAACACGAAAGATGGGACCGGGAAAGTGATTTAATTGACCAGGATAATATCACTATACGGCGAAGACATTACTTACTGAAATGTAGAAAACGGGGCAAGAAGGCTATAGAATATATTTTTTGAATGAAACTTGGATCAACGAAGGCCACACGTAAAGTTTCGTTTGGAAAAATAAAGCAGTGAATTTGTAAAAAGAAGTCTTTCCGTGTGGCTTAAAAACCGGTAGTAAGGCTCTATCGGGTACAGGTAGGCGTCTCATAATTATTTTTGAATCTAAATCTTCAGGAGATTATTATAACGAGATAAACGTCTTTTGGGAAATGGTTTAGCGAATGGTGTTACCTTTTCTGGAAGATAATTCAGTTATGGTCTTAGACAATGTCCATGATCATTCATGTAAAAAAGAAACCTCCCTTCAAAAAAGAATGATATCAAACTGTGGCTTAGTTCAAAATGAGTGATTTTTAAATTAAGGTCCCGTTACTGCAAACGGTTTCGCGTATTAAAAGTAATTTTAATGTGTATAAAATTGATGATTTGTCAAGATCCAGTGGTAAAATTGTGTTTCGATTACCTCCTTATTATTGTAAACTCAATGCAATTGAGTTAATTTTGGTACAAATCAAAACTTCAATAGCATCAGAAAATACTACGTTTAAAATATCTGATGATAAAAATCTATGGTTAAAAGCCATCAATAAAACGGGCCAGCAGGAATGGAAAAACTGTATAAAACATGTAACGGATACTGTTGAACCAAATGATTGGGTTATTGGGAATTGGGTAATAACCGGTAATAGAAAACAAAATTGAGCCTCTCATTTTATCTCTTAATACTGACAGTACTATGGATTTCTCGCAATCAGATGACGAAAATTAAATTGAATTGAATTAATTTTTTTGTTATAAAAATTGAATCTAAAACATTAGTGAAATGTTACTGTTTGTAGATAACTAAAAATTTCGTAACTCTTAAAAACTCAAGAAACTATGCAAAAATAAAGAATTTTAATTAATAAAATACTCATGGGTTATCAGATGCGCCGATCAAGATAAAATATATTTTTTGATGATTTAATATGTCTTTATTTATTTAAATTTAAAATATACGTATCAATTTTTGTAAAATGTAATAGTGTGTGGCTACTTAATATTAATGTCCCGTAGTTTCTTTTATATGCATCAGGATTTACAAGAGATGCTTGTGAATCAGTCGCCTGAACACTCGTACGCGCAGTCTGTTTACTTGAACTCTGTAAGCTAACTCAATTAGGTATTTTTTTATTTTTCTGTTTAGCCTTCGGAACCACCGTAAGGTACTTCAGAGAATGAATCAGGATGATATGTATAAATGTAAATGAACTGTAGTCTTGAACAAACTCAGGTTGACCATTCCCTAAACATCTGATTAATTGAAACCCAACCACCAGAGAACAACGGTATCCACGATCTAATATTCAAATCCGTACAAACGTAATAATGCCTTTACTTGGATTTGAGCTATAGAATTCTCGACTTCGAAAACAGCTGATTTGTGATAGCGAGTTTAACTAACCCGGCGGACATCTGAATTAGGTATTGTTGAAATTTTTTAAATTATTTTTTCCTTCAATTTAAATATTTAATTATTCCTTTCACCGTAATTCACTATTTATAAAAAAAACCCTATCTTCTTTTATTTGCACCAGAGATATTAAATGATTGCCCAGATAATTTAATAATTAAAGACGTTACTAAATTTAAAGTAGTTGAAATTTTCTATCTTTTAGAAACAAGTCAGCTTTTCAAGTTGTACTTTTTTTAATTGCATTTTTTCATTATTTTTTAATATTAATTAGTCTTTCTTAAAACGCTTTAAAGTGAATTTAAAGGGCTTTTTTATCGTAAATCACCTTTTTGATAAAAACCTGGCTTAAACGGATTTATAGGACATCAAAAACGCAGACTGACCGGCGCAATTTTCTTCTCTATTGTAACATAAGTCTGTGAAACATAGACCATCAAGGACGCTGGCAGGCGCAAGATCGATATTTATGCGCTCTAGCATTGGCGCCGGGTGTTGAGAACCCCAAGGACACCCAAAATAACTAACAAAGAAATTTTAGATAAAATCAGCCTAATCTTTCCTTAGAAACCCAGGCACTGAAGCTGGGATTATCATTTTTTGGTCACGTCATGAGGAAAAATATCTCCTTGGAAAAGGACATTTATTAGTGAAGATGGATCGAATAAGGCGACTGGGCCGATCAAGAACTCGTTGGCTGGATACCACCAAAGAAGTAACCAGCAGGAGTGTGACGGGAAGCTGTAAGAGACTGCTGACAGAAGGAAGTGGAGGAGAATGAGCCATCAAATGACCGAAAGTCAAACGCGACTGAATGGTTAAGAAGAAGAATAGTAAATCGTTAAATTTAATGAAAATTAAATAGCTTATTAAATATTTTTAATTTTAATTATTTTTTAATATTATTTTAATCATTTAAGTTGAATTATAAAGAGTGATCTACTTGTTAAAGTTTAATCCAGAGAGATATAACTTGAAAATATCCGTTAATAAAATTAAGATGATGACTTAGTAGGATAGTAGTTTAAGATCTCAGTGATATCTAAAATAGTTATTTTCGTCAATCGACCAGTTAAGCAAGTATCTAGAATTAGGTATCTGAGGAAAAATTTACTTTCGATTACAACCATCATTTGTAAACTGATGCCGTAGTTAAATTTTGTAAATCAAGGTGGTAATTATGATACTAAATGGAAGTTAAAGCTGAGTTATGGGTAAAAAAAGAGCGATATAATTAAAGCAGCGGAGAGGATGTTCTTATGAACCCTTAAGGAACTTATTCTGCTGAACCGGAATCGGAAAACACATATTTGAGCTGAAATTCAGATATTTTCATTTGTTCAGGGAACTGATCGATAAAAATTCAATTGGTTTTATCATTTTTTAATGGATGTCAATTTAAATTTTACTTATTTAATTTTAAGTTATCAAGAATGTGGCAAAAGAGATCATGAAAGATCAACGGGAAAATAAATTGCTGTTCTTGAGCCGGAATGGGAATTTTGGCCTATACCGCAAAGTTAATATTGATATTATTTGTTTCTTTTAAGTACCATTTATATTTGTTTATATTTCTTCTGCTGAGCTTTCTCTGAAATTAGTGATATTCAATATACACTACTATCTCTGTGGTAATTACAATGAGTATCACCTGCACGTTATATTCTTGATATGCAATCTTATATTCGGTTCAGTGAAGATGGCCATTTCACTCGCGATTTTTTTGTTAAGCCTGGTATGGAATCCTTGTTATTCTTATATCTATGTAATTTTTGGGGGTGACATATGATCGATGTCAGATAGACTTTAACCATTATTGGTATAATATTAAATGTATCACTTTACAACGTAATGTATGAAAATAAATTTTTAATTTAATTTTAATGAC
Source organism: Lycorma delicatula (assembly GCF_047948215.1). NCBI lineage: Eukaryota > Metazoa > Arthropoda > Insecta > Hemiptera > Fulgoridae > Lycorma > Lycorma delicatula. The sequence continues at coordinate 25,273,121 of NC_134456.1, forward strand.
TTGTAAATAAAGAAGGAAGATTTAGAAATAATTTAAATCTTTCTTACGATTTTAATTAGTTGAGATTATTGTAGGAGATCGTCTGCTAACTTCTTGTTAAGCTATCATATCTGGTTTGTTTATTAAAAAAGAACTAACCTAAAAAACAATATTCTATTTTCAAGATAAAAGTAGAAATAGCAATCAGGAAATTATGCAACTGTAAAATACTTAAAACGTCGTTCTTAAAGGAAAAAAATAATTCCTTTAATTTCCTACTTTTATAAATCAGGCCCAAATTAAAAACTCTTATCAATTAATTATTAGCCTTTAATTTGGCAGTAGGTAGTTTCAATTAATGAAAAAATTCAAGATGAAAATATAAGAATTGAGGACGTGTTGTTTTTTTAGGGTAGTTTTCCTTCAAAGGAATGATTTGCAACGTGTGTGAAAATGGCATGCCTGACCGGGATTCAAACCCGGGACCTCCGGATGAAAGGCCGAGACGCTACCACTCGCGCCATGGAGGCCGGCTTTATTAGAGTAGTTATACTTTGGAATCGAAATTTTTCAGTCGGATGGAGTCGAAAAGTAATAAATTATTTCTTTCAATTTATTTTATTATTGAATTTTATCAAAAAGTTATTGTATTTGGCGTAATAAAAAAAAATCGCAAACTTCTTCCTGAATAAGAAATTATTAGATGATTCACTTTAATTTTCGAACAATTAAAGTGATAAAGTTAAAACTTTTCATTTTTTTACTAACAATTTTTTTCCTTGATGATATCACTATATAAGCTTAGATATGAAAATTTAATGTAAAAATGGAATATGAAAATGAATATAAGCATGAGATATAAAAATTAAATTTTTGTAGCGTATGAAAAATGCCTTGCCTGACCGGGATTCTAACCCGGGACTCCGAATAAAAGGCCGAGACGCTACCACTCAACCACGAAGATCAGAAATTAAATCTACACGTTAAATTAAAAATCTATTTTTTTTACCTAAATGAGAAATTAGAACCGTTATTATTCGTAAAATAATAGTACCTTAAAAAATGAATAACTGAAAATTTATTTTAAGATATTATACGAGTATTTATATTTTTTCGTTTGTAAAAAATCTTACCTGATAACTTATTTATTACATAAGTAATTCACCATTTAAGTTGAACGAATTCAAACCCAGAATCTTCCGGATGACAATGGTGAGCGACAAAAAACTTTCAACTTATTCCTTATATAAAAAAAAAACTTTCAGCAGCTATTACATGAAATTTCTCTTCCTTTCATAGTAAATAATAAGATGTATTGGTAGAATTTGTTATAAATGAAAAAAATCTATCTTTGGCCCAAGCTTATAACATTTCTGAGATATAACATTCAGATTATTTTTAATGAACATTATATGTATTGACCAAAAATGGTTTTGTTTTCGTGTAATTTTGATGTGTACAAAGACTATAAACTGCAACAAAAGGTAATCAAAACACATGATAAAGAAAGCGCGGTAAAAAGAAGCCAGGTGTTCATACTAAAAACGCTTGCTGTTGCTTAATGTGCGCAATAACGAAATAACTGTCAGTTGCATAATTCATCATTTAAGACAATAATAAAAAAAGGTTAAATTCTATTTTTTTCCTAGAGATTCTAACATGTTTAAGAAGTAGCTAATAAATAATATTTCATTTAATAGCGAAAATTAAGACAATAATTTTTCTTAAATTATTAATAATAGGGTAATTCACAAATTTATTAACTATACATTTCATAATAAAACAGTTGTAGGCTACCTGGTATGAGAAATAAGTCACCCGAAAATTGTACAGTCATTCTAAAATATAATCCAGGCTTACTAGAGAAGACGATAAAAATTTTTTTTCATATTGAAATCCGTATTGATTCGATCAGATTTAAATTCGGCTCACCCAACCGCCTCTCACAACCAGGTTGAGCCCTTTTTTTAGCAATCGGATAAAAAAAGATAGATCCGTAGTTAACACAAACATAATGGATGCTGTATGCTTCCTATATGCCGTTTATTGTACCCCAAAGATATCAATGAATTCATATACTCCGATCTTCTTTATTGTCTTTTCTCTAGATACAAAAGATTTTCTCGTGAAAAGTATCAATCTTTTCTTAGAGAAAATACTCACCCATTCTCAGAACTTGAAACATCTGAATTTACCCATTTGAATAAAGAAGATAATGGAGTTTAAATCCTTCAATGATATTGTAACCAAACCATCAAAATATAAATGAGATCTGTTCTTTGTAGTGATTGGCTGTATAACGAAACAACATTCGGTGTAATTTTATATAAAGTAACTTTAATAATTTCTTTTGTACCTAAGATTCCGTTTTACTTTTGACATGCATCATAGCTAAAAGAAAAAATCGTACAGGTAATGTAAAACATATTATAACCATTCAAATGAATTTGTTTAATCACTAATGATTACAATATGAATACGAATTAAAAACAAAATGTTCTGTAACAGGCTAGAACTATAGACGTACATGATAATATAAAAAAAACGAGTAGTAAAAAATACTCAATATTTAGATACTATTTTTCTACATGTTATAAAACCTTAGAAGGAAATTTATTCTTAATTGGATGCGATAAAATAATTCACACAAGTCAAAGTTTTGAGTAACAGAAAATAATTAACAAAATTTTCAATTTTTTTTAAAGTTTATTTGAAATTTAATTAAAATATTGTAAGATAAATATTACTGTTAACTTTTTTTCTGTCCTACTAATCAAGCTGAATGAATAAACGTTTATTTAACTAAAAAATCACTATATTTCAAACCTACTACTTTGTTTTATTTTTATTAATAAACAATAAAGAAATTATTTTGTTTAACTGAACCCAATGAAATTATTGCTACTACCCATTATTTCAAACGAAATACGTTCTTAATACCTCCGTACAAAATATTGTAAAATAGCAAGTTGAAATTATTAAAAAATAAACAAATAAATAATGATCCAGGAAAAAATCATATCTTTGATCGACTTTCAGGAAGCTTATGCTTAAGAGAGACTCTTTTTCAAACTTTCAGAGAATATGGGGTTTACCAGAAAACAATGAACCTCACTAAACTCACTTTCACAAACAGATTCTCTAAGGTAAATTTATGTAAGGAATAAGCGAGTCTTTCCTAGTTACGACAGAGTTGAAATAAGATAATTGAATATCACCAATCCTACTGAACTTAGTTTTGAACAAAATAATGAAAAATCTTTTGATAGGTGAATGACCCGAGTGAGAATATCGGATCCAAAAACCGAAACTTCAAAATAGGTTGCTTTGCCTTTGCTGATGACCTGACTCTTTTAGTTGAATCGAAGACAGACACAGTAGCACAAGTAGAAGAGTTAACAGGAATAGCTCAAAAAGCAACCTTGCACGTATCCTTTATCATAAAGGGATCATATTGTATCAAATTACTTATTCAAAAGACAGAAGGCGGAAAAAAATTCGGAAAGATAAATAACACCAACTACCTAGAAGAGATTATAAGTAGAAAATAAATACATAAAGCGTTAATTAAAGACAGAATATTATGACTGGAGAAACTTAAATTTATCATCAAACACATCCACAAGAAGAAAAATGTCTCCAATATCGCGTAATTAAGACAATATTATACTCTAATAAGAGCAGTAATCTTTTATGTCACTAAATCCTTACAGCTAACCGACCTCGAAAAATTGCTTGAGATCGAAAAAATTAACTAAGGAAAATCCACGGTCTAAAGTTAACAAAGAAGAATTCAGAATGAAATCTAACAAGGAGATATATCAAAATCAAGAAGATTTAGAAACAGCGATAAGGAGAAGAACGTTAAATTTCTTGGGATACGTGATCAAGATGGGCCGAAATAGGTTAAATAAATAAATTGTTGACGAGCTTTTTGAAAAGCAGATCAAATTAACTGAAATATATGGAAGAGAACTTCCAAAGAATATACTTGAAAGAAGAGGACTGTTGCTATAGAGATAACTTACGAGGAATAATTTACAATATAAAAGTTCTTGTGGTACAAAAAAGGAAAGGAAGAAAATGGACAGTTGAGCAAGAATGAAGCCATGCCTAAAAAGTGTGAAACGCATTGAAGTAGAGAAAAGAAGCTAAAAGAAGTGATATTTACTTGATCCTAAGGCTAAGGTTGGCCTTTTTGTATAAAAAAAAAAAGTAATGAAAATATATATTGTAAATTCTCGTATAGAAATAACAGAATATGATATAAAATGCTCGTTTATTCGTGGTGAGTTTTGACAACTGGAGAAAAAATACGTAACTTTATTTTTTTTTAAACAAAAATTCGATTGAAATAGTAAAAAATAAGATTTTTTCATTATAACTTGTTATGCTATGTATAATCTTTGGGTGAATTAAAAAAAAATTGTGTAAGATAATCTGAAAGCTGATTACAGCTTAATATAACAGCTAAGGTAGTAATGAGACAAGCGGTTAAAAATATAAAATAAAAAGTAAATAAATATATCTTAGGACTATTTTGTTTTAGACTATAAAGCTTTAAAATATTCTGTTAAAAAATACAGATTAATCTGATCACAAAATTCATGGAAATTATTTTGATATGATGTAAATTAAATTTAAACTATTTTATTTTTTTTTTAGGTATTATAATAATGTTAAATTATAATTTTTATAAATTCCAACACTACTACAATCCACAATTATATAAATTATAGAAACAAACATAAATAAATACTGTTTTTTACTGATTTTTTATATTCTCATTTTAATGAAATTTCCTTAAAAAATTTGTAATGAGAAATCATTGAATCCATATCAAATCCTGTAAAAATTGTTAGCAGAAAACAAGGTAAAGAACAAAAATTTTTTTTATCATGTTTGTATAACTTACAGAAAAAAAAACATATTTCCATAAATTTTTATATTTTATCAATTTGGAGAAGACGAATAGTAAGAAAGTAAGGGAAGAATCATGGGAAAAAATCAAATAATTAATAAATAACAAATTTCAATTAAAACAGGCGTAATTAAATTCCAAATAGAAAGGAATTATAGTTTATTAATACTCGCATACATAGTACTTTGAAAGTGCACAGGACTTCATGCTTTTTTTACTAAATCTTTGAAATTATTTTAAAATAAAATAAAAGTTACAAAATACAGTGATAAAAGAAAAAAATAGTAAAGTTATACTATTAATTAAATAAGGAAAGTAGAAGAAGAAAGTTCTCTTTAACAGTTATACCGGAAATTCATTAAAATTATTATAAATAAAACATTAAACAAGTATAAAATTAAATCTCTAAAAAAATGAACCGACGTTAAAAAATGAAGTAAAAATTATAAAGGATAATAAAATTAAGAATTTTAAAAAATTTCTGACATTTATAGCTCAAAACTTTTCGGGGGAACATGTCAAACAATTCTTTGAAAGAACCAAGTCGATAGATGCAATAGGTTCCGAGAAAATCGTGAACACACACCGCAAGATGAAACAAATAACCCCTCTTTTTCGCTTCGTTACGGTCAGGGGTCAATTATTATCATTTAATAATAAAAATGATGTTGATATTATAAATCAGTTTTTAAAATAATCAACGTTAAGTAAAAATTTACATTTAACATGTGAAAAATTACCATGAAATAAGTTCGACCCTATATCAGTGTTTTAATGAATGTTTTTAGTCAAGAGTGAAACGAAAGTAAACAATTTAAGAAAAATAAAATTTATTTTATGTTTCATTTTTTCAAAAAAAGAAACCGATTGAAAGCTCGGTTTGATTAAGATGAATGAATAAAAGTGTGAATCAACTCGGTAACATTTTCTTTTACATTCATATTGCTTAGTACTTCAAATTATATTGACGTTTGATTCAATATTCATTTTTTTCGGTAACTCCAGCGTATTTCGCAAAATACTACTAAAATAAAGTAGTAATAACCTATTAGATTTGAAAAGTTTAATTTTTTTTTTTTTTAATTCAGATTTGGCAGTGGATATTCTATTATTATGACGTCACAGTTACAGGAAGCAGGTGAGATAAAGTGACTTGAACCACCTGCCTTTTTCTTTTCTGTTGCCCCATCCTTTCCAATTAACATCTTCTCAGAGTAACGGTCAAAACAAATTGAACCACATAAACGGTCTTTAATGAACGAACGAAAACACCGCTGTTTTTACTACGTAGAGAGTCGGCTGTATTTTTTATTTATTTATTTTTATATATATTTTTTTTTAATACTTAACTAGGATAGGATAAATACTGATATAAACTCACTCTTGTGAGTTTATCGTATATCGTATCACTATTGTGATGTATATCGTAATTTTCATAATATTTTGTTAAAATTATCTTGTAAACCTAAAAAAAAGAAAGAATTACGTTTAATGGTTATTGAAATAACGTTAAAATAAGAAAATCTGCAAAAACTGTTTAAGAAAAAAAATTGGATTAAAATGTAAAACTAGTCGATAATTTGATTGAAAATCATTATCAGTAGTACTGAGAAATTAATATTAAAGAAAACATTTAAAAAAAAGCACACTTAGGATAAATAGAAAGAAAATTGACGATAATAAAAATAGTAGTTTAATTAGTTAATAAAAATCTTAGTGAAACATTAAAAAAAGAATATTTCTACGTGCATTTATAAACGAAAAAAAATTTTGACATAATATTATGAGATTTTTTAAAACTACGTCTGCGTAGTTTTTAAACAATATTTATGTATTTATTTAATAAACACAGGTACCATTATATAATGTTTTTATTTTATGTAAGCATTACATTTTTTTTAAAATATAAATTGCTTCTGATAAAAACTTTTTAACAATCAAAATGACCAACTAATTTTAAATTGTTATTCAATTTCTTTATCGTAAAATATTTTTGAATATTTTTTATTTTTGAATTTATTTTTAATCTATCTACATTGTCCATTATTGAAGTTAAGGGGTATTATAATACCAGGTTATACAAAAAGGATTTCATAATTTTAAAAACATATAAAAATTTATTGAGATAACTTACACGTTCCGTTGAGGTCTCATTTCATAGAAAAAGGGGGTCAGACAAGGATGTTCCCCCACCCCCGTTACCTTTTAATCTTTGCATATAACTAGCAGTTAATGATGTTAAAGGACAGTTTAGATAGTAAAAAGTAAAATTTAAACTTATTTAATTTGAAAATGAGATACGATCTTCCAATTCTTTAATAAAGTGGACAGTTACACAATTGCATTGCGCAGGTCACCACGTTGCATCACAGTTTTTGGTGGTGTCCGTATCAGCATTTTATACCTAGTTTTATATTAATTTTGTTTCACGTTGTTCAAGTAGATACGTGGTTAAGTGAGAATGTATCGGATCCGTAACCATGCACACATCGGTTCGAATCCGACTTCATATACATATATTAAAAAAATAATAATAATAATAATAATAATTTAAATATATTGATTTAATAATAATTATTAACTCTAAAATTTTTTGAATTAAAATCATAAGTACATCAAATTTTATTTTACTAATAACTTCTGATTTTTTTCTTTTCTTTATTCTTATTATTGAATTATTATTTATTGTAAATTATTTTTACAATCAGAGGTTAATAAGTCAATATATTTAAACTAAAAGAAAAGTTAAAATAAAAGAAGAAAATGAAATCGGATTCGAGCCGATGTGCTTTTGTCACCGTGTGTGTGATTTTTGTTTTAAAGCAGAGATGATCAAAATTTCCAATCCACATAATAAAAAATGTTTTTCATATTACTTCAGGATAAAATGAATAAATTATTCTATGCTGTTATCAAGAAAAACGTGTATTTGCAAAGTAAAATATTTACTAAGACGATAAAAATCCGGTGCTTATAAGATATAACAACTAAACAAATAAAGAAAAACATTTATCTTGCCTCTTCAATTTCCTGGTTCAGATCCGCAACGTTTATACTTCCTACATGCAGCATTGCATTTAACTGATACAAATACGTAAATAAAATATGTAAATGCAACATCAGTGGCAGATTTTAACCGTTGAAATATATTATGAGAAATCCTCTCGTTTATAAAAAAAAAAATTAAAACTAAAATAAGATTTATTATATTAATTACATGTTGAAAAGTTAACTTTTATTTATCAAAATATTCAGTCAGTGTTTATTTAGATAAATATCTGGGATTAATTTTTTCTTACGTGGTTGAGTTTCTTTGAGAAAGAAATTCTTACATGGTTGAGAATCAGTATAATAAAAGCTTTTAATATTTTCGTTACAAACCTTGAAGGTAAAAACTGATGACGAAAATAAGCAATTGATAAAAAACTTCTAAAATATTGTGTTTTTTTTATTGAAAGTTATTGAAAGTAAACGTAAAAGCAAAAGTAGATGTCTAAGCATTAATTTTTAACTTATTTAGAAATATAAAAAATTTCAGAATTGAACAGACAGAAAAGAATGCTTTTGTTAGATGGTGTGCTTAAATGTAACTAACAGATTAAGTTTATTATTCCTACTGCTTTCTGATAAAGTAACTAAAATATAATTACAATCTATATACAACTTTTTTTACAAATTAATAGTTAACTAAGGAAGTTTGTGGTTTATTTAAATTCAGAAGACTTCTTTTTAGATTTAACTTGATATATAAATTCAGTGAGAATAAATTCACTCTGTCACAATCATAACTACAGTACAAATATTTTGCGTAATAAGATCAAAAACATTCTAGTAAAAGCATATTTTTTACGCGGGTACCGTCACCTCCGTGTAAATCAAAGATCCAATTTTTACTTCCTTATACGAAGTAAAGAAAGTATTGTGATCGCGAAAAATTTCAGATTTCAACGGAAATATCCATTTTCACCATCCCTTAATCCATTTTGGCTAGTTTCGACGTGATTTTGTACGTACGTACATACGTATGTGACGTACGTATAATGTACATCTTTTGTGATGTCTGTACGTGTGTAATTATGTGTTAGAGCTTTTCAACGACATATCATAAGTGGTACTTACTTTCATTTGTTCCAGAATTATAGCCAAATGAAATTGTAATTAATGAAATATTTGGATCTTACAAAGAGAAAGCATCGGTCGAATCCGATTTCATCTCCTTATTTTTAACTTTTTTTTAATTTAAACATATTGATTTATTAATAATTATTAATCTCTGATTGCAAAAAAAATTACAATAAATAATAATTCAATAACAATAAAAATAAAAAAATGAAAAGTTATTAATAAAATAAAATTTTATGCAGTTAAATTTAAAAAAAATAAATTTAATAAACGTGCAAGAAAGTCGTGTGGTGTTCACGTCACATTTTTTTCATAATTTTTTTTATTGTTATTATTGAATTATTATTTATTGTAAAAGGTTTTTTACAATCATAGATTAATAATTATTAATAAATCAATATATTTAAATTAAAATAAAGGAAATGAAGTAGGATTCGAACCGATGTGCCTTCCCCTTGTAAGATCCAAATATTTCACTTGGCTATAACTTTGGAACCAATGTAAAAAAGTACCACTTATCATATATTTTTGAAAAGCTCTCAATTAGGGCTTATAACTGCAGTTAAGAAAAACTCCAAAATCCAACAAATTTGGATTTTGGTCTTTTTTGGACACTTTTGGTCTAGTAGATTGTAATAAAAAGGGGAGGTGTACAACTAGATGTTACAAAACTTTTAAATCCAAATACCAACTTCCTACGGCTTATAGTTTTTGAGTTATGCTAGATATGTATCTAGCATGTGCGTAAGTATGTACTTACGCACATATGTACGTACGTACGTAGACATCACGAGTAAACTAGGAAAAATAAATTCATGAATGGTCATAATTGTTATTTGCGTTGAAATCTGAAAACCAAAATTTTTTGCGATCACAATACTTCCTTTACTTCGTACAAGGAAGTAATAAAACAAAACTTTCCAGACTAAAGTATACATTCAGTTAATTAGAGGGAAAATAAAAATAAGGTGGTACATAAAATTAAATAACGATAAAATAACTTAAAAAATTTAAGTGTGCGTTCGCTTAAATTGTTCAACAGATCTTTTTATAATAATAAGTTAAATATTGCAATTATACACAGTATAACCGTAAATTTAAAATTCTCTAAATATTGTTTTTCTAGAAGAGATACCTTTAATGTAAATTTTAAAGAGTGCTTTCATATGAGACATTCATCTAATCTGAATTTGCGTTTATCCAACATTATCTTATCGCTTGAAAAATTTCGCTACTCACATAAATTTTATGAAGTCTTTTTTTAAAAATATATATGAAATTACTGCTTTCTATAAAGCTACTTAGAATGAAAGTGGTATAAGTCAAAAAACTGCACAATCTTAAGCATAGATTTGCGTTCCTTTCTACAGGCAAAAAGGGATTCAGTGTCCATGAAAAAGAAAGCTGATGTGATGGATCTGTTATCCTATATCCATCCAGTGCACCATGGGTTTTTCAACGATTTGAAAGTTACCAATATTGAAGAAACCGTAGACTCTCTGCCATTACATTATGAAGAGCAAAACAATGAACCTGAGGAGAAATCTTAAAAAGTGAGTTTTAAAAACAAATTTTACGAAATAAATCGGTAATCTTTCTAAGGCAACAGTGAAAATAAAACTATATTTTTACATTCATTTTAGTTTAATTTTTATAAATTATGACATTTAAAATTTTGTAAGACCTCCTAACTAACGCAAATGTGTGTAGTAATAACAAGAAGTAAAGGAGTTTTGTAAAATAAATAGCTTATTAGAATACCACTTAAAACTTCCTTTAATTAAAACCACTTCCAATATAGAATGACAGTGAAGTAAGTCACTTAAACTTTCTTTTTTTTCCTGTTCAGCCTCGGGAAATTACCTTTCAGGTATTACTGCAGAGAATGATACTTATGAATAAATGAAATGTAGTCTTCTACAGTCTCAGTTCGACCATTCCTACAGATGTGTGATTAATTGAAACCCAACCACCAAAGAACACCGGTATTCACGATCTAGTGTTCAAATCCGTATAAAATTAACTGCCTTTACTTTACTAGGAACGCTGGAACTTTTGAAGTCACTTAAAGCTACATAAAACAAACTATACGTATGTGTTCACAAAAAAAAACGTGCATCATAAAAAATAAGGTCTATGCTTGATTACATATACATTTCATCCAGTTAAATATATGTAATACTGATTTTTTTTACTGATGATTTCACAAAACCTTCAATTACACAAAACACAGTTAGGATGACTTACATCTCTTTCATTCTAACCAGCTCACTTAGCAACATATAAAATAATTTTGTTCTTTGCCGTCATTAGACGGAAGAACAATTGCCTCCGTTCTTATATATTTAAATAATGTCTACTTAGATTTGTTTCTTCTATAAAATTCTCCCCATATTGTTCAACGGAATTTCACCGTTCGATTTAATAGATGACCGAACTAAATTTTTTATTCTATTTAAACGATACTCTGTACTTGTGCAGATTTTTTTAATGGAATAAACGGAAAGAGATTAATAAACGGAATTTATTAATGTACCGTTTCCAGTTTGCAAAATTGATTTTATAATAGGTTTATAAAAGTAATAACAACATATTTCATCGTTATCTGGTGTCCTGTGTGGTGGCAGGTCCCTACTCACATCCATTTCTGTCTTATGCTTTCTCTGTCCTCTTCTTTTAATCTCTACTTTATCTTTATCTTTAACTTTAACTTTATCCTTCTTCTTTCTCGTTTCCTTTATCCTTCTCCTGAACCTTCTAATACAGCTGTCAAGATTTCTTAATTTAACCGCGTATTCCAACCAGTTTCTTTTTCTTTTGACTTGTTCCCACATAAGTACTCATTCTTCGTTTTATGTTCATTACTTCGTCATTCCTTACTTTATCCGTCCATCTTATTTTTCCATCCTTCTCCATAACCGCATTTCAAAAGCTTCGATTTAGTCCTTTTCCTTCTTTATCGTTCACGCTTTTCTTTAAACTTAAGTTCAAACTTTTACTACATGGTAATTCCCTCTTTTTACTGAAGGCTTCCTTTGTCCTGACTATTCTTCATTTTAAAATTCATTGTCACCATAATATCAAAATATCTGTATTTGTTTTCTATTTTTCTTTCAGTTTCTTTACCATTAATTTTTTTCTATTCTTTACTTCCATTACTTTAGTTTTTCTTATATTTACTTTCATTTTATACTCTTTCACGCCTTCCTTCAGGATTGTTAACAATCTTTGAACAGCCTGTGTTCTTTCAGCTAGAATTACCATATCATCAGCAAGCCTTACACATCTTATTGTTTGTCCTTTTATACGTATTCCTTCTAATATAATTTGTTAAAATATAATTTATAACAATTTTCTTATTTCATTTTCCTAAGCAGTCGGGATCCTTTGAGATGTTTAAAAACCAGTTTATCTGCCACTTTGCAACCTAACAAAGTAATACGGCCAGCATTATTTTTTTAAGCATTTTATTTCTAAAATTGTGGGAGGTCCTCGAATAAAAACATGAAAAAATATTTTATTTCCTAAATTTGTCAATAATATGTCGTAAAACTTGTCAAAACCGGTTTAAATGATTGATAATGTTAAATTTCCTTTAGATAACTGCTAAATTATTTCCTAGTGGTGTATTAAAAAATTATCGGAATGCATATAAAAAAAATTGCAGCAGGCAGAAAGAATGCGCATCTGCCTGAATCTCAGTATTATAAAAATATACTGTAAAATATATCGTTAAATTAAATATTGCTTCTTAAGTGTATATATATATATATATATATATATATATATATATATATCATAAAATTAGAAGACTGAATAAAATTATAAAAAGTTTTTTCTAAAAACTATTTTTAATTTTTGGCCTATTTTATTGAAATAGTACTAAAAGAAGACAAAAATTAAAATAAAAAAAAACAGGTTGTTCTTGTTTAGTGGTTTTTTTAAATCTATCTGAACGAATTGGACTTGCGTGTATACCAATACTATATTCCTGTATAACCACAATAATCTTCTGCATGGGAACTACGCTACAGCAAATTGTACTTAAAAATCTTCTTACGATAACGATATATTGATATAACCAAAATATTGAAGTATCAGATAGTTTATCTTCTTCTTCTTACGATTCCGAATAGGCATTAAACATGTACCAACATGAAGCAGATTTATAACCAACTTTCAGCGGTCTGCCTACACGTCCCTTTCCTCTTGGTTTATAATTAATCATTTACCTAATCCATCTATCATTATCCAGTCTAGATAATGATAATGTAATAATAAAGAAAATCTAGATGTTTTGTTTCCCCAGTACTCTTCAACCAAAGTTGGCGAGCATACTCCATCGCCAGGATCAGCTCCCAATAGCAGATCCAGTAATAACCACGAGTCAGATAGTGGTTGTTAATTAACATTAATCAACATTTAATTTAATTAATATTCATTAATTAAATGTTTTTTGGCTATGTTAAATCTAGGAAAAAGATATTTATATTAAAAAATACCAGTAGCATGTACAAAGAACGAGCATCTGTTGCTTAATATTACGACCGTAAATTAGAATCAATAAATCAAATCGACAGATTATTATTTTACAAAATGACATCGTAACAAAACAATGGTAAATTTTAAAAAGGATCTACATGTTAATTCTTAATAAAATAAAATTTGTAATTGCCAAATTCTAATATCCACTGGATAATGTTATCGTTTATTTTGTTGAGAAATTGTTTTTGATCAAAGTTAAAGTAAAAACAAAGCTAGAAAACAAACGTTTTATAGGCTTACCGAAAGAAAAAAGAAAATTATTATCCTCTTAAATATTCTACGTACACAGATTTAAGATAAAAATTCATAGAAATGAACCGTCAATTTCATAAACTACACATAAAAATTTTGTCTGTTCAATTTTAATTTTATTGACTGCTTATAAGAGCGTTGTGTTTTATATTTTATAGTGCATTACCAACATCATTAGTAATTACGATGATATAACGACTTCAAAAGAACCATAAGAATTGAGAAATTATTAAAATTAGTAACCAGAGATTCGACAGCTGAATTTAAAACACTACGAAGAGCAACAATTTAACTTTTTTTTTTTTAAATCTGCTTACGGGTTTTGCGAATTATAATCAACCAAATAAACGTATTCAACATCACAGTTTTAAAAATAAGTTTTTGAAATTTAAAAAAAAAAGTTTCAGAAATAAAGTAAACAAATATTTAAAAGTAACCTAAAAACAAAATAAAACAAAATAGACGTAAACAGTTACGTATATCTTTAAAATTCTAATTGTCCATTTGATGAGATATTTACTCTGATACTCATCCTGACCCCCGTAGGGAAATACACTCACCGCCGCCCCCTCCGTTCCGAACCCTTATGGGCTTTACCGGAGGTCATCTTTGAAACCTTGACTTTTGTCATATTCCAGTCCGGCTATGCCAGAATGCCACCGGTGCGAATGCCACGTGTGACATTCCCATCGGCGTACTACTATTTAATGAACTCAAAACAAAACACATCTCACCGAGTCTTAAGTAAGACTAAAAGGACCTAACTAATCAAAGGAATTGAACTACCTACCCGTAGAAGGTAAAAGTGAGTTCAATACACAACACGAAACATACAAATATTAACAAGTAACAATAACAACACAGTAGCATTGAAACAAAACAAAGGACAAAAAACAACAAAAACTTAATTTATAAAACAAAACATCAAAAAAAACAGAATACAAGAGAAATCCAAGCAGAGCTTTAGATCCCCTCAGGAATCCTTTCCTTTGCTAAGTACACTATAAAACTCATCATTATTGCCCATTCGGCCTGGCTCCTCCAGTTTACACGGAGATCCAACGCCGACCCAATAAGATCAAGCCGACAGATGGTCTCCGATCATATTAACTTGTACTTCGAGTACTCACATAGAACATGGTAGGTGTCGTTCAATCGTCCACGCTGAGGGCACATCCCAAAATCTATCAGGCCGAATTTCTGCAGTCTGTCCCTAAAAGCACCGTGGCCGGAAAGAGATTGCGTCACATATTTATTAGGGTGTACCCAAGAGGCGTTCCGCAAACCGTATTTGGAGAGAGATCATGCGTAAAACGCCCACCATATGTCTCATCCCATCTGATCAGCCACAAGGCATTGCCATGTTGTTCAATTTCTCGAACTTTATCACAGGTCAATTCACTGGACTTCTTAGCAACATATCACTGTTGCATCTCAGACGCAATCAAGACTATCGGTTTCACGCCTGCAATCACCAAGACTTCCTCCAATGAAATAGTACGGTAACCACCCGTTACCGTTAACAATATTAGGCGTCGAGCCCTAACCCACCGGGTTGGTCTAGTGGTTAACGCGTCTTCCCAAATCAGCTGATTTGGAAGTCGAGAGTTACAGCGTTCAAGTCCTAGTAAATCCAGTTATTTTTACACGGATTTGAATACTAGATCGTGGATACCGGTGTTCTTTGGTGGTTGGGTTTCAATTAACCACACATCTCAGGAATGGTCGAACTGAGAATGTACAAGACTACACTTCATTTGCACTCATACATATCATCCTCATTCATCCTCTGAAGAATTATCTAAACGGTAGTTACCGGAGGCTAAACAGGAAAAAGAAAGGCGTCGAGCCCGTAAAAATATGTCCCAATAATTTTTATATTCTAGCCTATCCGCCCAAACAGGCGCCGCGTATAGTATAATAGCCTCGCACACACCTTTATACAGAATGTTCATGGTCTTAAAGTTAAGACCCCAATCAGGATTGACCACACGTTGAATACCGAAGAAGCCATTGAAGGCTCTCTCCGCTACATATTGAAGGTGCTTCTTAAATTACAGTTTCTCATCAAGAAACACCCCATGGTACTTCTGAACCTAAACTTCCTTTATACGTTGGCCTGCCATCGAAACACGGACACGCTGACTCTCTGCCAAACGGCCTTTGAGGAACATCGTCGTGAACTTTTCCGAGCTAAACGTCATCTTGTGTTGATGACCGCACAGCTCAACCATCGTGCAAGCCCAAGTGGCTCAGAGTCAACCGCCCTGATATGAAATAAACCGTTGTTTATTTTAATTTGATATTATTTCTTTTTTATAAAAGAAAAATCACCTTGCTCTATGCTTGTTGTGCCAGTCTGCTTTTGATATGTAATTGAATTTGTATTTTTACAACATTTAAAATTATACTAAATAAATAAATATCACAATATTAATATATATATGTTTTCCCATTTTAATGTTCAACTTTTCATTCTCCTCTTCTTTGTCACGTTTCATTAACTTTTTTGGTTTTATTCTTATTTGCTTCCTCTATGAATCATGAGACCTTTCCGTTGATGAAGGAGCTTGATTGTTCAGTGAAACAGAGTATCTGGACCGAAGATGCAACCATATCGGAGAGGTATCTGTTCAGAGCCAGATTAAGTAATGATTCCTGAGAGAAGGCAATAGCTCTTTCAGTAGTTGTTAAGGCCGTAGGTCAGGACGACTTAAACGGCCATATCAACTTCACTCAGTCCTCTGAGTACTACGCAGCTGAAAGTAATGGAAAACTACAGCTGCTTTTTTTCCAAGAAAATGTAGCTCTCTGCATTTTCATATAGCAATGATGGAGGCGCCTTCCTTAGTAAAATATTCCGGAGGTAAACTATTCCCCCGTTCGGATCTCCGGTTGGGGATTACTAAGGAAGGAATCACCAGAAAATTAAAAAAAAACATTCTACGAGTTGGAGCGTGGAATGTTAGAAGTCTAAAAAAGGTTGGTAGGTTAGAAAATTTAAAGTGGGAAATGGTTGAGGTTAAATGATGATGTATATTCGAGGAAATTGACGAAGCAATTAAACACATAAAAGGAGATGATAACTTAATAATAGTTGGAGATTGGAATGCAAGCATTGGAAAAGGCAAGGAAGGAAACACAGTGGTGAATATGGGATGGAATGAAAGAGGGGACCGACTTATAGAGTTTTGCACGAAGTATAATTTAGTAATTGCCAAAACCCAGTTTAAAAATCATAATAGAAGAATATACACATGGAAAAAGCAGGGGATACTGCAATATCATGGTTAAGCAAAGATTTAGAAATCAACTCGTCGACTCCAAAACTTACCCTGGAGCAGATATTGATAATGACCATAATTTAGTGATAATGAAATGTAGATTGGGGTTTAAAAACCTGAAGAAAAGGTATCAGATGAATCGGTGGAATTTAGAGAAGCTTGAGGAACAGGAGGTAAAGAAGATTTTTGAGGAGGACATCGCAAGAGGTCTGAGTTAATAAGATAAAGTAGAAAATATAGAAGAAGAATGGGAAAATGTTAAAAAGGAAATTCTTAAATCAACAGAAGCAAACTTAGGCGGAACAAAGAGAACTGGTAGAAAACCTTGGATTTCAGACGATATATTGCAGCTGATGGATGAACGTAGAGAATATAAGAATGCTTGTGATGAAGATAGTAAAAGGACCTATTGCAATTAAGAAATACTATAAACAGGAAGTGCAAACTAGCGAAAGAAGAGTGGATTACAGAAAAGTGTTCAGAAGTGGAAAGAGAAATGAATATTGGTAAAATAGACGGAGCATGCAGGAAAGTTAAGGAAAATTTTGGGGTACATAAATTAAAATCTAATTTGGTGTTAAAAATAGGTGGTACACCGATTTATAAAACGAAAGGCAAAGTCGATAGGTGGGTGGAATATATTGAAGAGTTATACGGTGGAAATGAATTAGAAAATGGTGTTATAGAGGAAGAAGAGGAAGTCGAAGAGGATGAAAGTGGAGAAACAATACTGAGATCTGAATTTAAGAGAGCATTAAAAGATTTAAATGGCAGAAAGGCTCCTGGAATATACGAAATACCTGTAGAATTACTGCGCAGTTCAGGTGAGGAAGTGATTGATAGATTATACAAACTGGTGTGTAATATTTATGAAAAAGGGGAAGTTCCGTCAGACTTCAAAAGTATTATTCATGATACCAAAGAAAGCTGGAGAAGATAAATGTGAAGAATACGGATCAATTAGCTTAACTAGCCATGCATAAAAAATCTTAACTAGAATTCTGTACAGAAGAATTGAGAGGACAGTGGAAGAAGTGTTAGGAGAAGACCAATTTGGTTTCAGAAAAAGTATAGGGACAAGGGAAGAAATTTTAGGCCTCAGATTAATAATAGAAAGAAGATTAAAAAAAAACAAACCTACATACTTGGAATTTATATACCTAGAAAAGGCATTCGATAACGTAGACTAGAATAAAATGTTGAACATTTAAATAAAATTAGGATTCAAATACAAAGATAGAAGAACGATTGCTAACATTTACAGGAATCAAACAGCAACAGTAATAATTGAAGAACATAAGGAAGAAGCCATATTAAGAAAGGGAGTCCGACAAGGATGTTCCCTATCCCGTTACTTTTTAATCTTTACATAGAACTAGCGGTTAATGATCCTAAAGAACAATTTCGATCCGGAGTAACAGTACAAGGTGAAAAGGTAAAGATGCTACGATTTGCTGATGATATAGTAATTCTAGCTGAGAGTAAGAAGGATTTAGAAGAAACAATGAACGGCATTGATGAAATCCTACGCAAGAACTACCGCATGAAAATAAACAAGAACAAAACGAAAGTAATGAAATGTAGTAGAAATAATGTAGATGGACCACTGAATGTGAAAAAAGCAAGAAAAAAGATTATGGAGGTAGAAGAATTTTGTTATTTGGAAAGTAGAATTACTAAAGACTGACGAAACAGAAGCTATATAAAATGCTGAATAGCACAGGAAAAACGAGCTTTTTATAAAATAATAATAATATATATTAATTGAAGATTATAAAAATAACACCATCTTCCTGTGAAAAGCCCAAACTTTTTTTAAAATAATATTTTTTTGTAATATTAAAAAGGAACGTTTTATAATTTTCCAGTTACCAGTTTTATTTATTTTATAAATGCAGATGAAAGCTTTTGAATGATTGATGAATGTTGGTTAGGTCTTCATTTATAATTTTATTCATTTAAAAACATAAATACTTGTAAAAAGTCTGAAAATTTATATTTATTTCAAAGTGAATCATTTAATGAATAACAAAGTATCTAATCTCATTCAAAAAATAAACAGAATTAATTAGAATGAAAGAACCTATCAATATTAGTATATAGCCGCTAAAATAAATTATTTAAATCATACACCTATACGCTTGTATTATTTAATATCGTATACATTAAAGCAATTTATTAAATATACTTGTTTATGCAAATCTTAAACGTTTTACTATTTATATAAAAATAAATTTAAATTTTAAATGAAGTGATTTTAATTTTAAATTAAATGAATAAGCTTAACTCAATTTAAAATAATATGCAGTGCTAACTAATAATTTAAATTTGTTTAACAATAAATCTATATGTATTTAATCTTTAAATAAATTATTTTAATTATTACAGAATTACGTACAACTAATTCTTTGCCAATTCAGTAATAAAAGTGAAACGTTGTTAAACTTTTAGGAAAAGCAAACAGTTAGCTGTTGGATAAAAATATAAGTAATATTGTTACGGTTCACGCTTGTGTGTCTGTATGTATTTATATGCACGCGCGCTGGTGATGGTAGTGAATACGGGAAGAACAGGAGAGCACAGCACCACATGTTAGAATCTGACGGTATCAGCTGGCTTGCGGCATGCGGCCACCAGGCGGCCCCGCAGTGTCTGTCATTTTCCGGCGACGAACTGACATCAAAATTGATTTTTTTCTTTTTATTTAATCCTTTTTTATAATGCCGGTCAAAAACCTTTAGTTTCTGGATATTAGGATATAAACTAGAAAGTAATGTATTAAACATTTTTTAGATTTTCTGTTATGATATTTTTTTATTACAATTTTTTTTTTTGTTTGGATTATTTCAAAATCTGAATCGAACACCTAGTCCGGTTAAAAAAAAAAACAATTAAATTATTACAAAATCGAATGTGAAGATTAAAGTAGAGTAGATGTAATTAAATAATATTAACATAAAAGATTCATCCGTTTTAATTTTTCCCTTCTCCTTACTTTTAGCGCTTTCTAAAATATTTCCTTTATCAGAAAGTATATGTGAAAATATAAATTAAAGTCATAACTAAAAAAAAAGTTAACAACACAGTTGTTTCTGATGCACGGCTTACACACACATACAAACAAAACTTAATTTAATTTATCATTTTATATAAATATAATTTTTTTTTCGTTTATTTAATTCAATGATTCTAACTAAAACGGACGCGCATACCATATTTCATTCGAGTAGGTGTGGCGGTACTAGCGGCGACGGTCGGCACTAACTAAATTAATGTAATATCACAACTGCAACTGACAAAGAAAAATTTTGCTTGTACGGTCGACAAACTGGTTTAGCCTCGAGACTTAACGCACCAGATACATAGTCAACCAGGCGATCGAGTTCGAGACCCAGCCAGACCGAGTTACTTTATTACACTCTAAATATTATTCATTTATTTGATTCCACCGCTCACATGTGACATCACAACATAGCAGTATTTTAGAGCATTTTTTGGAGTCGGGGTGCAATTTTGTGAAAACTTTTTTTGCAAATATTGTGACTTTTTAATCGTTAACAAATGTTCCAAAGAAAAATATGACCTTATTTAGGCGGAATCTTGAGATGCTGATCATGATGTTGCTCTTGCTCTATAACATTACTCCCTTGACTTTTTAAGTTGAAAATCAATGTCCCGCATATAGTAGAAGTAATCTGACCAAGTTTTGTCAAAATCGGTCCAATAGTTCTGGAGATATAAGGTGATTTAGAGGCTAAAATCTAACACAAATACGTGCATACAAACATTAACATCCGGAAAATTTCTATCCGGTTTTTTGGGTTCCTTAGGAGTCAAAACGTCAAGATCCGATGAAAACCACGTATGCCCAAATCGTACCGATTACTTTACTCTCCCTTCTAGAGCTATACCTCTGCTATAGCGCTATCTACATGGGAAAGTAAAATATAATAATAATATAGAAAATTATGTTTAGCACGTTGGTCAGTAATTAAAAATGAACTATTCAAGATTTCCCTATGTTTGAAGAAGCAGAAATAAGCCTTAAATATAGGGAGAAAAAAATATCAAACCAGTAGTAAATGGGAAAACTAATCAATATAAATAATGATCCTTAAGACATAATACTGAATCATATTCTATTATTTAGTCGTTAAATATTACTTTCATTATTTTAAATTTTTAAATTGAGATTATTTACAGTTAAAGTTACTAAAAAGAGGTATTTTTACCGAAACTAACCCATTTGTTTAGGTTGCTGTAAACAAAAAATAATGTTGACCCTCGTGGGTAAGTAGGTAGATTCTCGGTATTTCGTGCGGAGTTCCTGGGTTTCAATCCGGTCAGGCATGGAATTTTTAAGCTACCAATTTCCACCGGGCTAATAATCATAGCTGTTGATGGACACTCATTCATAAATAATAAAAAAAAAACTGTTTTCTCTTATTACATTGTAAATAAAATTAAAATTATAACTGCACACGCGCGCGCGCACCTATTCGTATAAAGAGTTACTTTTTACAGATTTTACATAAAAACACTAAATTCATTCTTAGTTTAGGTCCCAGAATTACAGTCTGGCCTCATTTTACTGAAGGAACAGAAATCAAAGGAATCTTTCGCTATCTGACACTCGCTAACGAAGCACTTCCGAACCTATGATTTTATATGAAGTTTCTGCTTTATTTTCACCAGCAGAACATGTCCTGAAAGTTTTTTACATTCTTCAGTGACGCTATATATATATATATATATGTATGTATGTATGTGTGTGTGTGTGTGTGTGTGTGTGTGTGTGTGTGGGGGGGGGGGGAGTTTAGTGGCTGTGTATGTAATAATAACTAGTATTTTACTTAACTTGTTTTATTACTAATTAAATAATTTATATTTAGTTATTTATTTTTCATAAGATAAAAAAATACATAATAAATAATGTATTTCGATGTTTTAGATTTAGTGCAGTTATTTTTCTAATATCGTGATTTAGGTTCAATACCTCATACGTACTTTCTCAATGCCAAATATTGTTTGTAAATTTTTTTTAAAACCATTTTACTAGTGTTTTATTACTTTTGTTTTAATTAAAATGCAGATATTAAATAATCATTCTTAAACAATTTTATTACTAAATCTCAATACCATCTTCAAATAATAAACTCTCTTATTTTAATAGTGAAAAAAACGATTGTTTGATGAGAGAATGATTTTTTAAATAAGTTATCACATTTTAATGAATTTTTTTTTTTAATAATGAAAGATCAAAAATAAAAAGAAAGATCTCTTTTATAGGACTTTTCATTTATTTTGTATTTTGTTATAGTAGAAGTTCATTGAAGCGAAAAGAAAGGAAAATTTCTTAATCCTAAAAGGAATGTTGAAAGTGAAGTGTAAACAACATCACTGATGACGAAGAAGAGAAGGGAGTGGATTCTACAGAAAGAGTAGAAGAATTAAAGATAATAGCTTACTGATGCGGTGGTGATCTGACCAGGTAGGCGCGTGTCTTCAGTTAAGTGTAGGATGAGAGGGAAGTTAGTCAACCACATGTCGTAGCGGTGCGCGGTGTCTGGCGCGTGCCACCGGGCAGATGTACCAGCCAACGAGTCTGGCTAACGGAATGCAGCCGGAACGCCCTTTCTAAAAAATATAACCTCGCAAAATATAGCTGGTGTAACTTGTATCTTGAACCGTTAGAAATCTGCAACAGTATTATGTTAGAATCTGATATGCAAATACAGTCGTAAAATTATATCTTGACTTTTATCAGTAATTTAATTTATTTTTTTTTTATTTTTATTTAAATATTCTAGTGAATTAAAAAAAAACGAGTTTAAACGCTTGATAAAATAATAAAGGATAAATACCAACAATTTTTGTATAATATCTTATTGAAAACTGCATGAATTTATTACAATATAAATTAAATAAACAAATAACTATTTTGAGGCTTATGTAAAACATACTGAAGGTACAGAATTCTTGTGATGAATACATGTGCATTATCAATTTATTTGGTCAAGTTATTTAAGCTACGAATTTAAAATTTGTTCGACCTTAAATTGAGCTTAACTAAAAAACGACTCAACCAATTTTTATTTTTATTTAAAAAAAAAAACGAAAACAAACAATCTTTATCAAATATTCATATGCACAACTTCAGGTACACTACACTACTTCAGATATTCTATTGTAGTACTGTATCTGAAGTATCTAAATTTCAATGAAATTGATCTAGTAATTTTGGAGATTTTTGAGCCACAAAGTTTTATAGGAAAACCGATTTTAAATGAATGGTATTTTTGTACTCCTCATACCTCAAAATATAAAGAAAATTTATTTTCACCCCCAACCCCACCGTACGATCGAAAATAATACCTTTTCTTCGAAAAGTCGGTAATAAAAAGAAAATAAACTGACTGAATTCATTTTCAATTTTTTGTTGTTATTTTATAGAACTGTGGGTAAGCATTTTTATATGGACTAAAAACTTAATCCTTCTGACTTTATGAAAATTTTGTTGGTGAGTGGGTTTTTTTTTAGTTAAAAATAATAGTGTTTTTATTATATAGAGGATAATGAACCTTCATAAAAAAATGGTTTACTAAATCTAAATTTTATTAAATTCTTAATTTCAGTAAAATTACTTGAAAGATATATATTATTCACTTGCATAATTTAAAAACTTAATCATTTATTTTTTTTTTATTTAGCAAATTTTATAAATAGGTCCAACGTGAATTAACTGCGTGAAGAAATTTTACTACACTTTCTATATAGGTTTTCAAAAAAAATTAATGACGAATTATATAATACTTAAAATTTTAGTAAAGTATTTTCAAAAATATTGTACGCTTAAAAACTTTTATAAAAAAAAAATAATAAATAAATGAAAACTTTTATAAATAGTAATCCTGCAAATGAACAAAAATTTCGATTTAATTTCATTTCTTTCACTTGCATTTTTGTCAAACAAAAGGTTTACAAACATAACCTCAAAAAACAACGTTCTCGTTAAATTCACTCCCTTAGCTTCCACTAGAGATTCGTTTTTTTCTATCAGAAAATATGTACCTTGATTCTTGTTAACGCATACTTTTATCTCAACTCGCACCCTTGAGTTCCGTACTTATGTATCGTTTTGTTTCGTATCATATCGAAAAAAATTGATATTTCGTCAGCGTTGCAAGTTTATGATAAATCATAAAATCTTGTGAAATTTGAATTAACGTAACGTCAAAAATAAGTAAATTTTTCGAGAAATTACCTGTAATATTTTACAAAAAATTGTTAGTCTTCATAGGAAAAAGTAATTTCGTTTCATATATCTTATAATTCAAAACCTATCTGTTTTAAAATGTATTAAAAAATATATATTTAAAGATCGAAAAAAAAAATTTATAAGTTATTTTATCTACCACAAACGTACTCCATAAATGTTTTTCCAAATTTGGAAGAGTTTTCAAATTTCGCTCCCAGTTGCCAGTTTTTCCCTATTAGTACTAACGAAACCACTCTTTTGTTTTGTCCAGTAATGAATATATAATTCATTTATACAATAGTCTCATGTAACTGTAAGGTAACCAACCATTTTCTCCAAGTTATATTTCATGTACTTTAAATGTAACTTTAAAATTAAAGTGATTTACTTGAATTCAATGTTCGTTCAGTAACTTATGCATTCAATAGCTCACAAGATATCTACTGTTCAAATCCTAATAAAGGCAGTTACTTTTTTACGAATTTGAATATTAGATCGGGGATACCGGTATTCTTTGGTGGTTGGGTATCAACTAACCGTACATCTCAGGAATGGTCGATCTGAATCTGTACAAGACTACACTTGTTCACTCGTACAAGCACACATATCATCCTCATTCATTCTCTGAAGTAATACCTTACAGTGGTTCCGGAGGCTAATCAGAAAAAGAGAAAGAAATACCTACTTTTAATAATTACAACAATATGAACTGTATTTTAAAATCTAACTGAAAAGCCTATTTAAATTTTTGTATTCTTGTAACAAACAGTAGAATGGGATTTAGGCCTACAGGTTCATAAACTGGGGAAAAAACGTAGACACCTTAATTTTATTCAATAGAAATTATGTCCACTTTAAATCCTTTAAACTTACAAGAGCAATTCACAGTAGTCTAAAATAGACTATTTCTTATCCTAAAATCATTGAAAAAAGTTAGAGATAGTCAATTTTATGAATAAATAATTATTTATTTTTAAATTGGCTAACAGATTGCATCTTAGGAGCAGAGTATAATTATTTACAAAAAGCAATTAGCACTCACTTGCTGTTTAATATTATATATATTTTCTTAAGTTTAACATCTTAGCAGTCTCTCTCTCTCTCTGTGTGTGTGTATGTGTGTGTGTGTGTGTACTAGACAGTTGGGCGAGTGAGCCCTGGCTCTGTGACTCTCCGGTGCCTCCAGCGGTCAAGGGGCCACCCAGAGCTCGTTTCACTCTCATTCCAGTCTGGCCAGAGGGCTCCGCCCCCTGGATCGCCGCATTGTTTATTTCCCTCATGGTTATGAGAATAATACTGAAAAATAATAATTAAAGTATTTTATAGTAACCTGAAAAAGAAACGAAATTGCAATCACAGAATAATATTAACTAAGGTACGCAGACCTTTGACGAGAAAAACTCCACAACCTATTTCTGTTGCCATGGTGACAGAAAAAATAATGAGGTTAAAGAATTAATTTTCTTTTAATTAATATATTTAATTCACAGCTTCATTCCCAAGATGACTAGAGCCTGATCTATGGTTTAAAACCTTCCCTGGGATAACACGAATGTATTCTGCTAATTTGAAAGAGATCGGTTCTTGCGTGCTGAAGAGATGGATTGGTTCTTGCGTGCTGTTGCAAACAAACTTTCTTTATTATACTACATAAGAAGACATATAATTATTTTTCCTAAATATAAGTCGTTATTTGATAGCAATAAATCTCATACGAAGAGAGTCAAGTATAAATTCTTTAAATTTAATTATTTTTTTCAGTAATCCAAAATATTGTTATTTAAGGCTCAAGAACTGATGTTATAATAGATACCCTTAAAACATAATTAAATGTGTGTTATTTTTTTAAACATTTTACTGGATAAAAAATAATATTATATTATATTATTATATATATATATATGGTACATTTTATTTATAATTAAAAAAAATAAGTGGATAAATAAAATAATAATTAAAGTCTTAATAAATAACTTAAACATTTTTAATAGTTAGATTTTAAGTTCTGTGTAAATAAAAGAAAATTTCGTATATATCATTACCAAATAACCTTTTCGTTTATTAAAATGGTGTAAATAGTTGATAAAATAAATTTTATCAAGTGTGTTACGAAGAATGTAAATCTCAGTAAAAAATTAATTTGTCTGTTTGTTTTCTAATAACAATCAAGGTTTTTTCTTGAAATGTTTACTAAGACAACTTACCAATAATACAGATGTTCATTCGCCGTGTCATTTTCAACTAAAATTTATCAAGGATGTACGTATAAAGACAATTTTAACTAAAATTCTTTAACGTTTATATAATAACATTAATTAATTTTTTTTTATTAAAACTTAAATCGATACAAGGTAATTGATAGAAAAATTCATTAGTAAGTAGAATTTTAATGTAGCTTCTGAATATAAATGAATTATTAAATGGAGTATTTTATATTTCAGAATAATTCAGTACATGTTTAGTTTACACTGGAACTGAATAGTCATGAGAAAATCAAACAATGACGCACCTCCATTATTAAGATAGGAGATGTATGTTGTTGAGACCTATGAAAATGAATCTAAATAAACAAATAAAAAAAAATCTTTCTCGGGGTAGGGACTAGGTATTTTTATTTGTTTAGTTTTATTTTTACCAGTATTGAATAAGTAATATCAGTTATAATGTAGGTCAGCCTATATGAAATCATAAGTCTGCTTCGAGATAATAGATATGGCCTCTTTGTATGGTCTGCTCGTAATATTTAATTTAAATTATCTTTTTCAAACGTTTATAAAAAATTGTTTTTTTTTTTATCTCTTGGACTTTCCATAAACCAAAAATTCCACTTTTTAATTTATGTACCTTAAAATTATTGAAAAAATAGCACTGAAAAATGAAATCAAATTTTAAAAGTCATAAAAATGTATTCAGTTTTATTACACTCCCAAAATCAGAAATTACTTTCCTCAGGAAAGTAAGAAAAGTAGAATTATTCGAAAACTTTTATTAGCTAGAAAATTATAAACAAAATCTTTTATTACATTTCACCAAAATCTCTAACAAAAACAATAAGTTTTGTTTCTCATTCATGTAGCTCAATAATAACCCAGTTATTTGTTCCTATGTTGTCTTTTCTTTTTTAATTCGTTAAATCGTCATGAGATTTTGTATGATTTTATCGTCTATTTAGTTAATTACATACTTAAATATAAATAAAAAGTATGATTTAGACTCGATAACTATTGGAAATAACGCGGATTAGAGGAATGTTAAAGATTTTCTTCGACTGTTCATAAGAAGGAACACTTAATGAAGACAAAATGAACAAATATAATACTATTATATACTATAACATCTATTCTATTTATACTATAATATAAAGAGGAAGAGGATTTTTTTTTGTTCCGGATAAACAAAAAAACTACCCCTATCGCTATTAAATTTTTACCCATGTTTCTTGGCACAAATAAGAAGGTTTTTAGATACATTTCATCTCGAAAAAAGTTATATATATGTAGTAGATTTACCGATTGAATTACAGAATCGTAAACTGTGAGTGTCTATCATTGTGTGAGCTGGGTTTTAACGGAATGATTATGAATATCTAAACACCAATTTCTAATTTTTTCAAATTCCGAGTTTCAAGGGTTTAAATGGATTTTTGAATTTTTTTGGCAACCCTGTTATTTTTTTTAATTTCTCGGTAACAAATGAAGAAATCAACCTGATTCTTGGTGAGTGCAGTCTTTTTGGGTCAATAAACCTATTTCTAACTTTTTGAAATTCCATCTTGAAAGGGAATGAAGAAAAGTAAAAAAAAAAAGTTGAACAATGATTGTAAATTTTCCCAATCCTTATTATAGTAAACGAGACATTCATTAGATGTGGGGTTGCAAATACTCTTCAGAAAAATATTCAAAAAACATTTTCGGGTTTTTTTTATTCCAATTTTTTTAAGGAGTGTGAAGATATTCGGCACTGTGTCTCAATCAACACAGTTACTACCACCGTTATTGTATGTGTGACTGGCTTCACCTGCCTCTGATTACTTGACTAAAAAACATAAAATAAAAAGATTGACCGCTACAGGAAACGCAAGTAACCGTATAGCTCGGGCGAAGCTGCAACGAGAAGGTAGTAATTTATATATAAGCCTGTTTTATTTTTTCTATCTTAATTACACAAAGAAAAAAATCTTTTTGGTAGAATAGAATACGCATTTAGGTTGGAAAAATTCATCTCTTCTAAAAAAAATGTATCATTGAAGGCTATGTTTTTTTGCTACAACTTTTTTTACGTTTTGTTAGTCAATACTTACTTAAAAGACTTTAAAGTAACTTTGAAGAAGTCAAAGCGCCATAAATATGTTTATTTTTTCTTACTTCATTGTACGAAGTAAAAACCGTATTGTGATCGGGAAAAATGTTGGTTTTCAGATTTCGACGGAAATATCCATTTGCCTATGTCTGAATTTATTTTGACTAGTTTCGTTGACCCTAAACGTACGTATGTATCTCGCATAACTCAAAAACGATTAGTCAAATCGTTTTCGGCTAATCACAGAATAAATTCTGTATCACATTATCAGTAGTGAGCATGCCCGCTGTCTCTGTACAAACACGCCTTTCTGCTTCCAATTTCCTGCATTCAAACACGACGTGGTCGGGGATGTCCATCTCTCTGCAATAAGGACATTCGTCATTGTCAATCCTCCGCCGCCCACAAAGATATATTCTGCCGCGGCCGGTCAGGAATTGCAGAGCCAAAAATTCAGCCCTCTTATCCCCTCCCGATTCACGGCCTAAGTTCTTTATTTAAATAAACGATGTGTCCATCGTCCTTTAATCGACACATCCAACCTGGTCTGCCATTCCCTGAGCATTTTCAACCAGGCAGTAGCCCTCTCAACACCCTTCAGGACTCTCGTGCACATCTTCGTCAATCGTTGTAATGGCGGTATCCCCGCAACTACTAACGCTGCCTCCGCAGACAGGGAGGAGTAGCCAAACTCTACCAGTATTGCCATTCCACCTTAAACTCCCTCTTACCAGCGTCTATTTCGTTCAATCTCAAGTGCCTTTCTCCAAATAGGAACGCCGTACAAAAGCACTCAAATAAATACGTGTGCGAATAGCCTGTGCCGCAAAGAGTGAGGTCCCGATGTATTCGCCAGCAGTCCACAAAGCTCTTAACTACCCTGTTGACTTTTGCGCACGTCTCCCTCACGTGTATCGCAAAGGTCCTCCTGCTGTTCAGCCATATACCCACATACTTGGCTTCTGTCAGTTCACTCAGTAACACGACCGATCAAGTAAAATCATTTTACTTGACCCATTTCTGAATTACTTAGGACTATTACGAGTGGGAGGTAGATTACAAAACTCTTATTATATTATCAAGCTAAAAATCCTATTACCCCTACACTCAAAGGCAAATATAACTAAATTAATTATTATTTCTGAGCATTTACGTCTTTTACATTCTGGTATACAATTAACGCAACATTAATTAAGCCATAAATACTGGCTCTTAAATGCTAAATCAAGCATTTCATCAGTCATTAATAAATGTTTGAATTGTTTTTGTTTTACCGCAAAAACTCGGTGCAACGATTAGGTCAGTTACCACCTTTTAGAGTAGTAGTATCTTCCCTTGCGGTGTATCTATGCAATGGACTATGGAGGTCCACTTACAATTCGTCATGGCGGGCAGCGGTCCAAAGCCACAAGTAAATCTTATCGCACTTTTTATATGCCTCGATACCAAGGCAATTCATTAAGAATTACTTTCTGATTTGACTAATGTCATTCATAACAACACTCATGAGATTTATTTTACGAAGGAGGTATTCCTATCCGAATCATTTTCGATAACGGTTTCAACTTCAGGTCTGCTGTGAATATTATGTATGACCTTCAATTCGGAAAATCTAAAATCAAACATTTAAGTCTTTTCATCCAAACAAAACATGTCATGGTCACTCATTGAACCCTCTTCGCCAACCCCTCCCTACAACCATTCTGGTGGCTTATGAGAGAGTATCACCTACATTGTGTTGTAGGATAAACAATCTTTAACTTTGAAGAATTTTATACGGTTTTAACACAGGTTGACTCCTGTCTTAATTTTCGTCCCATTTTTATTGTTTCTACACATCATAGAAACCCAGAATCACTTTCGCCTGGACATTTCTTATTGGTTGTCAACACACAAATTCATTTTTTGTTCGTTGACATTTACTCCAGAAATTCGTCCATCCCATTTGGAATCGATGGTCTAAGGACTATCTTTATTATCTCCAGCAGAGAAGTAAATTAGCGTTTTACTTCGCTAAATCTGTCTGTAGGGGAGTTAGTATTAATCTGTAAGGAAAAGTGTTCACCAACGGAAATTCGGAATTATCAATAAGGTTTATCCAGATCCTGACTAATTAGTTCGAGTCAATTTAAAGGCTGCTGCTGGTCAGTTCCGAAGACCTGTGCATAAGTTGTTTGCTGCCAGCGTCTGATAATTAACTGAATATTTTTTTTTCTTGAATTTTTACGGGCATCGAGCCCTCGTCACGTTCTTAGAAAGAAATTAGTATCACCATCAGGATTGTCATATGTAAGGGTGTAAAGAGCCCTTACATTTTATTTAAAAGCAAAAACTACACAGAACATTAAAACACAAATAACAAAGACAAGCCCAACACTTACGGGGTGTAAAGGGCCCCGATATTAAAATTTGAGATAAGATTCTCAAAAAACCATGAAATTAAAAATACAAGTTATCAATACTATTATACCATTCTTCTTGTTATACCATCAATACCAGTCTTCTTGTTGTTCGATTATTTGTTAATTTTAGCACCCTCGGGGCGACCAGATCCGCCGTTAAGCAGAATATCAGTCGCGCCAGGATGCCGTGGCAGTTGACTCTCCATATAAACAGGCTACAGGCATGCATTGCGCCCACCGATAGCCTCGCGCCCTCAGTCCACCCTTGAGGGTCTCCCATGCCATCATTGGCATGGGACCCCCCATGCCAACTGCACTTGAATGCCGACTCACTGCTCTTGAATGCAGACAAGCCAGGGTGGCCTAGGCAAGAGGGCTACCTCCCGTCACTATACGTGCCACGCTTCGAAACTCACAAATATGGATGAAACTACCTCTTAGAGACTCTTTAACACAGCTTTAAAATTTCCATTTTTATAGACTTTTAAGAAGTCCACTGACGTGTAAATATGCAACTATTTTTCTTTCATTTCCATTAGCTAAATCAGCAGTAATATCATTTCTTAGACGGAACCTCTTTCTGAGGTCCTCATATATTGTACACTCTTCTATTAGATGCTTAATTGTAAGTGTTTTTTTTTTTTTGCAAACACCGCACATTGGTCTCTCATCGCCGGTTAACAAATATGAATTTGTTAATCGCGTGTGACCGATTCTAAGTCTGGTCACAGCTACTTGTTCTCAGCGAGTCAACTTCACGTCGCTTTTCCATTTATATGGAGAAGTTTTACTGAGTTTAATTTTGTATTTAAACTCCTCCATTCAGTATTCCACTTGTTTTTTACTACGTTAGTTAGACTATTTTTAACATCTGCCTCTCTTACAGGAAATGCATCCAAATCATCGCAGATTGTTGCCTTTCTGGCTGCTTCGTCTGCGCTCTCATTACCTGTAATACCAGCATGCCCTTGAGTCCATATAAATATGCATCGCTGTCCTCGTTGATTTAAACGTATAAAATGGACAGGATGTTTGAAATTAGGACATCCTTAATGTTTTTGTTCCGAATTGCAACAAGTGCACTTAGAGAATCGGAACAAATTAGCACTCTCTCTTCGCAATAATGTTCTGTGAAGCGAAGAGCTTGCTGAATGGCAGTAAGTTCTGCCGTATAAACACTGGCCATATCTGGCAGTTTCCAACAATGGGCTTCTCCATTTACATATATGAAGCATCCAACACCATGTTCAGTTCTAGAGCCGTCAGTATAAATCTGATATGTTCTTTATAGTTACTGACGGTGGCTAAAAATTCCTGTTGGATGATCACTGCTGGCTTCTTTTTTATTTCTCCCTGAGAGAGATCCAACCTTGTATTTACCGCCGGCAAGAGCCATGGCGGTATTTCTCACGTAGAAATTGCTAGTGTCTCAGAAATAGCAATTTCGTGTTTTCTTCTTAATTCGTGGTACCTAATTCCGGCTGGTCTGGAATAGGTAGCACGACGTTCGTATAATGCAGCTATAGAATAATTCGTAAAAAGTTTGTGATTTATATGGGCAGGAAAAGACCATACGTTTGCTGCATATCTTAGTAAAAGGATCTCTCTTCTATAATGTAGTGGCATTATTCCGGCTTCGGACATTAGACTAGTCGCCGGACTTGTGGGGAAAGCGCCTGTCGCATATCTTATTCCTCTATTATGAATAACGTCTAACTTTCTTAAATGCGACTTCCTAGCGGATAAATATACAATACATCCGTAGTCTAGTTTTGATTGAACCAATGCCTTATACAATCTCAATAATATATCTTTATCTGAGCCCCAATTACTGTTCAATAAACATTTGATAATGTTTAGGGCTTTTTTGCATCTAACACTCAAGTCCTGTATGTGTAATCCCCACGTAAGGGATTTATCCAATATTAGTCCTAAAGATCTCACATTATCCTTATATTGTATTGGATTTTTGCCGATTGTCAACGTAGGACTTTGATGAGGAATTCTCTTCCTACAGAAGTGTACACAGTACGTTTTTTCTGGTGAAAATTGGAATCCATTATTCCTTGCAACTTCATTTAGAGCGTTAATCGCTCGTTGCAATTTGTATTTCACCATAGCAGTCTTGTTGCTGGCATACACAATTGCCAAATCATCAACATAGACGCTTTTGCTGATTTCTACTGGAATGGTTAATATCAATTTATTAATGGCGATCATATCAAGTTACCGCTCAACGGCGAACCTTGTGGTATGCCATTTTCCAAGATTTTTACAGATGAATATTCATTGTTGACACGTACTTGGAAAGTACGGTCATTGATATAGTTGCTCAGTAAGATTGCCACGAATTGTATTTGCCACGAATTCATTTATCTGGAGCATTATACCATGACGCCAGATCATATCGAAAGCCTTCTGAAGATCAAAAAAGACTCCGACACAATGTTTCCTTGTAATAAAGCTGTTATATATAATGTTCTCTAAGTTGATCATTTGATCGGTGATAGAATGGTATTGTCGAAAACCTGCTTGATATGGTGATATCAGTTTTTATTTTTCTAAAACCCAAACGAGTCGATTATTAATCATTTTTTCGAGTACTTTTCCCGTAGCGCATGTCAAGGAAATGGGACAATAGCTATTGGGATCTGTTAAATTTTTATTTTTATTTGGTACTGGAACAACATGAGCTTTTTTCCACTGCTGCGGGTACATTCCATCCGCCATATTTGATTATACAGTTCTAATAATCTGCGTTTTGCAGTGGTATTCAGCTGCTTGATCATATTATAATGGATTTCATCCGGATCATCAGCTGTGTTGCCTGCTTTCTCCAACGCTTTCATGAATTCTTCCATTTTAAATGGTACATTATATGAGTAATTATACTCAGTTCTGAAGTTTAGTAGACCTTCAAGTTCTTCTTTTTTTTGTCCGAAAATCTTCTTCGTAGTTGGCCGTTTTGCTGGCCTTTTCGAAGTGATTGGATAATAGCTCTGCAATTTTATTTGGAGTGTCTTTAATTTCATCTTCATCTTTTAGGCTAGTTATGGGAGAAAAATTTTTATACCCACAAATCGCCTTCACTTTCCTCCTCTGATGCATTAGTGGTTCTGTCGATGGATGACACGTATTTCTGCCAGGATCGTTTCTTTGAATCTATCATGAGACGTTTTGCATACGCCCTGTATTTCTTAAAGGCAATAAGATTTTCTGTGGTAGGACGTTTCTTAAAGGCGTTATACGCTCTTTTCTTTCTTTTTATAGCTTCACTTATTTCATCGTTCCACCATGGAACGGGTTTCTTCATAAGTTTCCCAGATGTTTTGGGAATGAATCTCGATGCCGACTTAAGTATTGTATTTGTTATAGCGTCGACATCGTCCTCGATAACTCCAGTTGTTTCAGGGAGTATCGTTCTAGCTGCGATGCTCGTCCAATCTGCCTTTTCAAACAACCATCTTTTAGAGATGGGATATATTTTTCTTGTAACATCAGTTACAATTTGCACCGGGAAATGATCGCTTCCATGCAAATCGTCTAAAACATGGAAGCTGTACCTCAGTGCTATCGATCCGCTTATGAGTGCAAGATCTATACAGGACTTCGATCCATCTCTGGCATTGAAAAAGGTTCCTGACCCGTCGTTTAAAAGAATAAGTTCAGAATTCATCAGGAACCTTTCCAATACTCTTCCGCAGGGATCTACTCGATCCGATCTCCAAAGAGAATTATGAGCATTAAAATCACCCACCAGTAAGACAGGTGGGGGAAGCTCAGAAATTAATCGCGCTATGTCATCCTCCTTCCAATCAAAATATGGCAGGTATATGCTGCAAACTGTGACCTAAAGCGGACGCTTCATTCTAATGGCGACCGCTTGTAGATTTGTATTTAGATCAATAGCTTCGGTGGTAGCTCTAGTCGATGTTAGTATAGCTACTCCACCTCTAACTCTAACATTTGGAGGTTGATCTCACCGAAATATATCATATCCTTTTAGTTAACTAGTTGGAACCCAGGTGGTTCCAACTAGTTCCCCGCAGGTAGCCGGGACTCGGTCTTTAAGTTCTGCGCCATGCCTCTGAGGGGATCTCGAAGGAGTCCCTCAACCGAGACTCGTTTTTTACGCCACGCCTCAAGTGAGAAACCCTAAAGGGATCCTTCACCGGGACTACGGTTTTAGTTTACCCCCCTCAATACGAAGTTTGAAAAAAATCCCAGGGGGGTCCAGATACATCCATTTGCACGGATTTCCTCCTCGAAGCCTCCATTTGCCTAGCGACAGACAGCCGGTGTGACTGACGATCAGAACTATCGGCACTGTCGGTATCACTGTCCGCCGAGAAACTGTCGCGGACAACCCTAACACTGCGTTTTACCGGATCGCTGCCTCCACACTTGAGTAAACACCCTCTAAACGGGCGGGGGCTCGCCCCCGGACTTTTCGGGTTCAGTAACGGGATCACCAAAAAGAGAAAAATAATTTAGTTAATTTTTTTAGTAAATTTAGTAAATTCGACTAAGTAAATTCTATAGCTCGAATGTAAACAACCGATGTAAACAACATCAGCTGTGGTTACCAAGTAAACAGCTCCTGACAACCGTAGGCCAAAAACAAAATTAATATAAAACGAACGAAAAACTAACACAAATAAACAACGAAACATAAAAGAGAAACTCAACAAATTGCGAAAACAGAGCGCTAACAAACACGTCTGTGCTCACTCAAGTTTAAGTTGGTTGCATTTAAATAAAACTTTAGTGACTTGGATCACATCCCAAATCACATGTTCTCAATGAAACTACTCAAATTACACACCAGCATACTAAAGATTTTTTTCCAGGCACATACAATTTTGAATGATACTCATAAAAAGTATATATATGTATATAACATTTGAAATTGAGTTGAAATAGATAATCCACGATATTCACATTCGAGTTTATTGTAAACACTGTTCAGATTCATGTTTTTTCATACTCTTAATAAATGTATAAACATTATCTTTTAATAATAACCAGCTGAGCTTAAGTATTAGTAAGCAATAACTTTCACTTCCCTTTAAAATGCCAACTAAACATTACTAATTTTATCTGTTCTAGCTAGACAGTATGAAATTATAAAATGTATTAATTCAATGTAAATTTAAGGGTAAATAAAGTGTAAATTATCCATAGTTTATTTATTCGGCAGTTACTTATTGTATGCTATTACTACAACCAACGTATTGCACCGCGGCTGGACAAAAAAAATTTCTTTGAAAAGAGAATCAATCTACATTTCTTCATTTGTCAACTCATGAAGCAGTGAAACTTTCACAGTTAACATAATCGAATTCATTGTTATTCAATTTCTAACCTCAAGGCAAGATTATAATACAAACTATGGAAGGAAAGCGCTCGTAGAATTTCTTGAGACCAGGCCACACATCGTTGAAAATGTTTGTTACTTCAAAATTCAGTATGGGAAATGTTGAAGAACATTTCAACAATGCATTTAATTCTCATCGCAAACATCTCACTTTAAATGTTAACAAGAATCTTAAAACATAATATTAGTTATTATTCTACACCTAACTTTAAACGTTTTTGAAGCTGTCATCAGTTACAAAAATGCTATAAATTTTTTAATTTATCCAATGATGAACGAAGAGACTTAATTGTTGACTCATATGTCATAGTAACAACCAAATGTTACTAAAATAACAAAGTAATGATAAATTTAGTAATAATGACTATTGTTGACAATTAAAAATGTAAGTTTGCTCGCAAACTGGGACTACAACTCAAATTAGTCAAATCTGATTATAGCGTAGTATTTACATTGCATTCACGATACAAAAACGTTTAATTGTGCATTGTACTGTTTTGCCAGACATAACTAATAACCTTATAATAATATTGATATTTTAATCTTATTTTGCCTCGTAAACATATTGGAGATCCAACAGGATTTATTCTCAATAATACTTGGCTTTAGAATCGTTAACTGTCCATAACATATGGAACCGCTTCTGCTCCATACGTATATACTGCCACTAGATGTCTAATTCTAATATCAAATATAAAGTGAAGTCATTTCACTTGACCAATTTCTGGATGACTTAGAACTATTGCGAGTGAGTGGTAGATTGCAACACTCATTATCAAGCTAAACATCCTATTATCCTACACTCTAGGTAAATATTTCTGGCGCATCGTTCATTGCGCCATAAATAAATTATAAACAATTTAGTACAATTTAGGCAGTAGACTGTAAAGGTCCATCTACAATTTGTCATGGCGGGCAGCGGTCCAAAGCCATAAGTCTCGCGAAGAGGTATTCCTACCCAAATCTCTTCCGATAATGGTTCCAAAAAAAAAGTTTGTATGACCTATTTAAATTCGGAAAATCTGAAATCAAAACACTCAAGACTTTTCATCCAAACAAAACATATCATGATCATTCATTCATCCTCTTCGGCCCATTTTGGTGACTTATGGAAGAGCGCTATTAAAAGCGTAAAGTATCATCTACATCGTGTTGGACAAACAATCTTGAACACGCGTTGAAGCCTGATCTGCAGATCATAGGGACCCTGAACCACTATCACCTGCACATTTTCTTATTTGTTGTCCATCCAGATTACAAATAAATTCAAATTAACCGCCTAGGTCGTTAGCATTTACTCCAGAAACCCGTCCAATCCATCTGGAAATGATGGTCTAAGGACTATCTTCATTTTCTCCAGCAGAGAAATAAATGGCGTTTTCCTTTTCGTAATCTATTTGAGACTTAATCTGTAAGGAAAACTCTTCACCAATGCAATGGAAATTCGGAATTATTACTAAGGTTTATCGAGGTCCTGGGATTGCTGCCAGTGTTTGATAATTGGATATTTATTTAAAATAAAATAGTTCATGTTACTGATAATATTGTTAAAATAATTTTGTTAATATTATACTAATTTATTGTATTTCATTAATGTGCTTTAAATTGTGATTTATATTAACTCAACAGACTAATTATTATATTACATATACATGTACATATATACCTACACACAAACACATACGCAGTCAACACATACAACATATAAACGCGCGCGCACACCGACATTTTATGTATGGTAGATGCAATAAGTCATAATTATTTAAGCTTTCTACCCAATGGCACCATGGTTATTCGGACCATTGTCCGAATATATATTAGGGCATTTTGAGATTATTCTTATATTACTATTCTTATACATTCTTATGATCACCACTATTATATATTATATTTATATTTATTTTTGTATATTTATTTACAATTGTGCTATAACAATATACTTAGTTTATCTTGTATTACTGAATAATATTGATATTTATATTTATATTACAACATTTATGTAGCTTAATATTACATTCTCATGTTATTAAAAGAAAAAAAACCTTTTGACGGGTTTGTTCAGATTCATGTTTTAATAATTAATGTATTAATCATACCCTTAATAATACATATACCCTGTCATTTTCTTATCTATTATTTTTTAATGCTGAATTATCTGAGCTAAGTATTAGTAAGCAATAACTAAACAACTTATGTTACAATTAAAAATGTGTATTTATTTAAAGTATGAAATTATTGTAATTTAATGTATCAATTCAATGTAAATTTAAAGATAAATAAGGGAGGTGTAAATTATCCATAGTTTATTCATTCTGCAATTACTTATTGTATGCTATTACCACAAATAACGTGTTACACCGCGGCTGGAATGGCTGTACACAAGACACTATAGGAGTTCTAGAACATTCAGTCGGCTCAAACTTCTAATTTGTCTGTTTAAAACTTTTAATTTCCAGCTAAGATAGATTGGAAGGGGAGGACAGCCCCCTGCGGAGTGGTCCTTCGTCCGCGCTTGCATGGATGGGCGGTGGTGATGATGCACGAAAAGTCTAGATTCTCCCCGATCGAAGGCACCTCCCAGGGCTGAGTTATGCTGATTGGGGCCCAGCCCCAGGAGGGAGGATCGGTGAGATAGGAGGTTTAGTCGGTAGGGCGCAGGAACACATACGACGCGCTCTTTAACATCTTGCGGAACCTGTTACCGAGCCCGACACTTCACCCGTAAGTGGGGTTCAAAATAAAACCTGTCATCCCCATTGTCTAGCAGATTTACAAGAAAGTGATTTGTATGGTAATTAAGCCGAAGTTCGTACTTTGGATTCCTTCCGCAAGACCGTAATCCTAAACAATCCTGAATTTTATTTCGAAGTAATTTAAAAAATAGAATATAATTGAGTAATTTAAAGATTTTTCACTGTAAACCAGAGAAAACTGATAAAAATTAAAAGTAATAACTTGCTTTGCCAATCAAGTTTCATATAAAGTTT
The DNA here is from genome assembly GCF_047948215.1 of Lycorma delicatula. NCBI lineage: Eukaryota > Metazoa > Arthropoda > Insecta > Hemiptera > Fulgoridae > Lycorma > Lycorma delicatula. The sequence continues at coordinate 25,312,547 of NC_134456.1, forward strand.
AAAAAAAAAAGATTTTTTAAAATGAAAAAAAATGATTTAAAAGAAAATTAACTAATGAAAATTAATTAATGAGAATAAATCACATTATGAAAATTAAAGAAACTTAAATGGCATTTAACAATCACTCGGCTATTTTTATATACACTTTTTTAAGAAATTCATTTTTTATCTTTTGTATTCTAAATTTTTTTTATTCAAAACACTAATTTTTAATATTTTTTTTTTTTAAATTGTTTGTAGTGTAATATATTATTTATACACATAACATTTGATAAATATCTGAATAAATTAAAGTATTAAAAATTTAATGTACAACATTTTTTTTTCCTTTTATAATTCTACATAAATTACTTATTACACTTATATATATTCCCTTTACCTTAGATGATCTTACATAACTTTTCAGATACTTATCAGATCGGAAATGAACGGACTACTGGATGATAGATTATGCATGATTCAATGGGCCATGGATAATATAAAACTGGTTTGCTTAAAATAAACGTTGTCTTTCATTACGAGCATTTATTTTAAGTTAATTTAAAACAAAAAAGTAGTATCCGTCATCAGTCAGGATCATACTTCAGTCTAATTATTACAATATTTTTATATTTATTATAACTTTCTTTTTATTTATTAAAAATTACATAGTTTTCAAACAGTGTATAACATGTGTTAACTGTACATATATCTCTAAATTGAAAAAAAAATAGCTCATAAATTAATAAATGTCAAAAATTTAATTAAAAAATTTATCAAGAAATCGTACCCGCATATTATTCTGATTCATAGAACTGTACAGCCATTAGCAGTAGAGCGTGATCGAATTTTTTAAGAGTGGGGATTACAAAATCTTTAAAATTAAAACAAGAGAAAAAACCCTGATTTATTTTTTGCAAGCAGCTTTTTTTTCTATCTTTAAAAATAAAATTATCGATATTTATCTATAAATGAGAATAAATCACATTATGAAAATTAAAGAAACTTAAATGGCATTTAACAATCACTCGGCTATTTTTATATACACTTTTTTAAGAAATTCATTTTTTTAAAACTGAATAAAATGTTGAAATTCTTTCTAAATTAATTCAAATTAAATAAATTTTGATATAAAAATTTTTAATTCGGTCATAAACTTAAAATAACTACCCAATAATATACTGACCGTTAATGTGGCTATAAATTCAAAAATCGAATTTTAAAAAATACGTTAAATTTTAAGTTTTTACTTTCCCGTGTAGCGCTAATATTGTAATCAATCCAATTCGGACATATGCGGTTTTCACCGGATGTTGACGTATTGACAGCTAAGAAACCCAAACAACCAAAGACACCTAAGAAACCCAAACAACCAAGAAAACCGAATGGAAATTTTCCGGATGTTCGTATATACCAATTTTGACCATCAGATTACTGACATGAAGGTGGGATGAGGTTGTACGTAAAGATATCGCCCTCATGTTTCAACATTTCGGCTAATTAAGGTCTTATTTCTCTTAGGAACATTTAACAATTAAAAAATATTTTCAAAAAAGATTTTTTACCTCGCCACAACAAATGATGTAGATAAACTAACGGCTAAATGGGTACACTGCCTCAATAGTAGTACTCCTCATCACAAGTAGCGCTAGTGTAGCACTGATGTACAGCTGTTGAAGTCTTCTTCTATATTGTGACATTACAGGTTAGCAGTAGAATTAAATATTACATGGATTTGAATACTAGATCGTGGATACCGGTGTTCTTTGGTGGTTGGGTTTCAATTAACCACACATCTCAGGAATGGTCGAACTGAGAATGTACAAGACTAACACTTCATTTACACTCATACATATCATCCTCATTCATCCTCTGAAGAATTATCTAAACGGTAGTTACCGGAGGCTAAACAGGAAAAAGAAGAAGAGTAGAATTAAATAAGTGTAAAGAAGTATTTAAAGTGGCCGCTATTACCGCCACACCCGCGCAAATGAAATACGGTATACGCGTGCGTACCGTAAGTTGTGTAAGCCGTGCATCAGGGGAAATGCGCGTGTCTGGAAAGTCCTACAACTGTTAAAACCTGCGTCAATACAAAAATAACAAAAATAAACTATTGCAGTAGAAAGTTACAGCTGCATAAATTTCGGGGTACGTATTTTTCCTCAAGTTGTCAATTTTTTTTTAATTTTTGATGTGAAAACTTTAATATGGGGTATTGACATTGTTCTGCTCCCGACCTAGAACCTCGGAGAAAGCTTGAAAAACAGTCTGATGCCAGCCAGTTATTCTATAGTTTCCATCTAAAAACCTTTAGCGACACGACTCCTCATAACTTTACCTGTCTTCTTGAGGATGCTTCTCTAATAAAAATACATCAGTACTTATTAACTTTCCCCCTTGTCGAGAGTAATTCTCAATTCAGTGCAGTAACTATTGTACTCACCAGTCTACTATAAATTCAAGCATTTAAAACGAGAACTGGCTGAAACGGTTTTCTAACATATCACCGATAAACATCAGAAATTCATAATGTATTGCAGCTAATTTACTTTTATCTTAAATACGTTAAATAAATGTACATGGAATATAAAATTATTATAGATTTAAGATTTCTTTTATCAGGTGAGGATAATTCATGATGTTTTATTGTAAATTTATGTTTAAATAAACCATATATTTTTGTTTTTTCTGCTCTCGCACTACCAAAATTACTTTGCAAGAAATCTTTTTTGAGTTTTTTACGTTTACTATGTTTAAATGGAAGAAACTAAAAAAAAATTATAACAAAGTACCTAAGATATTTTTTGGGGGGGTGGGTGTGAATGTTTATCGGCTCCCTTCCTTCCCGAAAATTATCCCTAAAATATCGCCTCCATTAAATGGTATTACCATGCCTATGAAGGCATTAAAAAAATTCGGATTTGAGGAAGGGTGAATTTTAGGGCTAATTTTTTTTTAAAAATAAGCAAACACCCATGTATTGAGCTTAATGTAAAGTGGGGTTTTGTTTGCAAACTTTTGAAAAAATTGACCCCCGAATCTTCCTCCCTTTTTTTTTCATCCCCTTCCTCTTGGGACCGGACCTAGACCGGCGAAGCACGACTGAATCCCAAGGGTGCCTTTGCCTCTAACTTACCGAGTGATCATGCTGGACCCTTTCTTTTTCCTGTTTAACCTCCGGTAACTACCGTTTAGATAATTCTTCTACCGTGTATCTAAACGGTAGTTACCGGAGGCTAAACAGGAAAAAGAAAGAAAGATAATTCTTCAGAGGATGATGATATGTATGAGTGTAAATGAAATGTAGTCTTGTACATTCTCAGTTTGACCATTCCTGAGATGTATGGTTAATTGAAACCCAACCACTAAAGAACACCGGTATCCACGATCTAGTATTCAAATCCGTGTAAAAATAACTAATTTTACTAGGACTTGAACGCTGGAACTCTCGACTTCCAAATCAACTGATTTCGGAAGACGCGTTCACCACTAGACCAACCCGGTGGGTTGACCATGCTGGACCCGGCTATGCCGTTCCCAACACAGGAAACCACCCGGTCGGCCGTGACTGGGTTTTTTCTAATACCTTGCCTCTAAGCGGAAGACCCCCTAGAGGGACCTCTACTCGGGACCCTGGTCTTCCTTTCTTGCCTGTATGTGGAGGGCCTCCTAGAGGACCCGCCACCCGGGACTCTGATCTTTTCATTTTAACCCCTAACAAATCCCCTGGAGTGCCATTTCATTCATCGGCCGTGAGACATCTCGGTATCCCACGCCCCCTGAAAGGGGCTATCCACCCAATCCCTAATCTAGAAACTTTAAATCTCCGTTTTCGACCTCCCCCCTACCGTCCTCCTCATCTTCCATCCTCCCTAGCCTTAGATCTCATTGACCATATTTCTAACCTTATTGACCATATTATTATTATTGATCTTATTGACCATATTTCTAGCCTTAGACCATATTTCTAATGGCATCCCAATTCCGCCGATTAAAAATCGTTTCCACCACGTTATCTGGGGTGATCACACCGATAAAATGCTCCACCTCTCTCCTCTCCATCACCCATCTGACACAGTCGAACACCGTGTGCTCCACTGTATCACTATCTCCGCAGTAGAGGTACCCATCCAACCTCCTCCTCTTTCTGTCCCACAGATACTTGTTGAAGCAGCCATGACCGGACAGGAACTGCGTCATCTCATAAGTTAACTCATCATACATTCTGCCCATGGTTTGATCTGAGGGATCAGCCTTCTCGTCCAGCTCCCTACCTGCGCCCTTTCCCAACATTGCTGCCACTTCATCAGCGTATCTTCATCAGCGAAGGGTGTACTTTAGGGCTAATTTCTTTTTAAAAATAAGCAAGCACCCATGTATTGAGCTTTATTAAAGTGGGTTTTTTTTGCAAATTTAAAAAAAAATTGACCCCCGAATCCTCCTCCCTCCTGGTATATTGACCCCATAACTGCCTCTTGTATAGGAGTTATCCAGGTAAAAAATTATGCTTCACACACGCTAATGAATGAAGTACGTACGAATATTACTCTCACTTTTTTGTTTTGGTGAAATGAAAAAACAATCCATACCCCATTTTTTAATGATTACCATACTTCCTTCTTGTAGCGAAGCTCTAAAGTTATGTTGCCAGGAAAGTAAAAGAATCGCCGAAATTGATCGTCTTACGTAAGGCTTGAGAATAAGCTACATAAATATATCCAGGTTGTAATGATAGGTGTTCGCCAAACTGAAGGGATTGATAAATAAAATAACCCTTAAGCATTAATCCGCCAAAAAAAAAATAATATTCTTCAATTTTAATTTCGAATTTTTGAAGTAGGTGCTGAATTACCGGTGATTTTTAATTTGGCATCAGCTAAAAAAGAGAAGAAATTTAAAAGATCAAAATCTTCTTTTTTTCGTTTCAACCATTACGAACTAGGTTATTTAAACTAACTGAATTTTTAAATTTCTGATTCTTCCACACCTCCATCGTTTCCAGTGTTTTCTGGAATCCTGTGTTTTGCAATTTTTTTTTCAGTGTTGAATGTTCTTTGATTTCTTATGTTATTTTCGGTTTTTACATATCTCTCTGTTTTTTTAATCCAATTGTTTTTTAAATTTAAAAGTGTATAAATAACCTATTAGGATTCATCCTTTGTAGGTGCTCTTGAAACACCTACAAAGGTGTTTTTTTTTCTACCTTCATGTAAAACTCATTATCATCTTACGTCCTAGATGACCGAAGGACTTTTTCTGAATATTCTTCATTATTTGGGTATGTAGTTTATCGATTAGAAGTTTCTTGTTAAATGTTAATCATTCTGCTGCGTATATAGCTTCCGGATGACTGTAGCGAATTATCTTATATTTTTTATTAAAAAAAAGTATCTATATTTTTAATTTTTGTTCTTTTTTTCTTTAATGATTTCATTGGTTTTTAAAGGTTGCTTTGTTACTTTCAAAGCTATTTTTAGTTACAGGTATCTGTTTACATTTTTTAATAAACAAAACACTATCAAAATCTTAATACGCCAATGCAAAGAGAAAATATTACTTACTCTTGACAATTGTTTTATTTCTACTTACATTGTAAATACGTGAAAGACAAAATTTTACAAGCATTAACCTTTTATAGGTGTAAAGAAATTGTAATTATTACGGTACAGTCCACTACTGCAGCTGCTTTGCTCACAACAATGCTTAAACCATTTATAATTGACTTTCTGGCACAAAATAGGTTCACAGTAACACGACCCCACTTGCTACCTTTCAATATTACGAACCCTCATACTGTTATCACCCTAACAGTGTATACATATACAAACTGGCGAACTTGGAGGAAAAGAGAGAGTGAAAGAGTGAGAGAGAAAGAGAAAAACAGATAGTCCATACAAAAAAAATGAACTGAGTCTAATATAAAATTGAATATCGTGTGTAAAATATGGGACCATGACTCTATTAATACGTATATTTCCTAATAACTGTAAATATAGTCGCGAAACAGCTGCTTTAAGAAACACAATAGAAATCATTTACTAAAATAAAAACTATTATCAAACTAGTTACGTTTAATTTGAACCTTTTTTCATACAGTTCATTTAGGCAATGAATTATTTTTTACATCGGTTTGTTGAAAGTTATTACTATTTTAAGTGTCATATTTTTGTTTTTGTGACCAAAAATTATTGCTAAATCTTTAACCTAGAAATTTACAATGTACAAATATTTTACATACTTCTTAAAAAGAAATTAATTGCTGTAATTTAGAAATTGCCTTTTCCTCCCCAAATCTACTCCTTAGTGATTTACAATATTTTTAATTTTTGAAAATGTTTCGTTCTTCAATAAATGATACATTTTAGTCGACGCAGGATACATTTTAGACATAGTAATAATAATTATTCATACCATTAAATATATAATTATGTAAAAGTTTGAACAAATTACATTAAAAAATATACATACCAATTATGGTAATGAATACCATATTACATACAAATAACCAGTTGTTGTTTATTGTTGGAAAATCATTATTGTCAATATTAAAACGTTGTTTTTCCACACAGAATTTCGACGATAGAGCCGTAGTAAGATTTTATCTTGGAAAATTGTTACGATTTCGGTCTTCCGGCTATAATTTGTAAGTGGGTTCTAATTAACGACACGATTAGGCTTGGAAAATTGACTGGTTTGATTTAAAGAAATAATTCGTCATTTCATATAACGCGGCAGCAATTTTATCTAGTGTTCATCCTTCTAGAACTCATTTTTTCAAATTGATTTAAAGGGGTAATCAACCCAATTTTTTTTTTAGTTTTTGGGATTCTTTTGCTGTTCTGATCTGAAAATGAACTTGTACTTAAATAAAAATTATGCTACAAAAAATCATATCTTTTTTTTATTTAAAATCCCTAAAATTGAGGGTGGGGATAAAATTGTCATTTACAAGAAACAGTTTATCTCAGATATTCTTTATCCAAGAAACTTAATTCTTTAACCAAAATAAACAAAATTTTCCTCTGTAACATGTAGCGACAGTTTTTGTTTGGCAGTTTTCACTACGTCGAAAAAAAGTTTATATTAAAATTTTAGTAAAATAAAAATAATTTTTCCTTGATATTTTATTTTTTAATTAATTTCACGTGAATAAGGTAACCTTTCTGCACATCACAGATCAAGAATTTACTTCCAATTTAAAATAAAATTCACCAAAATATCATGCATACAAATTTAGTTATAATGTTTCTAGTGTTTTAAAATCCTGAAAACATGGTTTTCGAAAAAAAAAAAAAAAAAACAATTTTATTACATTTTTTTAGAATCAGACAATTCAGGTCCACATCATGAATTTCTGAAAGTTCTGATTTTCAAAATCAACCAGCCGTATACTAACATCTTATGTGCTAATATCACTTGTACATGAGAAGAATTTATTATCTTGAATTTCAGGCGCTACCAGGACAACGAGATTTTTGCCAAACGTTTTTCGTTCATAATTTGAATTTTTTATTTCATCCTCTAACACACATTTTATTCTACACACATATATATATTTATTGTACATACGTCCATTTTTTCATTATATATATATATATATATATATATATATATATATATATATACAATGAATATATGTATATATATATATATATGTACATACATACGTATGTTTATACTTCACGCCGAAACTAGTCAAAATGGATTCAGGAATGGTCAAAATGGATATTTCCGTTGAAATCTGAAAACCGAAAGTTTTCGCGATCACAGTACTTCCTTTACTTCGTAAAAGGAAGTAGAAACTGCAATTAATGATACAATGTAAAATTTTATGTCACAAATAAATAAAAAAATCGTAATAATTATATTACTCAAAGTATAGTGCTACTATCAGGTGGGAAAGACATTGTTCTAAAAGAAGATAAAATAAGCTTTAAAATGAGTTCTAAATAAAATATATCGCTGTTAAAACCTGAGAAATGGAGTTTTAAAAAACAATAATTTTTTTGTTTAAAGAGAAGAAATTTCAGCTAGCAACTAACTACATTGATAATAATAATTTTAAGATAATTAATCACATTAAAAATCATATTTAAAAAAATCATTTAAGAAAACAAAATGTATTTTTAGTCAAAATTTTGGTTGATTACTCCATTAATTTGAATCTCAGTATAATTCAAACTAAATCCTTTGTAAAAACTGTAGTTGAGCCTCCCTTTTATATGTAAAATACCTTATTCATAAATAGGAAAAAACTATTGTTGTCATACGGGTGTTTATTAAAGTAGGACAAATATAAATTACAGAAAATTTTATTTGTTTTTATAATCAGTACTTTTCTTACAATTAAAACTTGCAAGAGTATAAATTTAAAGCAGTGCTTACATCACAAATGACATAAACCAAGTTTTTAAAAGAATAATCGCATAAAAATAAGCTCTCCAGTTTTTCTATCACTAATATTGAGTATGAATTTTATTCAGTTTCTTATTTTTATAACTGGTAAGGCAGCACAGAATAATTTTAATCGATCTGTACTCTTTCGAAGCATACTAAATTTGTTCTACCTTTTGTAAGACAAATTACAATGTTTCGAAAATAATTCAAATATATATATATATATATATGTATGTATATTTACGAAATATACACACATATGTATATATATGTGTATATATTTAATTCTTTTAATATCATCTTTCCGTTTTATATTAAATATTTTATATCTGTAACAAAAGGATTTTGTTAGTGGTTATATTCGATTGAGACACTTCAACAAACATTTTGGGAATGCCTATATTTTTATTAATTTTTTAAGCTTTTAAAAAAATCAATGTTTATTAGCTAAATTATTAGCTTAAAAAACCATAATAACAGTTACGTTTATTTAGAAAATACCAATTCATAAAGGTGAGAATTGTAGCATCTTCACTGGTTGAATCTTAAAGTAAAATGAATCTTGCTGAAAACAAAATAGCGGTTTCCATTAATGTTTTCATTAGCGGAGTTTATTATATACTTTTTAAATTATTATTTTAATAAAGTGGACGTATTGGAAATAATTACATAATTTATCTTTTATTTTATGTTGTTTAATTTAACTGATATATTATCCCCCTTTAAATAGGTTGTTTATTTTTAATATTTCTTCGCATTATAAGTTGCTTTTTTACGTAACAAGCTATATTATCGGTGATATATATTATCAAAGCAAACGGGAAATTAATAAATCGTAGAGGAATAACCTTGTATTAGTTAAATTTTCTGATAAAAATTTTATCTAATAATTATGAAATAAAATATGCACACGTCAAGCGCTTTTTTGTTTTCTCTTTCCTTTTGGTTTTTTGAACTGTAAAAAGTTATGGTTTTTAGAAGAAACATAAAAATAATATTTTTACAGTGGCTATTGTTATTAAATAACAATAGTTTATCGGTAGGGAGTGGTGTTTTTTTAGTGAATAAGATGATTGTTAGTTTTTAAGTGTTAGAATAGTAGGGAAGGAGGAGTCTGCAGCAGGCGGCACGCGTTTGGGCGGATGGACGGAAACCCTAGACACGCGCCTCTTTGCACGCGCATGCACATGTACAAGTCATGGTTTGTGAATCTGATACTGTAATGAGATGCTCCTCTACTTACTATCCCTACCTTGACTTGAGTGTCTTCAACGGGTCTCATTCCATCCAATACACTTATAGGTAATATTTAGGCTATAAAAAACAAAATGACAGCGAAACGAAGCTTGTGATCCTCTTTAAAATTTATTATTTTTATTAATAATAATTATTATTCAACAGTTAATTTCATTTAAATCTTTTATCATTTAATTGCCGGTAAAAAAAAAAATTATTCTTTCGTAGAAATTAATTTTGTTCACTTAATCCCCTTCGTAACATCGAAAAATAAAAATAATTCTTGTAAGATCTTAAAAACTGAAATTTTTAATTTCACAAAGAAGAAAACTGAAAATTTCATATCTTCGTGTATTATTTGATAAAATTGACCAATAGAATATTTTTAAAATTCAACTGAAACAAATATCTTCACAAATATATAGAGGAAAAGATTGGCAGTTTCATATGAAAGACAACACGAAGGAAAGACTAAATGCCATCTTTTGGTAAAAAAATGTCCCATAAATATATACATTAGTGTTTTATATATATTATACATTAGTGTGTGTGAGCTAATATCGGGAAAAACAAATTTTATGTTCTAAAATTACCAAAAATGACTAAAAAGGACAAAAAAATGACCTGATGACAATTGGCACTTTGCATCAAACTTGTTAGTTTTCGAAATAATCGAGCGGAGTATCAGAATATTACGCTAGAACCAAACTACCGATTGCTTTCAAATTTTCAGGATACATTTTTGTTTTCTCAGAAAAGCTGATAAGCCGTAGATCGAGGCCCTAACCCCCTTGGGGAAGTATGAGAGGGCTATCAGAGCTTCCATATCAAGAACGAGGGAAACATTGGAGGAAAGAGCTTTTCAGGCTTAAATTGTTATTTATCAGTATTATTCTCACAACCATAGGATAAGGAACATAACGGCGGTCCAGGGAGTTCCGCCTCCGAACCGACTAGTGACGGTTTTATCTTTTCTGATAAACCGTTATAATCACGCCTACTTTATTTTTGTTTCATTAATCCATTGTTTATATTTTGTGCATGGCTTATTTTTATAGTAAGTTAACTTTTACAAAAACATTGAAATTTTTAAATAAATATTCTTAAAACTGAATATTTTGAATGAATTTTTAATTTAATGCAAAATTTGGCTTCCCGAAAAAGGAAATCCATAAACAGATTTCACTTTAAAAGCGCTTACCTGTTAATTTCCTGATACTTAAATATTATAATTAATTTTTTTTTTATAGATTTTGAACTTACGTGGTTACTTCATTTTCTCCTACAATTAGTCAAGTTTTTAGTTCTATTTAAAACTTTACGATTAAAGTTTTGTGATAATTATGTGTTTAGTTAAAGTAATGCTTTATTTGCAGGCTTTGTAATTAAAAGAAAATTTTTAAGTAGTTATTTACTGTTTTTTTTTTTTTTTTTTTTTAATAAGTCAAAGTAATATCGACTAAAATATAATTCCGTTAATACAACGAACTAAAACACATTATGCTATGTAGTATAACAATATAAAAGTTCCATTAAATTTCACACGTGTGCAACGCACGGTAAGAGCTAGTGACATTCTTTGTTCGTATATAACAATTTATGGAACAAGATTATCCCATTTACAAAACTGAGTTGTAGATAATCATCTATAATGGAGAAATAAAAGACGCTAGCTGAAGGTTGAGGGGTAAGGATAAGGCAGGTGTCTCGATTTAACCTCTCTTTCCTTCTCTGTTCCCTCTTTTTCTTTTAATTCTTCTTTCTCACTCTTTGGAATTAATCTCTCTTTATTTCCGGTATACATTCCTTGGCCTTCAAGCACATCCGTAGCTTCCAGGGTTGTTTTTAAGAACTTGTAGATGGACTGTTATGTCACCTGTCTGTAACCGATTTTAAACTCCTGAAGAAACGTTATCGATAATTACATTACTTATGTAATATATATATATATATATATTTTAAAAAAATACAGGTTAAATGGATTTTAAACTTAAGATTAAGCGGTGGGTAACATTTGACAGATGGTTGTCTGGTGGCTAATATAAGCAAATGTTAAGACATTTTTCGACTAAATCATTATAATTTACGTTTAATGTGTTGTTAAACAGAAAACGAAGTTCGATTAATGTCTTGTGCTTATTTTAATACAATATTATAAATGTTATATTAGTGGATAAAATCCACCTGACTACTGATCGTAGCCTTGAATTATTATTATTATTATTCTTGGTATAAGGAAATAAGTAATTTTAAAATTTACGATGATGTTTATTTACTCGTATATGCCTGTATTTAATAACATATTTAATTTACACGATTCTACCGTATTACTTTCCTGGCTATTATAATAGGCTTGTATAACAGAAAAAATAATTATCATGGATAGCAGTAATAACCCTCACACCAGTTTCTGTACTTTTTATATCTCTATTTTTAGATGCCCCTTATTTTAAAAATACAAAAATTCTGATTAAAATATTATGTATTTTGGAAAAACAGAAAAAAATGCACTTTTAATTTCTTATTTTTTACGGTTTTAACCTATTGATATATTTTTGCTATACCTATTTATTTTTGTTTTAACCTATTTTTGCTATATTTCATAAATTATGTTTATCAAATTGGAAATAATTTTAAATTTTTATCATAAGATTAAAGGATAAATTAAAATTGTTCAATTAGTTCAAAATAATGAAATTTAAATATTTCAATAAACTAAAAAAATGAATATACTTTCCGATACAGCTAAGTCGGTGTATAGATTTTTTTTTAGATAAGTTCAGCTTTCAACTTTGATTCAGCTTTCAACAAATGATTCGATTTTGTTATTCTTTTTATTTTGTCGAGAAACTTTCTCTATTGGTTCCAATTTCCCTTTTTTCAAATAATTAAATGAGGAAGATTTTTTTTCAACGAAAAAAATTGCACAGATTTTAATAAAATATTATGTACATTTCCTCACACTTGAAGTAATCACTTTTTATTGGTTTTTTATGTGGATTTTTTTTGTTTTTTCGTTTCCTACAAATTATTACTTTCCCTGCGAATATAGCTAGACCAGCAATGGTAAAGGAGAAATTATGAAGATCATGTGAAAAATGGAGTATCGGGATTTAGGAAAATCTTTACGTTTCTGATTCCAACTAGTTCAAAAACATGTGTATCTGCATATGTATGTACGTGTGTGTCGCATTGCTTTTGACCTCAGGATTGACCTAATCGATTTTCTTAAAATTTTTCTGAAATATTTTTGTATATGGCATTGATCATGTTACTTTTTCAAAATTCATTAAGGGAGTTGAAGTTATTAATTAAGTTCGACTTTTTTCAAAGGCGTTACAGAAAAAATCTTTATTAAATGAGATTTGTTCCCTATATTGCGTGTAAATAAAAATAATAAACAAAAATAAAAAAAAATGTCAAAAAATTAATCCCTACCTCTTAAAATTGAAATAAATGTTTTTTGCTCTTGGTATAAATATTCTCTCAAAATATTTTTGAAATTTTATCCTCGATGTTTAACTAGAGCTATCAACATATATCTACATTTTTTTTTTAAATTGTAGAACCTGGCTCTAAAATGCAAAGTTTTTGAAAATTTTCTTATTTATAATTTTAGCCTTGAAGGGGGTGTTATATTTAGAGAAATTTTTACCTTAAGCAAATTTTTCTATAAAAAATTTACCTAAAGAATTTTTCTATAAAAAATTTGTTAAAATTTATTTCCCGACTCTAAAAAATATGTATTCTCTTTTTGGGTTTTTAGCTCAAACACTTTTAATGTTTAAAGTTACTGTATGACTTGAAAAGCATAGCCGGAATTTATTAAGTTTAAAAATACACCTTAAATATCATTGGTATGAATAATTTTCAAATACGATCGATTAAAAACCTTTGAATTTTAAGTTCCATATAAATATCAAGAAAGCAGGAAAGTTCAACATTCTTATAAACAGCTTTTATTAAAGATATTATTACGCTAAAATTAAACACCTTTATTAAATTTAAGCGACTACGTGTCATTATACGAGTACTTATATTTTACATTCAGCGCATAATTTTTTTTTTTAATTTTAAGCAGTTTTCAGAAAATTTAATTGTATTTTTTTTTATATATATAATATATTACAAATTTTGACATAGAATAAAAATTAGTTTAGGTTTTATTTTTATACAAATACTGTGCTACATTCGCCGGTAATTTTTAATGAATTATAACAATAAATAGTGGTAGTGATTTATAATTTTTTATTTGTTATAATCTTTTTATTTTAAATCAAATATAATAGGTATTGTTTAATATATCACTAAGAAGAATATCTCTAATATTATGTAAAAACGAAGAGGGTTTTTGGGATAAACAAAAAAATTTCTAGATAAATCACAATCAAATTTTTACCCATGTTCTTGGCATAACTTGAAGGTTTTTAGATAAATTTCTTCTCGAAGAATCAACTGATCGATTTTTTCAAATTTTCAGAGTACATTCGTACTATATACCATTGAAGGTTTTAAGCCACAGCCGAGACCTTAGCTTCCTTGGAGGTTAAATTTTAAAAATATTCATCATTTCTTAACTCCCAAGGTGACTGAAGTTTTAAATTAAAATATTCATTAATGAAAAAACAATTAATCCTTTTACTTCATTATTATATTTCTACCTCCGTGGCAAAGAAATAAGTCATGAATTTTTCGTTTCGGGAGTCTGTGGACTTTAGTTACTATAGCTATATTATTCTGTCTTTTGTAATTTAGTTTCTTTTTTAGGTTTCTATAAAGCCTGAATACTTTGTGAGAATAATACTGATACATAACAAAGTATCATGAGAATAACGAACATTCCGCAATAGACACGGTTAGCGAATTATCTCTTTCTAAACCTATTCAGGTAGTCACCGAATGCCCATACCGAAGAGGAACTGAGAGATGTAGTATCCCCATGTTTCCTCACCAGCCATGGCCTCAATCTGGGGGGGATTAACCTTTGCGTCCAGGAACTTGTACGGGTTTCCTGCCATTCTTGATATGACAATCCGGCAGTGTCTTCTTGTTCAAGCATTCGTAGACACGCTTTCTTCACCGGGCCTGGAGGTGCCCTGCAGTGGCTGTAGAAACAGTTCCATAAGATGATGAAATTTTCAAATTCATTCTTCGTTGTAGGGAGTTTAGTGTAATTTTGTTCTTCTTAATGTTAAAAGCCGAAAACCAAGCCGGAGTGGCATACAATATGATGGACGTCACTGCTGTAAGAATCAGTCTTCTTTTCGTGGCCTTTGGCTCCCACGTGTTTCCCATTAAGCGTCCTAAAGAGTTTATGGTTTTCTCTGCTTTTCACGTGACCATCTCAAGATGTTTATTAAATTTTCCTGATTTGGAACCAAATCACCAGATATTTGATGCATGGCATCGTTTCGACCTGATAAATGTCCACGACATGTATGAGTCTGATCTAACGTTCCCTACCATCGTGAGAAGCTGAGCCTTCATAGGTTTGAGACTTAGCCCTTTGAATTGGAGCCATATGCTCACCTGTTTAATTGCTGTATTCTCTCTGTATTCGACGTCTTCTTCTTCACCTCCTGATACCAGCAGTGCTAGATCCTCCGCATAAACAATAAGCGACCCCCTCCGAGAATCCTAGCTTCAAAATCCCATCAAATGTAAGGTTCCAAAAAAGAGGGCTCTTGAGACACTCCACGTTGCATTCGGAATCTAATTTCACCGTCCTCCATTGTGATGAGTACTTCACGTGCATGTAGGAAGTCACATATCACTGCTCTCAAATAATCACTAATCTTTCTGTCCGCCAACTCATTAGCCACCACCGCTCACGGCAGACTTTAAAAATGCATTGCGGACATCCAGGAGGACCATCAACGGAATCTTTCTAGTCCTCCAGGTGCCCGCCCTGCATGTGTTCGCTCATTTCACCACCTTTCTCAAAGTATCAACCGTCGATTTTCCGTTTATGAAACCGTATTGGGCCGGCGAGAGTCCTCCCGTACCGTTAACTTCACACCAAATTCTGTCCGCAATGAGTCTTTCGTAAAGTTTCCTCACAGTGGGAAGAAGACATATCGGTCGATAGGCCGGAATCGGATCATTCGTCTTCGGTTTAGGGATGAGTAGTATCTTCCTAGTTTCCATGCCAAAGGAAAACTGCCCGTCGTCAGCGCCTCATTTAAGACCTCTAGTACGATCCATGAGTACACTCTTGTTAACTCCTTAAGCAGTATTCCTGGGACATCGTCTGGCCCCGGACTTGTATTGGAGCTGATCTGAGAGGCCACCGAACAAAGCTCATCCACGGAGAAACGTCTCATCTGGAAGCGCGGTGGAACCAACCGATCTGCTTCTTCCATTATAAAGAGGTTCGTTATTGCTCTCTTGAAAGCACTTATTGTTCACTTGAAAGCAATGGGAGGGGGGCAAATCCCTACATTAAGAACCGGTACTCCCTCCCCATGAATCGTCATCTAACTCAAGTACCAATCTCTTCCAAGCGTCTATTCTTCGGTCCAATGTTTCAGTATTTTGCTGAACTTGTCTTCGATCTCTTCATTGGGTGTGTAAAACAATAGTTTACCGTTTTCTGCGTTTCTTATTCGATGAAGCGCTCTTGTGAATTGTTGCGTTAGTTCTTCTTTTATTTTATTAATAACCATTACAAAGGTGGTAAGATTTTCTGTGTCTTCATCTTTCGGATAGAAAATGTCGGTGTTTAAGCGGCGAGTAAATGTGGCGTGAGCCGCATGTCTTGAGTACGGTGCCACTTGGAATCTTGGACCCAGCATTAAGTCTTCCTACAAACTCCGGAGAAAGTTCTCGGACAGTTCGCGTATATGAGCAGCTTGTCCAGAGTCTCTGCCTTCCCGCGCACCAGCTGAGCAGCCGAGCGCGGTAAGGCAACTGCGCGCCAAACTAACCTCTTAGGGCTAGAACACATGAGGCGATCAACGCCGCGTTGAGCGCACGTTGGCGTAAATTGGTTCGTGTACACATTAAAGCGTTACGCGTGCATTTTTAATAAACAGCAGAATACCAAATAAACTTTTGTTATGTACGTCATTTTCATCATGGAAGTCAAGGACGTAGCATGTCTGCGGCTTATTTATCGTCGCTACAAACAACAAAGGCAAAGACAAAGGCAGTTCTGGGTGCATCCAATTTTACGGGATAAATTAGCTCATGGTTTCTTCGCAAAAGTTTATCCAAAACTACGGGAATACGAACAGAGATTCTTTGATTACTTCGAATGTACACAAACACCTTCGACAATTTATTACAAATAATACAAGAAGACATTTCACCCAGTAAGAATTCCGTAAGAGGTACAATTGGAGCTGAAGAAAAACTCGTAATAACTTAGGTAAGTCATTTATGTTTTTATTTTTATTTTTTACAAGTCTTACTGTTAAAAATAATTGTAATGAATCTTAACAAAAATGAAATATAACAAAACTTATTTATTTTTTACAAGTCAATGAATATTATAAGAAATATAATAAATCTTAAAAAGAACTGCGAAGTATACCTGATCGTGTCAGAATGAGAACGTAAATGAACTTCACCGAGACTTAAATGAAATTTTTAAAAAACATTTTTTAACCATAATACATTATTAAAAAAAAATAAATCTTAAACATTATTCAGAATAAAAATTAAAAATTTTGATCGACAAATTAATCTTCAAATAATAGTAAATTTGTAGAAAGTAGAATTTAATATCGAAACAAAAGATATTCGTTATTCTAGAGTCTTTAATTGTACAAATCTACGTCAGTACTATTATTTGAAATGAAACATTCTGTCGGTGACTCTGGTGGTATAGAGGAGTGTGGATTCGTGCTGATTGTTATGTCGGTACCACTCGATTGTGTAGGGATGTACTGCGCAGATGAATGTGAAGGATTTGATGAAAACGTATTATAACCCTGAGTGTACGTACAATTGGGGGTTTGATAGGAACTTGAGTACGATGAATTAATGTGTGTCTGATTAGGAGGCGGATTATAAAAATCCTGAGCTCTCAGCAGTACTTCCATGATTTGAATTTTAGTTCTTATACGGCCATGATCAGGTACCTTTTTCAATTCCTTATATAAAGACAAACAAAAACGTTTGTCATCGTCCTAGCTAGCAAACTCTTCGTCAAAAGATCCGAGAAGTGTTGATCTACAGGGTTCAGTTTCAATTTCTTTTGTTTTGGTGCTGTAAAATTGTTTGAGCGGGATGCTTCTTCAGTTATAACACGTTCAATGTCACTCGCAACAGTTTTTGCCGTCTCGTCAAGACTGCTAGTTGTTTCTTTACTGTTAACGCTTGCTTCTAGAAAACGTAAACGAGAAAAGTAGAAGTATGTACTCGAAGAAGTAGCTGCAGATACTGTTTTGATTTTCTTTTGTTTTTTCAACTCCCTTGCAAAATTATCGCGGATACTTTTCCACTTCTTTCCTAATTCTGAACCTGAAAGTAATAAATACTTGTCGATAAAGAGGCTTTTACTAATAAAATATTTGACATAATGTTTTATTAAAAAAACGTCAGTATAGTCCCTGCTTTACTCACAAACTTACGTACTAAACCGTATGTCGTGAAAGCCCTTCATATGGTAGATACATGTATAATAAATTTTATATCTTGTTGACAACTCTAATCATGTGCGTTTTTTTTTTCAGTTATTTGGCTACCGGAAACTCATTTAGCCATCTTCAATACTGTTACCGGGTCGGTAAGTCTTCAATCGCAAAAGTAGTACGGCAAGTATGTTCAGCGATTTGGAAAAGATTGAAACAAATTTCTATGCCGGAACCGACAAATGAGAAGTGGAGAGAAGTCTCAGAAGGTTTCTGCAAATATGGTAATTTTCCGAATTGCATTGGGGCTATCAACGGTAAGCACATAAGAATAGTACAACCTGCCGATACTGGCTCCCTATATTTCAATTACAAAATATATTTCTCGATTGTACTTCTAGCAGTAAGCGATACCGACTACAATTTTCTCTTCGTAGATATCGGATCGTACAGGAAAAGCAGCGTCTCAACAATTTTTAAAGAATCTCTACTCTACAAAAAATTAATAGATGGTACATTAAACATTCCAGACCCAAACCCGATCGGTCAATCTTGCGGCATGACAGCTTTGCCGTATGTGTTTGTGGGAGATGACGCCTTCGGGATATCTAACAACATTATGCGTCCCTACGTAGGCATATCGTTAACTTACAAAAAGAAAATCTTTAATTACAGATTAACAAGAGCACGTAGTTATATTGAATGTAGTTTTGGTATATGACAAGCAAGTGGCGAATATTCCACAGGCCGTTGAACGTTAACGCAGATTTCGCAGAAGAAATAATTCAGGCTTGTTGTGTTTTACACAATTAAGTGAGGAACAGGGACGGTTACAGGTTTGATGATACTCTTTACGAGGCTCCATTATCGAGCATGGGGGAAAACTAAATTACTACACGGCAGTTTATCTGCCAATCAAGTTAGAGATAAGAATGCAGAATATTTTGTGACTAAAGGAAAATTGCAATGGCAAGACAAGAAAATATAAATACAAATAATATTATAAAAGTATTCATGTAAATTGTATCGATAATATAAACAAATTGTAATGTGCATTATAGTTTTAACATAAAGTTTTAATTTTAACAAAATAACGTGATAAAAAATTTTACAGGACGGTACTTGCCTAATAACTTCATTTTTTCTGTAGAATCACCATCTTCAATAAAAATTTCCACCAATTCTTCTCACGATGTTCTTTTCTTGTCCCTGTTTTTATAATACAAGTATTCTGCATTCCAAAGGGCCGACCTTTTCTCTATTTCATCAATGAAAAGCTCAGTATCAAAACGTTTTGAATCAATTTTGTATAGCTTTCAGTGAATACTACAACTAACTTGTAGGAATGGAATAATGTTACCGCGCGCTAAGCGTGCGTTGACAGTCAGAACTTCCAATCGCGCGTCACAACGCGCGCTCGGTAAAAGTGCGCGTAGCATGTAGGTAGTCTTCCATGCAATTCTGTGTACCTCACTAACGCGCGTTTACAGCCGCGCGTTAGCAAACGCTATCATGCGGACGAGCCCTAAGAGTTACGTCGCAGTGACGTCACTTTTTTGTTACAATAATAGTAGCTATGGTAACTAAAGTACACGGAGCGAAGGGGATAGCCCCCGTGGCCCGGAAGGCTCCAAGAAGCCCCTGAGTTGACTCCAGGGTTTGCCTGGGCCCTGAGGGTCTAGGTTCTGGCTAGACGAGCCGGATAGTATGAAATTCAAACATAATGCTAAATGAGTTCATTTTTATCAAATCACTAAACATATTTCTAAAAAAAAAACTGGTTTCATTGAAATATCCATAAGGTAAAGGTAATAATTTATTCTATATTTTCTCTTTTTTTTTTATTGAAGTACTGATTTTACTTTATTTTTATGTATTTTTCTTTCAATTTATTTTTTTAACGAAGCAAGTTAACAAGTGAATGATGTATGTTCCTCGTATTTTTTTTTTTTTTTAATAAATTTGCATGATGACAATAATGTAAAAGAATAATTTACATAGCGGAATGAAATGTAAATGAAATTGCTTGTTTATTAGCGATAAAAAGCTCATATTATCATATATATTAATTAACATTGTACTGTTTTTTTTTATATTCAAATTAACCTTTATGTAGCGTTATTAATTTTTCATAATTTGAATATAGAATAATGTCATCTATAATGTATGTCTTAATTTTTTTTTGCTTTGTTTTTTTATTGTTCAATAACCTTCAATATTAATTAAAAATAAAAAATTATTTACGTAATTTAGTGGTAAATTGTAGTATAAATAATATTCAATAAAACTAAATTTATAGGTTTAATAAATATTGTAACGATAAAATATTAGACAAATTTTCTGATACATTTAAATTTTTTTTTACATTTTTAATCAATTACATTTTTTTCACTTGATGACATGTTCCAAGCTTGATATGAAAATTAGATTTTGTAGTGTATGAAAAATGAAATAATAAATTTCATATATGAAATAAAGGGTTTGGAAACATTTTTATTTTAATAAATTATCAGGAAATTACTAATTTCCTGAAAACATTTCAATACAATAAATAAATAAATAAAATTAAAACGAGAAAATACTTTTGTAGATAATTTTTAATTTAGTACTTTCTCTGCAGAGAACCTTTTATAGTATTTATTTTCTGAGATTAACTTTTAGTGAAAAGTTTCAAGCAAAGGAATTTAAAAAATAAAATTTCAAACATTATTAAGGAAATATTTCATGAAATTTAAAAATGGGGATCTTATAGCGAAATTATATTTTCTGATTTAATCGTTGGGTCATATAAGAAAAACATTCTTGGAGCTAGAATTATATCAAAAATACTTTTTGCCTAAGAGGCATTTTGACTGACTCTAGTCAGTCAAAATTCGACTCAAGTCTTAGTCAGTCAAAAGACTGAATCATTGACTTTTATTCAATGATTTGTTATGTTCACTACCTTATAACGGATAAAGAATACACCTACTTGTTGAATAAAGTTGCATCTATTTGAAGAAAATTGCAGCATGAATTTCTTACTCAGTCTGGGTAAATCAGTTTAAACGTCTTCGTAATTGCTAGTCTAGTTAGTATAAAACATGCGTTTTTATTTAAAAAACATGCTAGTTATTTTCTTCAGTAACCTGGATTGTACACACCATTCATTCTCTCACATTAACATATTACAAGCTACCGTAATACCCAAGAGGTTGAATACAAAAGAAAACTGGAAGAAATAAACAAAATAATATGGATTCAGGAAGAAAAGAGGGACAAGGGAAGCTTTTAGGCTAATAAGAACAATTACACAAAAGAAGTAAAGGAATAAGTGTGTATATTATGGATTGGGAAAAGCAGTTGACCATGTAAAATAGGATGAATTAATATGAATATTTTGAAGCCAAAAAATAAATTGAAAAATTAAAAGGACTGAATCTGATTCATAGAACTTCTATGAAAATAAAGGATGCTCAACCTGAAGGTTTGTCCTAGGAAGAGGAGAAAGGCAAGGATTCTGCTGCCTATCATCACTTTTTTTGTCGGTTAGATAGAGGAACCCCATTTATGGGCGCAAATTAAGCATACTCAACCCCGGGAGATGCCATCGGGTTAAGGGGATTCAGAGTCTTCATGATTCATCTCTGTCGCCGATCCACGACCAACGACGGCTCCGCAGGGAGTTGCCCATCACCCCTTCGCCACCTGGTCGATTTCTTCACCTCAACGTTGGAGGTCCTATGCCACACATCTATGCTCAAATGTAGATCTTCCCTCTTCTGCTAACTCCCCTCTCCTTCGTCTGTATCCAGTGTATGCACCTGTAAACGATGCATACTAAGCACTTAATTTTTTAGTCGCACTCCCGGCTACCTATTCTGTGACCGACTTTGCCGCATAGAACACACTTAGGTTTCTCCTTACAGTCTGCCTTACGGTGGCCAGATTCACCACAGTTATGGCAGGCATGGTTCCTGTCTATTCCTTTACGTGTGGACGTTGTATGTCCAACCTTCCAGTATCTGAAGCAGTTTATTTCTGGCCTCCTGATCTCATCTCGACACGACTGCCAATCAACGAGTATGCTCCCACTGCCCGTCAGTCGCCGTGTTTCACCTGGCCAAAGAACCACCGTGACATTTCAGTGTAACCGAACGCCGGCCTCAACGATGTAACCTTGGCAGAGATGGTGTCACTTAATGACCCCTTGACTGTGCCCATAACCTTGTCCCTCATCACCTCGGCATCCAGGTCTTCAATATGCACTAGCAGTCCTTAAAGTTCCTCTTTGAGCCACCTTCGTCACTAGAGACAGAAGCCAGGATTTTATCTTTTTAAAGCCTGGAGCGCTCTTTCTCCGTCCTTTAGCCTAACTTCTAGATCTTCCCCCTGCCCTTTCTAACGGACAGGACATCCTAAGCTTAGGCCTCTCCAACCTACGTGTTAACGTTCTTAAGGTCGGTGTAGCTGGCGCCCTGCTGGTCCCCTCCATCGTTGTTGCCATCCTCTGAACCTCCCTCGTGATCGATTCGGATCCCTCATCCACCAGGAAGAGTGTTGTCGCTAAGTTTCGCCTCCTGAGCCAGTACTCCAGAGTTTTTCTAACTGTCGGCCCCAACTTGCTCTTTGTCGCAAACACCAAATCATATCCATCAACTTCTCGTATTTTGTCTAGGCCCTTCACTATGTTAGTTACCACCTCACTGCCTTTACCCTCCACAACCATCAGAAAATTGTCTCCTTTACCAATAAGATTGTCCTCTTCCCCGAGGATGACCATTGCAGAGACCAACTGATGACTGCGCCTGGGGAAAGCTTGCCACCATTCAATTTCTTTCTCGCCCCGGGTGCCACAACACACACATGTTAATATTACATTTACACCTTATAAACTTTATTATTTTCGAGTTATTTTACCCTTTTATTAATAAAATTCCGGGTGATGATAACGCCAAGGCGTTTTTCGCCCACAAACAACAGCAAAAAAAAAAAAAAATACATGTCTCTGGCAAACTGACTCTCCTTGGAGTTTAGGATAAAGATCTTGGTTCTCTTTTCTTCCTCCACCTGGTAGCCGATTCCTTCGATACTTTTTCATCTAACGAACTGGGCCATTTCTGACTGAACAAAAAGTCTCCAAAAAAATGTGGATTTTGGACTTTTGGTCGAGATATCGTAGTGGTACTTATTTTCATTCGTTTCAGAGTTATAGCAAAATGAAGTTTTAGTTAATGAAATATTTGAATTTTACAAGGGGAAGGCTTGTAAAAATCGGACTTCATTTCCTTTTTTTTATTTAAATATATTGATTTATTAATAATTGTTAACCTCTGATTGTAAAAAAAATTACGATAAATAATAATTGAATAATAACAATAAAAAAATATGAAAAAATATCGAAGTTGTTAATGAAATAAAATTTTACGTAATTTTTCATTTCAAAAAGTATGTGCAATTTAAGCGTACAAGGAATTCATGTGGTGTCCACATCATATTTTATTAGTTGTTATTTATTTTAACAATTTATTTTTAAATTCTTTCCTTTTTTTCTCTTTCTGATATCTTTTCATTTGGTTCTTTTTTGCGGTTCGTTCTTTGTGTAACCGTGTTTTTCTTGTTTTCTTTTTATTTTATGGACTTAATCGATGTTGTTCTGACTCATCAGTGTATTTAATCGTTTATCTTTATACCTGAGTGTTCATTTATAATTCTTGAAAAGTTTCAATGGGTATCTCTCTTTGCATGCCAATTTTTTTACTGTAATCAAATCTACTTATGGTTCCGGTTGGTTGGGACTAATTATTGTAAATAAAAATAACTTTATTGGCAAAAAAAAGTATAAATTTAACGATGAAAGTAATATAAAGAACAGTAATTATTTACTGATGTAACATTAACTTTATAACTGTATACTGCGATAGAGCAATATGTTTACAGCGTTTTGTTTATTTCAGTATCGCTTAAAACTAAAAAATTACGTCAATCGCCTTCGTAAATAATCGTGAAAGAGAAAATTTAATATCTTTAATCTTTAATAGCCGACATATCTATTTTAAATGGAATACTAAAATAAAATCCAATCTTTTTTTGTAAATTTTTTTTGGGGTAAATAATTTTTTCAAGATTATTGCTTATGGTAAAGTTAAGACTTAAAATAAAAAGTAATTAACTATTTAATGAAAATGACACCGTAAAATACGTTATAGAATGTCTGTTTAAACTTTACTGCTCAAACACTATACGATCTGTTTAGATAAATTTGCCACTAAAACAGTCTTGAAATTTTGATATTAATATTGGAAAAGAATCATTTAGACTGTCCCTACGATTGTTAAATTTAAGCGAACATCAATATATACCACATACGAACATTCTGATCAATAGCTTATACAGTTGAATATTTTAAATGTAATTAAACTTGTTTATAAAAACAACAAATACTCATAGATTTTTAATTATCTAATCATGTTTATACTCGTAAAACTAGTTGTTCAAGATATCCAAAGTTTATGAATATTATTCTTTAAATTAACCATTGTAAGGAAATAGCTTCTCTACACCGATCATAAACTAATCGTCCTAAAATCGATTAAATTCGTTTATCCCTTTTAAAATTGAGTGGTAAGTTTAAAATTGAAAACCATATTGTTGTATTTTTTTTCACTTTTACGGACATAAACTACTACGGTCATTAGTCCGATTGAAATTTCTAGCGTATGAAAAATGTCATACCTGTCCGGGATTTTAATCCGGAACCTTCGGATGAAAGGTCTAGACGCTACCACTCCGCCACGAAAATTGTATGTTTGTGGAAATGTAAGTAATTATTTCGCTAAGTCTGCTTTTCCACGATGTTAGTCAGTAAACAAGTTTATTTTTACCGATTGATATCTAAATAAATGTCATAAAAATCAATATTTTATTTTTTATTTTTTAAAAATATTTCTTATTTTATCTATATTTATATCGTAACTATTTAATTTAAATAACAGTAAATTATAATATAAATAGCAGACTGAAATGATCGCTTTAGAAAAATTATCTTATTAAAGTGTCTTTAAATATGAATAATATTTATTGTAGTATTTTTTTTGTTGCGTAGTAAACCAAGTTGAGAAGTTCTCATTTAAAAAAAAAAAAAAATTTTATAGGGCCATATAATACGTCAACCTACCGTATAATCGGTGGACTACACTCTGATATATCTACATCCTTGATCATGTTTGTTAAAATATCCTCACGTGGATCCTAAAATCATAATATATATATATTTCACGTTGAAATAATTAATGCTTATTAAGAGGGTTGAATCAGCTAGGAGATACACAACTTCCGGTATTAATTCCCACGGTAAGTCTCTGCAGGTACTCAATTCCTTCTTTAATTTTCATTGTACATAATATTTCTAACATATCCTATATAAATTGAATATATAAATTGATCATTACTTAAATAAGTTTTAATGAATATGTTTATTTAATTTACTGTATTTGATTACGGACTTAAACTATTAATAATAGGATTAATGGACGTTATTAATACAAAAGAACTTTTATATGTTTAAATTAAAAACAAATGCTTTTCTTATTTTGCGACTAAACCTCATCTTCAAATGGAAATGAATTTGCATACCTACTATTCACATTCCATCTCATCAGATTTTTGGAGTATGTTTTGTGCAGCCATCTAAACTTTTAAATTTTCTGTAACAAAACTCCGTTTATTTTCTCAGAATGATATTGAGATAAGACCGATTTGCATTGTAAGACTAGTTTAAAATAAAACCGTTATATCTCTATAACAGTATTATAAATCTAATAAAAACCTACTGGATTTATGAAATTACATAAATATAATAAAATTACGTCTAAATAATAAATTACATAAAATATAGAGACAATGTATTTTTCGTTTGTTTCCGTTAATCGGGAAAACTACTGAACCAATAATTACGAAATTTTAGCTGTACTTTTCTTACGACCTCCTGAATTTTTAGCATAATTCAAACCCCCAATAATCTAACTACTATACAAATCATAAAAGAAAATACGTATAAAAGATAGCCTAGAACCTCTTTTATTAATATTCATACTTTTTCCGACAGTTATAACGTGTTTTTCTAAATTTAATGTCATTATCAAATTTGGCGATAACTCGTCCTCACGCGAGCAAAGTAGCACTCATCGATTTTTATATTATATCGTTAACTAAGAAGTTCCATCATGGCAAACCATATACATAATTTTCATAAATACGACTTTCTATCTTGTATTAATATTTTCTTAACGCCTAGGTCGACGAGGTCACAGATAAAAAGAGAACTTTTACGGCTACTAAAATTTATGACCGTTTTTTCCACAAAAAACCAGAACTATGTCAGAGCGTTCTCTAAAACTTAAGAGCAACTAATACTTGGTTTAAAATAAAGTTTAACCTTCGAAAAATATGTAGTCTCAAAACAGCTTTTGTCTATCTTCCTGAAACTGACTATCTGAATTTGAAAGTTATAATAGGTAAAACGATAAAAAAATTATATAACCGTTGAAATGCCTAAGAATGGAAAGATGAAACTCCTTAATTTTGCTATCCTGGAGGCAAAGTAGTCCCTGAACAATTAAAATATCCTCCTGATTTTATAAAAAAATTTTAATTTGGGAATATATCCTTTATGTAAACATTCTAATTTACCCGATAAATTGTGAATAGAAATAATTCTGAGAGCAACAGCTCACGTTACATCAAACGAAAATATTTCATTATATTATTACAAGTCTTGATCAAAGTATGACATCAGCATTTTCTAACTAGTTGATTTACTGATATAAAGCAAGTAATTTATTTTCTTTTTTTTCAGCGGGAGGGGGAAAATCTGCTGTCAGACACATTTTGGCTTCCCTCCAAATACCTCCCTCCTAAAAAACAACATGCTCCGGTACCCGCCATGAAGACATTACCCGAAACATGCTGCTGTGATCACGGGACACAGTAATGGGCCCGCAGAAGGGCCGGGTAAGCGAAGACCTTAAGGAGTCCCGCACGCCTCATCACCGAATGAAAGACAACCCACAAGTACGGACTGCCGCCGGCTCAGCGTACGAGCGATCCACCAACCTACGACCCCAACGCCTTGCTACGGATAATGTTGCCCACAAGGCGGGAAATGACGTTCCATGTCCACTCATCCCCGAGCATCCTCGAAATGATGTTCTCAGGCGTCAAGAGGCCGAACTGAGCGTAGTCCCTCCGCATGACCTCCCATCTATGGCAGTGGAACACCACATACTCTGCATCATCCAGCTCCCCACAGTGTAGTGACAAGCTGTCGTCCGCTCTTCTACAGCGAAACAAGTAATGCCGGAAGCAGCCATTGCTCGTGTTTTACTATGAATTTTGTAGTGCATAGTATTCAGCGTGGAAATTTAACTAAAAACAGGAAGTAATTGTGGAGGAGGGCCTCCCTTGAATTTTCTAGCATTTTCTATAAGTAATGATGATGGGCCAAAGGTCGAATTGATGCCGTATGTGAATATAATATACTACTAACCTACAAGCACTGTATAGGGCAGAATGTTTGCAGTTTTTTCCAGAACAAGAAATAGCAAAAATAGAAAAAAAAACTTAAGAAAAATTTAATGACCAAAATATGAAGACGAAATTTACAAATTGAAAAGTTAAAAAGACATTTACAAATATACAAAAAAACAGAGAAATTAATCCGGAAAATAAGATTACAGTTTTATGGATATTCATGAAAACTGAACAACCAAAGATTTATAAAAAAAAATTTAGTTTCTACATAAACAGAACCACAGACACCAACCGGGTTAAAGAAATAGAAACAAATCAAAAAACATTCAAAATTTCTAAGCATCTATCCAAATACATTTTCGCTACGCCAGATGTAATGACAGTTATGAATTCTCAATAATACTTAGATTTAAGTATTTCAGCCTGTTGGACAACAGGCTGAATTAATAATGTTTTATTAAGTGTTTCGAAGACAACTCGTATTTTAGTAGTTAGACTTGTGGTCTTAAATATTGAGTGGAGAAGTAAGTAATATATATCTGATTCATTAGTTAATCCGTCAGAATTAAGTAATGACATGACCTAATCTTAAGTATTCTTGCATAAAGGCGGAAAATTCTCCTTTAAGATTAGAATTTTTTCATATTCTTCGTTCCAGATATGAGAACCTATTTTTATCGTTAATGAACGAATCACCTAGTCGGAGTTTATCAGATTAATGTGGGGGGGTAATGAGACGATAAATCTGCTTTGATTGTTCCTAGTGGTATGAAGTTGGAATTGTGTTTCACACGTAGACGTTTTACTGAAACATCAGAATCAAAGTTATTGTGGCTTGTAAAAAACCACAAATTTAGTAGGAAGACAACCGCTAAGAATACATCCTAGCTTAGTCTCTTGAATTGCAGGATATCTTGAATTTTACATACGTTTACAAGACAAAATTAGATTTAAATAGAATTGGGCACCGATTAAAATATCAATATGCCTTGATATATTGAATTTGGGATCTGCAAAGTATAGATTTTAAGGTAGATGAAAATGAGAAGTTCAAATTTATTTAATGGAAGGTTGGTTAGGTCTGGCAAAACAGTACAATGCACTTTTGAAGGTTTTTGTGTCGTGAATACAATGTAAGTACTTCACTATAATCAGATTTAACTAATGAATTATTTGTGCCTGAAATAGACAAATCTTCTTTATTGAGTTGATGTTCCCATTTGCGAGCAAACTAATGTACATACAGCAGTAGACAAAATTATATTTTTATTTAATTTTGAACATCAGTCATTATTAGTAAATTTATCATTTCTTACGACGTGTTCGGGGGACACCCCGGACACGTATTTGAATGTAGGGGATGGGAGGCAGAAAGGGGGTTTGTACAGAGATAGTAGGCATGCTCATTGCTGATAATGTAATACAGAAGATGCTCCAAGAAGAACGGGAGTATGATTTCATTGCGGGGTTTATAACAAATACGATGTGGAAGAAAGGATGAGAAGCGAGAGGGTGATGACCAGCCTCCTGCGGAAGTGCTGTTTGCCTACGCATGTGCCGGTGGGCAGTGGCTATGAGGCACGGGACTCTGGAACCCCAAGCGTTAGAAGACCGCAATCCCGACTGGGACGCCTCCTGTTGGGTATCTCAGTTAGAGTCATAAAGGCATCAAGACCGCGTACCGACTCCTGAAATGGGAGAACAGGGAAGACATAATCGGATCTGATAACCCCACTTCAGAGGTTAGAGGCAGGCATTCAAACAGCTAGATTTTACCGGCTAGCTCGAGGATACCTCCCGGGTCAGTGTAAAGCTTAATAGTAGGTCCGGCGGTCTCGGGATGGGAGTTGGTATAATAGAAAAAATAATAAAAAAGAACGATATAAATTTAGAATAGTGTTTTAGGATCTATGTATCCAGTGGAAAAGATAAAAAAGGATATAAACCTGAGTAGATGGACAGAAAAAGGCGAAAACAGAGCAAAAGAATGATAACCTTTTGGGAAAAGAAAAAGAAGTCAAACTATGCAAACGTGGTCCATAGTGGTCAGAAAAAAAAGAAAAAAATTATTTTATCTTAGATATTTTTTTTCATTTTCCATTCTTTCTAAATTTTAAATGTTATTCTACCATTAAGCATTACTTATGGTTTTTATTTCCCGTACTTTCCAAAAAATGCTTAATGATAATACTGAAATTGTATAAAATTTTTCTAATCAAAATTCTAGTTGAAACTAATTTTTAAGTAACCTTGTTTTTGTTTTAACTCGCCGGATTGGAATAGTGGTAAAACTTCTTGTCGTAAATCATCTGATTTCGAAGTAAGTGTTCTCAGGTTCAAATCCAAATTAAGGTTTGCTTTTATTCGAATTTGGATACTAGATCGTGAATACCGGGGTTTTTTGGTTGGATTTCAATTAACACGTCTCAGGCTGGTGATCTGAGTATTTATTACAGGACTACACGTCACGAAGAAGGATGCGGCTGCCTACGGGCCCCGAATTCAGAGAACTGCATGGGATAGCTGAAGATTTCCAAAATATTCATAGTATTCTGTTATTTATTCAAGTAGAATAAATAAGTAAATTAAATTTTTTTTTGGGTAAGTGTAAGTCACTTTGTGTAAAACATCTGTGATCACTTCAATATTGTATGGTTATTATAAATTCGTAATTAGCAAAAAGAGTACTGAAACAGTATTATTATTTTTTATTACGATAGGAATTATAAATATAATCGTTTGATATCTAAATTAATAGACCAATTTTTTTTTTTTTTTTTTTAATAACGTAGACTAACTATTTTCTAGAGTTCTTTTATTTAATTCATTATTTTTACAAAGATTTTAATTAAAAAATTGTATGTAAATTAAAAATTTTAACCTATTCTTGACAAAATTGAATATTAATATAATGAAATATTTAATTTATAAATCGATTGATGCAACAGAGATTTCATATCTTTAATAATTGCTAATTATTAATTTAAATTGTTATGTTAGTTAATAGGCTCTATAATGACTTAAGTGCTGTTAGAAGATTTTTATTTGTACTCAAATTATAAAATTTAGAGGTCAAACAAACCCTAATTAAACTTCTTCACCTTAAAAACCTACTTCTTAAATCTTCTAAGAAAATAAGAAGTTTGTTGAGGTGAAAATTAACAGTTTAGTTTTGGCATTTCTACAGTTTCATCGACTTCAAATTACTTCGGGTATATTTCTTTCTTTCACTTAAATATAAAATTAAAAATTAAAGAAAACTATGATAAAAATGGTCTAAAATATAGTGTAGAAATTTTAGCTGTAAGATAGAGTTTTTTGAAAAATCTTCGATTTTATTCGAATTATTTTTAAAAGCTTCATATTACTTGATTAGAATTAGAAATGTGATTAAATATCAAACAAATTTGTGTAACGGTTGTACGGAAATTACAGTTTAATAAAGCAGTTTCAAAACAACCGTTTTGCTGTATAATGTAAAGCCATTCAGCTTTCTTACTACTAACAGTTTTATTAAAACAGATGCGTTTCTTCTTTGTAGTGTTTACTAAAACAGTTGTGTTTCATCATTGTAGTGTGTTTTGTGGTTTTTATCATGTCTTTAAAAATTTAATTTTATTTGAAATTTTAGTAGTGACTAGAGTTTCGTGAATTTAGTAACTTTAAATAGAAATCAAAATACATTTTGATGTATTACATAATATAAAATACTGCACGTAACTGCCAGCCCTGCTCTGAATTATGAAATTATTAAAAAATCACGGAAAATAAATTTTTCTTCTTTGGAAAAACTATTTCCAATTTAAAAAAATAAATATCACATTGCTGAATATTAATAACATAAGAATAAAAAATTATGCATTTATTACGAAACAAAAGATGGATAAAGACGAATGATTTCTGGTGGGGAGGGATTGACCGGAAATGTTATCATTAATAAATTGTATAATGTTTTAAAAGGTCTTTTGAGTATTAACACACATTAAGTAAGCAATACACCTAGGATTATGATAACGATTTTGATAATTCATTCATTATAATATAATGAATTCCTTAAATGAACTGAAATCATTTGAAACAATATTTATTCAATTAAAAAGGATGACGTTATTTTTTTTTTTTTTTAAAAGATGAGGTTTTTCCTTTTCGTTATTTTTAACACAAATTTTGAAGTAATTTAGATAAAATAATTCAAGTTATTAAATTTATCTCACGTTGTTTTAATTGTAGATTTCACGTTAATTTGCATGCTTATGAATTTATTGGAAGATCAGATCGTGTATAGAATGGAGTAGGAAAGATTACCGAAGAAAATGCCACATTAAATGAGCAAAGCTAAGCCAGAAGATACGAGAAATCAAGAAAAGATCCGATAGATTAAAGAAATGGAGTACAGTTGGTTTTTGAACTAAGTAAAAGAAAAACAGTTAAAAGTCTAATCTAGGAAATTGTAGAAGAGTAAATCTAGTTTTTTTTTTAAATAAAAACTGTTTTTTTTTATATTTTCAAGATTTTCTTCAAATAATTTAAATTTGTTAATAGTATTTTTACTGTTTACTATGTTGCATGCTTTATGTCGTTACCGAAGGTTAAATATATATAATAATATATTTTATAAATCTTTACAAAATCTTTGATCCGATTTATAAATTAATTGTTGTTTTTCATTTGCTATTTGACATTCCCGTTCTCAAAATTTTTATGTGTCGGTTATCAGACGCGCTATTGGGAGAAAGCGTTTGATAATTCTTTTTATTTTATTTTAGAGTAAAACTTTAAAAAAAAAGTAGTACAAATTTTAATTATTTTTAGATATATACTTATTTACATAGTTACACAGTAATAGCCCATGAAAAAGGGTATTGAAGTACGAACTAGTAGAATATCTTACGCCTAACTATACATTTTTTTTTTCACATTCCATTTCCAGATGGTCATATTAGTAATGACGTAAAGAAGAACTCAGATTATGAGTGTATAATTTGTCTTTTATGATTTTTCAGTTATAAAAATTAATCGTGAAGAGATAATAAGATTAAATAAAATATAACCTATATAATGTTGACTTCTGTAGACTAATTTAGCTTTTTGATACAATTAAGCGATTTCATCCGTCTTTCTTTTCCAAGTTTCTTATATCTCCGTTATAAAATTGATTTATTTAAATTTCCTTCCCATTTAAATGCCCAGAACCTACTACTTAAAAATCAAAATTAAACTTTTTAAACAAATTCTCTCATTGACTTTAATTTTTTTCTCTGCAAATTAATACAACAGTAAAGAATAAACATGTAAGGTTAGTTGAATTTATTAGCCAATTCTTTTCAAAAAGTTTCTTTTCAGAACGTATTTTTCATTTTACATTAATGCTAATCTAATAATCGTAGATTTTTTTTTTTTTTTTTTATGAAATTAAGTTTTGAGAATTAATACGGTTCCAGAATTCGAACTTCAATAATATAGCAACTATTGGTTTTAAGTTTATACAGACGCATACCAGCAAATATTGCAAGTACAAATTAATGAAATTAGATATTCAGAGAACTAAGTGTGATGGTACAATCTATAAGATTTTTTTTTACAAGCAACCGAGATTTAAACTGATTAAAAGAAATGCTGTATAGAACTCATTTTCAGCTAGTAATAATTACTTGATTATAATTAGTATATAAAAACGGAAAACAAAAATCAATATAGCAGCTGTAAACATAAAGGTATTGTTAAATTTGATTGTTTCTGAAAAATACTATAGCTACATCATACATTTTGGCGCCAACTTCAACCGCCGTATAGTATAGAAATATCATAGTCGGTTTTGTATTTCTGGTACGTTTGTTAACGAGAGGAGACGCAGATGTTTATTGTCGGTGTACATGAGCAGCTACCAGACTGTGTTTGTTATAAGCCGTTATTGCAGTCTAGGGCAGGAGAGCAGACCGGCAGACTGTAGTATATCGATATAATAATTAACACGGGAGAAGGATGAGTCGCAGTTAGGAGCCATGTTGGTCGCGCCATCCGAGCATCTGGCTGTCACAGATTCAGCCCTGATTGGCTGAGACTCAACCAATGGGGATGAGAGCGATGCAGACTGTTTAACTGCTCAGTACGTGGCTTGGGCTCGCACCAGCCGCATGTATTGTTAGTTAGTGGTGTTCGTCGAAACGATCAGTTCGCCTCCTGCCGGTGTACAACCTGTGAGTATCGAAGCGACGAAGTTTATATTTTAATTGTCGTCCTGAGACTTAAGTAGTATAATTACTTTAAAACTCTTGATTTATTTTTATATCATTTCAAGAAATTAATATTTTTCATCACATGATGGAAATTATTTTATTTTATAGTTTACTGTGTCTAAACAAAGAAGCATTGATCGGTATAACCGATGCAAAATTCTTTTAAAACTGTAGGACGTTTGTTATGAACAGTACAACTTTTTTTATTCATTTGATTGATCCTTTTTTTAAATTCTTAATGTAAACGCGTAGTTATTGGAGTTTATTTTGATAATATTTCCGCCGATCAGCTGTGATGACAGCTGTTCTTAGATGACGTTACATCAATAGTTTATCCGGTAAAAATTAAAGGATAATGTCAGTTACTTTAATCAGTCTATAAATAAACTCCCGTTTTATAAAAAAATTCATTGTTAATCGGGATTTAATTAACAACACTGTACATTAAATCGACTTGAAACTGTTCAAGATCAACTGCTGATCTGTAATCGAATTATTATTTTTTGCGAGGGAGTGTAATTTGAAAATCGTCATAATAGTTAAACCTTCATCGGAAAAGTACACTTTTCCAAACAGCTGCTCTAATAGAACGTTTTATATCGGTGGTACATTTATAAGTAACTGATTGACTTAATAATTAATTGAATTTCTTTTTTTAAATCTTTTGAAGCGTAGTTATTGTTTGTGTTAATTTTTATAAGCGCTTTAGTTTTTTTTGTTTTTTTTTTCTAACATGTAGGATGTGTTTTAAGGTTTACATATTAAGTAGTATCTTGGTTTTTAAATTCTGTTTACAAGATTCTAACGAAATTAGTAATTGCTTCTGACTTACGATTTCGTCGATTCTTTATCTTTTAGTTGTACTTAATAAATAAATAAAAGGTTTTCTCCATTCCAAGTCAAAGGTTGCTGATGTAGTGCCGATAATTTACCGACCAAAGAACTTTAGTAACCAATGTATTCTATTTTGTCCTACTATCTTAATACTTAACTTATTACTATTCATGACATTTCACTTACAGATTGTAGAAATTAAATTAATTTGAATTAGTATTTAAATAAGACTATTTGATTTTTTCTTGAATAAATTGGGTTTTAATTAATTTGGATAACAAAATTTTAAAAGTGTGATCACTTTAAAATTCTCCTTTTTTTACACAAGTTTATAAAAATATGTTTTGTGCTTTTACTGAGTTATTTAATCACAAACGCGTGATTTAATGGTTCTAGAAAATTTATTTTTAGTAAAAAAAATTGAAAAAAGAAACTTAAAAAATTCGACTGTTGATTAAATTTCAAACCTATATGAAAACAATGAATAAATTTATTTCATAATTTGATTAAAAAAATAAACGAAGTGCTGAAAAAATCGTTTTAGTCCTTTTACATTAATAAATAATAGTCATTTATTAAAATTACTAATTTTACTAAATTTTAATAAATAAATTTTACTTTGATTATTGTGTCATGTGTTTATTTATGTAGATTTAGTACCTATATATTTCCGTTGTTGATTAGTTTTGAGTTCAAGTTTATTCGTAAAAAGAAAGACTAATATTTACAAGTCATCGCGTTCTTATTCCGCATGTGTTAGCTGTAAATTTGACCACAAGTCATCCGAGTTCAACTCGCATGAACTCGTGCAATTTTTTATCAGATACGTTCATAATTAGGCCGCTACTTAATGTTGATAATTATGTAGCTTTAACGTTTAAAATTGTCTTTCCCTTATTCAAAAATTATTTTTTTATATAAATGTA
This sequence comes from Lycorma delicatula, assembly GCF_047948215.1. Taxonomy (NCBI): domain Eukaryota; kingdom Metazoa; phylum Arthropoda; class Insecta; order Hemiptera; family Fulgoridae; genus Lycorma; species Lycorma delicatula. Next base: position 25,348,244 of record NC_134456.1, read on the forward strand.
GGACTACATGTTTTCCGCTAACTACTGTTTAATGATTTCGAAAATATATATATTGCTTGTAGACCAAATGTATATGCAGTTTTATAATCTTTCCTAATCTCATAAAGATGTCATTCCCTATCTTAAACATTAATGCACTTAACGTTTTTTTTTTATGTTTACATTACGCTTCTTAGCGTAACCCACAAAACAAGAAGGCTGTATTAAGAAATATAAATTTACTCTCAACTTCAATCTGTTGACGTGAAATATATATTTTTTTAAATCTTTAATATGCAATCTAAAGAATTCGATTTACTAGAGAAATGGAAAAATCATGAGAATTTTCAAGTAATGCCACAAAATGGCTTAGGCGCGCGTCTTACTGTAATTACTTCTTTTTTTTTTAATAAAAATTCGAGTATCAGCAAAAATAAAATTACGTTTTAGTTATCTTATTTCTTTCACAGTAGCAGCTATAGGTTAAAACTAAGATTTACTTGCAAAAGTAATTATTATTCTATTTATTTAATAAGCATATTTATTGAATTATTAAAATTTTAATTATCATAAAAAATCGTGTGTTTTTTTTCCTTTCAAGAGATCTAAATTTACATGTAACCATTTTTCTTGTTGATAAAGAACTATTGTACTAAATCACTGTTCGACCAGTTTAAATAGGTTGTTTAATTAAAAGTTCATCAATTATTCAAACACGGTCACCTAGCAATAATTAATGATTTTCATTGATACTGCAGTTTACCACAAACAGGAAGTAAATAGTTAACGCGAAAATAAAAACGGCTTAGTTTATTACATAACGCGAACAGGTAGGCTTAAATTAGATAACTGTTAAAAGTAATCTGGATGTCATATATATAATATACAAATACCTAAATCAAATCTCCCAAAGATTTATTTTCCTTTTTAGGGTTATTGACAATCTTAATACAGTGGCTTACACAGTAGTTGAGTTATAGTTGGACAATGTACTTTATTGTGCTAAATATGCGCCACCAACAATTAAGACATTAAATTGATAAATGTTCACACTGCATTAGTATTTTTACTCTTAGTATAAATTAGAAGTCAGCAGTCATATTTTGCTGCCACAGTGATTTTTCATTGAAAGATTTCATGAATATGATCATTTTTTCTCTCAGTAATCTGTCGTTTCTCAAAGTATTTCTTTGTTGTATTGTATTTCCACCAGTTTTAATTGAAATGTAACACCATACATAGAAATATTTTAAAATATTGTAATTTTGTTCGCAATGCAGGAATAATTTAATATTACACATTATTTACATAAAGAATCCCTTACAAAGTAGAAGAAATGTAGGCATTCTCATGAATTTTAATGTTTTAGTTTATTCTGTTATTTTAAACTATCTTTCTTAGTCTTTCAAATGGTCGTATGCAAAGAATTTAATTTTTTTAATACAAAAAACGCTAGTCAGAGTTTGTTTCTCAAAGTGATATCATTCAATTTTTTTCATTATATGTTCATCATATACTTTATCTGGGTATTTTTAATAATTTTTTTTAAAGAATTGATATAATAAATTGCGCGGCTTTTTTAAAAAGTCTAATTGCTTACTAAATATTACTGAAAATTCAAAGTTTTTTTTTAATAAAAGATTAAAGCCTAGGATTAAAAAAATATAATAATAATAATTCTATATTTATATGTAAAGAATTAAAGGATCATATTAATTAGAATTTCGTTTGAAGTTTTTTTTGCATTGTTTGTCTTAAATTCTCTTACCTACGTCACTCCATCTGAAGACGGACTTTTATTAATCATTACTGTAATATAAACGTACACATACATCTGCTGTTCAAATACAAAAAAGATAAAATAAAAAAAATTAACGATTAATTCTTTTTTTTATTGCCTTTTTCCAAATTTGGTTTACTGTTTTCTTTCTCACAAATAATTTAACAACTCATGAATAACAAAAGGTTTTACTTTAATTTTTTTTCTGTTTACAAAAAGAGAGTGATTGTTCAAGGTACGAGTCTCAAATTACGGTATACACATATATTAATGTGTAAATTAATTTTAAAAGCTGGCATGACTTCCGGCTGTTAATAATAAAAATTAAAATAGAAACAAAAACAGAATATTATATTATTTAATTGTGAAGAATAAATTTTAAAAAAACTTTTTCTAAAATAATCGTATACAGTTTAAGCTTAACGAAGTTCCTCAAGTAAATATTTCTCTAAATCTAACATCCCTTACAATAAAGACTAAAATAAAAAAACGAAACTCTTAAAAAACTTTTCTGCATTTAGATCCGGTTATGTAATTTTAAAAAAATTGTATACATTTCTTGATATTCTATGTACGAATATAAACTTTTAGAAAATCAAGAGTAAAAAATATAAATTTAAAATTTAAAAGGTGGGGGTTGATTTTCGAAAAACCTATTTTTTTTATTATGAAGTAATAAATTTACATTAAGTTTTATTCTCTAATATACCCGGAAGAAAATTGGTTTTTTCGTGATATCACCTCCTATCCCATTAAAAAATTTTGAAGGAAATTAATGTGATCAATATCCATACATAGAAATAATATTTGAGCCAAATTTGAAGAAAATCGGTTTGATCAATCCTGAGATATAAGGCCAAAAACAGTATGACAAACGTACATATATTCCCTCATAGGTACGAACATATGTTCGCACATTCATACATATGTGTTTTTGGTCTAGATGAACTACTTGGACCCTAAAATGAAAAATATTTGCAAAAAACCCGATATCCCATTTTTAACATGATAACCATACTTTCCCCTTTAATACCACTTATATTCGCCGGGAAAGTAAAAACTACTTAATTTTTACTTTTACACAGAAAATGAAACACCGTCTTAAGATAAAAATAATAATAAAAAGATTTCTTAATATTAAAAGATTACTTTTTATTTTACTCTAAAGCAGTTAAACAATGTCATAATAAAAATAAAGATTTTTTTAATAAAAGCTCATTTTATAGTAATTTAACAAGTTATAAATATTTAATTCATTTAATTTGTAATTAAATATAATTAAAAATAAAGGTAATTAAATATAATGGAAATATACATAGCCTAATCGCTTTCACCTGCTCCCGTCTTGGTAAGCGTAATGATTTTTAAGGTGGTTGAGATTATATAACACTTAGTTGCCGCGTGCTCAAATTAATCGTATGAAACTAGTAATTTAAAGACAGGCTTGTTTAACATAAAACTAATTCTGTTTAGCTGGTACATCCAATTATTTTGTTAAAACTTAAAGCCTACATTGTAGTAGTCCTTTAACGAACCATAAAATATTTTCACCTTAATTTATTGATCTTTAAGAAACCGTAGAATTAGACTCTTTTTTAAAATAACTGTCCATTTCATTAAAATTATTTTAATTAAATGAAAGTATCATTTTTTTTTTCATTGTATAACTGTTTCTATGTATTTAATCCTTTAAAATAATTCACAACAATAGTTGACTTACAACAATAAGTATTTTTACAATAGTTGTCATCTTCAGTTCTTTGGTGTGAACATCTCAGCTTAAATATAACGTCTGGAGTGGTTCTTTTATCATCGGATGGATTATTATTATTATTAATAATAATAATTAATACCTTTTGTTTAGTATTTTTTAAAGAAAAAAAAAAGTTAATTCAAAGAACTTTTTACTTGCGTAAAATAGGTTTATAAATATATATATTATAAATAGATAATAATTTTTTTTTCAGTCAGTAAAAGGAAAGAAATATATGATGTAAAAGAAAAATTCTAATGTTCGTAAAATAGAATCAATTTTGTGTAGAACCTACCTGTTTTTCTTCATCTTTAACGAAAATCTTCGTTTCTTTCTTTTAGTAATTACATTTTTTTTAAAATCTCGACCCGTCTTGAAACCCTTAAAATTTCTATTTTAAATCTGAATCTCAAACATCGCTCCATAAAAAATATTTTTGTATTCTAATAATTTGTAATTTTTTTCAAAATAATAGACTAGCAGTTACAAAATCTTCTGAAATTTATTTATAAATTTGGTTTTTAGAAACAAAAAGTTACACTTTTTCGGAATCCAACAGCCAAACTTTTTTAAATTTTTTCTTCCACACCAATGGGTATTTGCAGAAAAATTATACTAAACTTAACCTACGCTCACTTTGCTGGCTAACCTTCACTCGCTAGTAAAGATTATCGAGAGAAGCAAGCGTAGATTAAATTTTGTTAGATTATGTTTATAATTTATAAAATTATAAGCATAATGCTTATATTGAACCTCTCTCAGGTAGATTTGGAAAACCCGTGTTTGAATAAAATCGACGAGTAGAAATAAAAAAATAGGTTAGCGAGCAAAGCGAATGTAGGTTGTTTGGTAAGATTATATAAATAATTTCCCTGCAAATACCTCCAAATATCCACTGATTTGGAAGAAAAAATTGAAAAAAGAGACTGTCGGATTACGAAAAAGAACCAAAAAATCAATTAACTGATCAACCGTATTAATTTAATTAAACTAAAGAAAGTTTAGACTAAAAAATTTAAGTAGATGTAACAATTAAACTTTTTTTATGCCGTTTAGAATTTTTATTTATGTAAAATTACGCGCTTGAAACAAGGTAAATTTATCCGTTTCAAATGTGAATATACTTATGCATTAGATTATATTGTAATATTAGGAAAAATTATAAGTTAATTTAGTATTACTGGATGTTTTTATTTTCTATTAATTGATTAACACTACCCCAAGTATTGATTGATTTTTATTTTATCTCGTTTATTATTGCTACCATTGCAATTTCCATAGTTACACTCAATTGTGTAAATTATACAATTCTAAGTAATTAAACTTTTTTATTCTACTTTTTAATTTAAAAAAAAATCTTTATCTTTTCATGTAAAAACTAAAATATAACGCGAGTATGAGACAGTTCTTCCACTGGAGTGTCTTAAATTGGTACTTTTACCAATATAACTACCCATGACAACTCTCTTTCGGGGGCTTCAGAATCATTTTCATTTCAAGGAAATTAAAAATAATAATAATAATTGTGTCAGAAACTTAGAATATTTTTTTAAAATAAAAATTTAACTATTAAATTTAGGGTCAAATATAAATCCCTTCAAATTTTCACTGATCAACTAATAATATTAATTTTTTTCTTTTTCCTGTTTAGTCTCCGTGAATTGCCGGTCACGTATTAATTCAGAAGATGAATGAGGATGATACGTAAGAGTATAAATGAAGCGTAGTCTTGTACAGTCTCAGTTCGACCATTACTGAGATGTGTGGTTAATTGAAACCCAACCGCCAAAGAACACCGGTATCCACGATCTAGTATTCAAATCCATATAAAAGTAACTGCTCTTACTAGGAATTTATTACCGAGAATTCCAGCGAGTTTTTCCAGTCCATTTTTCCGAATGGTTCCTTCTTCATCAAGTCTGTCACTTTGCCCCACACACCTGATTTTTAGCATTCTCCTATAGCACCATTTTCAAAAGCTTGTAATCTTTTCTTCTCAGGTAGACCGATCGTCCAAGTTTCACTTTCATATAAAGCTACGCTCCAAACATATACTTTCAAAAATGTTTTCCTGACGTTTAAATTAATTTTTGATGTAAGTAAATTATATTTCCGTTTCGCCTGTGTTATTCGGCATTTTATATCGCTCCTACTTCGTCCATCTTTAGTAATTCTACTTCCCCGATTACAAAATTCTTCTACCTCCTTTTTGTTTTCCTATTTTTATATTCAGTGGTCCATCTGCATTATTTCTACTACATTTCATTATTTTCGTTTTCTTCTTGTTTACTTTCATGTGGTAGTTCTTGCGTAGGACTTCATCCATGCTATTCATTGTTTTTTCTAATTCTTTTTCACTCTCAGCTAGAATTACTATATCACCAGCAAATCGTAGCATCTTTACCTTTTCACGTTGCACACTTACTGCGGATCTAAATTGTTCTTTAATATCATCAACTGTTAGTTCTATGCAAAGATTAAAAAGTAACGGGGATAGGAAACATCCTTGTCGGACTCTCTTTTTTATCTCTGCTTCTTTCTCATGTTCTTCGATTATTACTGTTGCTGTTTGGTTCCTGTACTTGAATCCTAATTTTTCTTAAAATGCTGAACATTTTATTCCAGTTGACGTTATCAAATGTCTTTTCTAAGTCTAAAGTGCCAAATATGTTTGTTTGTTTTTCTTTAATCTTCCTTCTACTATTAATCTAAGCGTTAAAATTGCTTCCCTTGCCTTTATACTTTTCCTGAAACCAAATTTGTCTTCCCTAAAACTTTTACTCTCCTCTCATTTTTCTGTACAGAATACTGGTTAGGATTTTTTATGCATTCCCCTATTTTGTAAATATTGCACACCAGTTTGTATAATCAGTCTATCGCTTTTCCTCACCTGCATTGCGCTGTAATTCTGCAGGTTTCCCGTCAATCTCAGAAACCGTCCTGCTATTCAAATCTTTTAATGCTCTGTTAAATTCAGATCTCAGTATTGTATCTCCCTTTTCATCCTCTTTCTTATTCCTTTATGACACCAGTTTCTACTTCATTTCCTCCGTATAATTCTTCTATGTATTCCACCCACTATCGACTCTTTCTTTTGTATTATAAATCGGTGTTGGTACACCTCTTTCCATCATCTTTATTTAACACGTTATTAGATTTTAATTTATGTACAGAAAAGTTTTCCTTAACTTTCTTGTATTCTCTGTTTATTTTATCAATGATTATTTCTCTTTCCACTTCTCTTTTTTAATCCACTCTTCTTTCGTTAATTTGTAGTTCCTGTTTATAGTATTTCTTAATTGTCGATAATTTCTTTAACCTTCTTCATCACTAGCATTCTTATACTTTCTACTTCATACATTAGCTGCAGTATATCCTCTGATATCCAAGGTTTTCTACCAGTTCTCTTTGTACCGCTTAAGTTCGCTTCTGGTGATTTAAGAATTTCCTTTTTATCATTCTCCCATTTTTCTTCTATATTTTCTACCTTATCTTTATTACTCAAACCTCTTGCGATGTCCTACTCAAAATTCTTCTCTTTACCTCCTCTTATTCAAGCTTTTCTAAATATCACCGATTCATCTGACACCTTTTCTTCAGATTTTTAAACCCCAATCTACATTTCATTACCACTTAATTATAGTCGTTATCAATGTCTGCTCCTGGATATGCTTTCCAGTCGACGAGTTGATTTCTAAATCTTTGTTTAATATAATCTGATACCTTGCAGTATCACCTGGCTTTTTCCATGTGCATATTCTTCTATTATGATTTTTAAACTAGGTCTTGGCAATCACTAAATTATTATACTTCGTGCAAAACTCAGTAAGTCGGTCCCCTCTTTCATTCCTTTTGTTCAGCCCTTATTCACCCACAATATTTCCTTCCTTGCCGTTTCCGATGCTTGCTTCCAATTTCCAACTATTAAATTTTTGTTCCGTTTTATGTGTTTAATTGAATCGTTAATTTCTTCGTATACACACTCTACCTCATCATCAACATCATCATGGGTACTTGTAGACATATAGACATTAACAATCCTTGACGGCTTAGGTTTTGATTTTATCCTTATTATAATGATTCTATCGCTAAGCTTTTTGAAATTCTCTACTCGCTCCCTATCTTCTTGTTCATTATGAAACCTACTCCAGCCTCCCCTTTATTTGACGCTGTTATTATTCTAAAAGTCGTTGTCCTATTCCCACGAACCTTGCTAATTCCTATTACACCTACACCTACTTATGCATTTCTCTTTAAATTTTCTAACCTACCAACTTTTTTTTAGATTTCTAACATTTTCCACGCTCCTATACGGAGAATGTTATTTTTTAATTTCCTGGTGATCCCTGCCTCACTAGAGCCCACCCGGAGATCCGAATGGGAGATTAGTTTACCTCCAAAATATTTTACCAAGGAAGGCGCCTCCATCATTGCTATATGAAAATGCAGAGAGATACATTTTCTTGAGTGAAAAAAACAGCCATATTTTTCCATTGTTTTCTGTTGCGCATTACTCAGAAGATTGAGTGATGTTGATATGGCCATTTAAGTCCTGACCTATGCCCTTAATAACTACTGATAAAGCTACTGTCCTCTTTCAGAAATGATTCCTCAGCCTGGCTCTCAACAGATACCTCTCCGATCCGATATGGTTGCATCTTCGGTCCAGCTACTCTGTATCATTGAGTACTCAAGCCCCCTCACCATCGGCTAGCTCTCATGATTCATAGAGGGACATATGTGACGAGGGGTTTACACTGGATGCCTCCCTTTCACGTCACTATTACACTGCACTATTAAACTGCACAATTTATTTATAGTTTCATTGTTCAGGAAACTGATTATAGATAAAGCAATCCACCCAAAAAAAAATTAAATTAAATTTTTGTTTCTTTTATTTGTATTCTTTATTGGATATAATTGGATTAATACAATTTTTATAAAGCAGTAATTATTTAATTTATGTTAAAATTATTATGCTAACGTACTCATATCGGAGTATCAGTTTTACACTAAAGAAATCATTTTTTTTTTAAACTAATAAGAAAAAATTTAGTTGTCCTAATATTTATAATAAATTAATTTAAAAAGCAAAATTAAACGTCAGTTTTTGAAATCAATTTTAACTCATTTTATGTCTCATACACTTGGAAAAATCACACGATAAAAATTAAAATTAAAATTATAATTAACTAACAAGTAGAATTTTAATACGATACATCTGATTTATAAGTAAGTTTAATTTAAATTACTTGAAAATTCAGGATTTAAATTTAAATATTCAACGTCTAAGATAATATAAGATGATTAAAGTAGCAAATATCTATAGATATAATCTTAATTTATTTTTAATAAAACATTAATATTAATAAAGTAGAGATCTCTGTAAAAGTACTTAATTGTGACTATAATAAAGCAAAAAAAAGTAAATAAAACAATTTTAAAATTAATTGGAACAAATTATATTTTTTGCTAATATGTATACTCTACATATATCCGCATATTATTTAGTAGTTAATTACATCCTATATAATTTAAATAATAGGTATTAAAGACCAATAATTATTTTGAATAATAATATCTCATTATTTATTTAAGCGACTAATGTATAAACGAACTACTAATTCATAAACTCTAATTTAAAAAATATATTTATATTAATTACAGACGTTTTTAATAATATCAATAACCGGTTTATTATGCAACAACAGTTTTGTTAAGATGATGACGAGGGGATGATAGTATGTTACGCTTTTGTTTTTTTTTTAATTTAGTTTAATAAAGAATTAAAGAATCGGACAAGCACTGTATTATTTCTTTTTTCTATTCACAACGCACCTGTTGTGTTTAGTTGTAGCTTATATCGCTGCTATCTAATTAATATAAAACATTATAAGTAACTAAATATTTTACAATGTTAGGTTGGAATTTCACTTTTGAACAAAAAATCGTCTGTTTTCATTATTACATCATCACGAAGAATAGAAAACTGACCCGGGCCATTATTTTAAAAAGTAAAACTGACCGATTCAAATTATAAGTATTAAAAGATATATAGAAAACGAAACGTCAGTTGTTTTTTTATTATGTAACATGAATGGTTGAATCTTTTGAACGAAGAATGTATTAACGCTAAAATAACCAAGTGAATGGTCAATTTTTATTATTATTATTATTAGAAACACGAATATTTTATTCAAAAGCTAGTAGATTATTTTATTTTAGTTAAAAAATAGTGGATAACTTTTGAACAGCTGTTAATTTTAAATAATGAACTAGATTTATCATAAAGAATTTTTCTTATAGAGATGAAAGTAACTGCCTGCTTTTACCAAAGCATTACTTATGAATGTAAATCATTTAAACGATTCAATTTTTTTTTATAAAAGGAATTTTACAATTTTTTTATCTTACCACCCTTGACGAAAGAAATAGAAAGGACTTTACCAAGAAGGAAGTATTTTACCTTTTTTTTTAACAGTCATAATAAAATAATATGAAATTTCATAAATTTTCCTTTGTTATAAATAGAATCTTATTTAATTTTTAATCTTTACAAGCTATATATATATATATATATATATATATATATAGCCTATAGTTTTGCCTTTCCGTGTAGCGCAATAGCAGGACTATAGCTTTAGAAAGGAAAATTTCATTATCAGACAATTTTGGGTATATGTGGTTTTCACCGGTTCTTTACGTTTTGATACCTAAGGGGTCGAAAAACACAAAAACCGGATGGAAATATTTGCACGTACGTGTATGTGTTCGGTATTTCACACCACCACTTTCATCACCAGAACTACTATACCGGTTTTGATCAAACTTATCCAGATTACTTCAATATATCGGACATTGATGCCATTAAATATTCACCTTAAGAGGCTAAGGGGGAGAGGCTGTAGAGCAAGTTCACTCTCAGTATCTGGAGATTTCGCCTAATTAACGTCTTATCTTTATCTTAACGTCTTATCTTTCTTAAGACATATCTGTTAACAAAAATTAATTTAAAAAAAAAACCTTTTTTGCAAAATTGTACCTCCAACCCAAAAAATGCTCTAAATAAACTAGCGGCTAAGTGGGTATACTGCCTTAATAGTATTCCCTGACTACAAGGAGCGGTAATGTAACACTGACGTACAGCTGCTGTAGTCACCTGATATGTTACGACGTCACAGGTGAGCGGTAGAATTAAATAAATAAATAATATTTGAAGTATAAAAAATATTTAACTAAAAAGTAGCCGCTAGTTCCGCCACACCCACGCGAATTAAATACGGTATGCGCGCGCGCTGTATTTAGGATCGCTGAATTAAATAAACAAAAAATATTATAGTTAGATATAATGATAAATATTTTTAATTAAGTTGTGTGTGTAAGCCGTGCATCAGAAAAAGGCCGCGTGACGGGAACGTTCTACATTTGTGTTGTCAGCTATTTTTGTATAATTTAGTCTAGAATATATCATAATCTAGATATTATATTATTTAATATTCTTTACTAGAATATAATTGTAAATTACCGATGAGTTGTAAATTATAAATACATGTTAGCGGCCAAAATCATAAAAGATTGTAGGAAACCTGACATAGACACGAGTTATTTTTTAAACTGGTGTCACATACTGAACGTTTTAACGAAATTGAGAAGTTAATCATCCTTTCCCATTTTAAAAACATAATAATATGTTACCGATAAATAGTGAAGTCCATTATTTCATATTTTACCTGGATAAATGTAAATTTTTTTTTTTAATTCATAAAAATCAAACTCGTTTTCTAAAAACCAGGAAATAAGTTTCCAAAATATATTCGTAAGGCTACACATCAGTATGATTTTAATATTACTGCATATGGCAGTATTTTGTGTCTTATTATATATGATTATCTCATTATTACATATAGACATATTTTTCCTTTTTTCCCGATAACCGCGAAAACTACTGAACCAATCATTATGAAATTTGTAGCTTTGTTTTGACCCCCAGAATGTTTACTACAGTTCAAACCTCACTAATCTCAAAAATTTCTTATCTCATAATCCTATACTATATAAATTATAAATAAAAAATAGGTAAACCTAGTAAGTCTTTTAGTAAATTTAATCTCATTATCTAAATCGATAGATATTGTCTATATGGTTCATTAGCTATGTCAGTATCGACTACAGACAGTTATGTGATTTACTATATTTAATATCATTGTCAATAAAAATCAATTTATATCATTATCGTAATATACCTAAAAACAAATTAGTTTGATAATAAAATTGAAGGTAAGACCGCTATTGACATATTTAACAACTTAAAAGTTTTTATTCATCCGAATTAATTTACTATATTCAGTAAGTTGTGAATAGCAATAATAATGTGAGTGTAACACGACATATATTATTACTAAAAAATTATTTCCAATCTTTTAAGTTTTATATGCTTATAGCGAAAATAAAGCCGCGACGCGGATGGTATTATGTAAAAATTAATATATTTTGATAGGGCTTGTATGAAAGGATGCTGTAAACAGTTAGCCTTTTCCTACTGGTGTGGAATGTTTTGAGTTCGAAAAGAAAGCTGGACTAGTTATATTTTAATTTGATCTACTGCTCGACGTTATTAATTAATAAAACATCTTTTAATCCTCCAGTACATGGATGTACAAAGCTACAAGTTACGAGACATCATGCATTCTTTTTAAGCATGCGACTGGAAACGTTGAAATAATACATAAATCAATCAATCAAACTATATTGTATAGGTTAAAGAATTTTTTTTTAATTTTTTAATCAAATATATTATATTTGTAAACGTCGTAAACAGTTTTGAGATTTTGTGTTTTGTGTACGATGTATAAAATTTGCGTAACTCTTTTTTAATATCCCGTTTGTAACAGATGAGTTACAAAAATATCTTATATAATATAGTGCTTATTTTCTTTGTATTTTTTGAATGAATATATGTCCAGTTTTGACTACTCTTTGGATGAATATAGATGTTTCAGTTTTGACCGTCACGCGGTTAAAGCCGCGTTCCGGAAAACTCCTACAACTGTGATTTTATTTTGATGCAAACACGCGCGCGCGCACACACACACATATATATATATATATATATACGTGTGTGTGTGTATATATATATATATATATATATAGTTCTGTGTGTGTAAGTACACACACAGAACTTAATTTAAAATATTTATAATTTTATTTAAACATTATATTTTTCGTTTGTTAAATTTAATGATTCTAATTAAAGCGCGCTCGGATACCGTATTTAATTCGCGTGGGTGTGTCGGTACTAGCGGTGACGATCGGCACTAACTAAACTAATGTAATTTCATAACTTATATAGAACAAATTTCGCTTGTACGATCGGCAGGTTTGTGCAGCCGCGAGGCTTTACGCACCAAGCACCGAGTCAACCGTGATTTCGAGACCCAGCCAGACACAGTTACTTTTTTATACTTTAAATATTATTCATTTATTTAACTCGTCCGTTCACCTGTGACGTCACAATATAACAGTATTTTAGTGAATTTTTGGAACGGGGATTCGATTTTGCAAAAAATTTGTTGTTTATGGTTAAAAATTGTTTTTTTTTTTGCAATTATTGTTATATTTTAATTGTTAACAAATATACCTAAGAAAAATATGACCTTAATTAGGCAAAATCTCGTAATACTGAGGGTGACCTTGATCTACAGTCTCACCCCTTGATATTTTAAATTACAAATTTAATGGCATCATTACCCATATATTAACGTAATTTCACTAAGATTGGTAAAAATCGGTCCAGCAGTTCTGGAGATATAAGGTGATTTAGAGACCAACACCAAACACACATATGAACATTAATAACCGGAAAATTATCATCCGTTTTTTGGGGTTTCTATAATATTTTATATAATTTACACGGCTTTATAAATATTTTACATTTTGAAGAAAAATATAAAAATTAAGAAATTATTATATACTAGGGAGCTTTGCTCCCTGGCCAGTAGATAAAGTAGATCTTTCCAATAGATCAATTAGGTCTCGAGTTATTGTAATTTTCTTGTTTTCTGTATTTTTCTTACCATGTTATAATACAAGGGGAACCAATGTTCGCTCATATCTTGAGTCGGAATTGAGAAAATATGTTGGGTGAGGCCTCGTTAGGTGTAAGTTGATTCTCCGAGTATTTTAAGCAATTACCCGTCCCAGAATCCCAAACTCTGAAAACTCTATAGCCGTCCCCGGTAACGAGTTTTTTTGCAATTTTCGTGTTTTCAGCATTTTTCTTACCATTTTATAAAATAGAAAGTACTATTAATTAATGTTTAGATTATTTTTAATCAAATTTTATTAATTTTACTTTAAAAATAATTTCCAATTATTTTCCTTTTTTTTTAATTATTCCAACTTTTTCCAATGTTTCCAATTATTTTTAGAGGATTACTGTTGTTATTAATAATGATAATAATTGTTTAAGAGATAAGTTTTTAGAAGTTTTATTTAGTTAACAATTATAATACGAAATATAATGGAACACCAAAAAAAAAATGACCATTAAAATTAACTCGAAAAATGGTTCTAATTACTTTGAAAAAGTAAATTTTCATTATATACAATAAAAAGATAAATAAACTTATTTCTACTATTTTTTTCTTGTCTACTTATTTTTTTAAGAGAAATTAAAAAAAAAATGATAGAAAACAATTTAGACATAAAAACAAAAACAGTTCTGGTTAATACAATGAAAAGTTACATCATCAAAGGATAAATTCATTTATTTAAATAAAAAAATAAAAAGAATCATTAAAATTAATGACGTATTAAAAAGTATATTTAAATTATCTGTTTTATTGCCCCTCATTACCGTATTATAAAATTGTAACAACGCCATAAAAATGGGAATATACGTATTTATGGAATGATCTATGAGAATTATATTTCACAATATTACTCGAAAATCATAAATAAAATTTCTAAATTAAATAAAATATTTTTAATAAAAATAAATAATTATATTCATTAAAATTAATTACGATTTTACTTTTCGTTGTATAAAATGTATTTATGTTAAATATTCAATGATATGTGGACAAGCTATCAGTTCATTCTCAACACATCTACGTACATTGTCTACAAATAAAACCGATTTTTTTTTTAATCTGGCCGTTTTGAAAGAACACTTAACTGACTTATCTGAATACGTTTCTGTTTGATACATTATTTAAAATTTCAGACTTATAAGTGTAATCCATATATTTATTATTAATTACTTTTTTTTTGGTTGATGAAATTACACATAAGCTTTAAAACTTGTACGTCCAATTTTGTAGTGTATGAAAAATGCCATGTATTACCGGTTTTCGAACCCGGAACCTCCGGATGAAAGGCCGAGACGCTACCATTCCGCCGTGGAGATTGGCAGTAATTATTAGGGTTTTATTTTTGGTAAAATAATTTTATTATAATTACATTAAATTGAAAAATTAATAATATTTACTTGACTAAAAGAAATCATGTGATACGTTTACAGTTAAATTACTTCCAAAAAGTAATTTTACAAATATTAGTATAATTTATTAAATATGTTTATTTTTTAAATTAATTCATTTTTCAAGTTGAGAGATGTCCAACAACCTGTTAGATTTTATCGTTATAAGAAATATTATTGTGAGGCGTGTTATTACGACAGTATGGAAGATAATAGAATGACTCAATGTATTTACAATATTTATGGATTTTATGCTATTTACTATAATAATCCACATAATTGTATAATATGTTCCAAAATATCCTTTTATTTATATTATTATTATTCAAGAAATAATAACTCATAACTTTCGAGACATATTCATTGCACCAAAATTACATAAATGTAACTTTTATTTACAAGATAACATTAAACGCATAATGAAACGCTTCTTTCTACACTTGTATCAATATTATTCCTCTCTATATCTTCTTATCGCCGTAAGATGTAAAATATATCTTACGGCGATAAGTATATATATATATATATATATATATATATATACTTACTTATATATATACTTACTTACTTATATATATATATATATATATACTACTGATTTTTTTTGTACAACTTGTTTCGGGCTCAGCCCATCGTCAGGTACATTATATTAATCCATAATGATATATGGAATTTACGGATTAATATACCTAACCATAGGGTGAGCCGAAAATCGATTGTACAAAAACTCATACCTGCTATATATAAGAAAAGATTTAATAACATATGCATCTATATCCTGTATTTACACTGTTATGTAAAGAGGGTTTTTGTTTGTTGGAGATAAACAAAAAAAAACCTACTCGCCAGTCGCAACCAAATTTTTACCCATGTCGCTTGGCATAAGTGGGGAGGTTTTCAGATATATTTCATCTCGAAAATATATATATATATATAGTAGTGGAGATTACCGGTTGAAGCATAAACTTTAATGAATTGAATTAATGAAATATGAACTGTGAGTCTCTATCACTGTGTGACCTGGGTTTGAACCGAATGATTCGAATCAATCGAACGAATAATATTACAAAAATAATAGAATTAAATTTACGTTAAATAAAATATATTAAATAAATGTAAAAATCTCTGTTTAACAATAATGGAAACTGCGTGTGAGGCTAAAGTGGTGAGGTATGCGAGCAGGTGGGAGGCTAGATCATTCATCGCCATCAACTGATAACAAACGGGTTGCCTCTGGGAGGATGTTTTGGGAGGTGTAATGGGGTGCTCTTATAATATCTATGCAAACAATCGTCCGATTTTTAAAATTCAAACGTAGTATTTCTTAGTAGGTTGAAAGATAAGTTTTGCACGCATCAGGTTCACTCTCGATATAACAGATCACGGTTATTCGGAAATGTTATCTAAAAATGAAAAAATTACTTATTAAAACGTGTAGATAATAAATAATCCGTTTCGGTGCTGCACTTCTCATTTTGGACCGCTAGATGGCGAGCTGCTAAATTCTCATGTTACTTTCTTACAGCGAGCCGCTCCCAAGATATTTTATGGGAATTGAAGATAATATATCGTGAGTGACTCATAATCAACTCCAAGCAAAAGTTACTGAAGAAAAATTGATGAAACGAATGAGATAAGTGCAACATGTTATAAACATATTGAAAATGTTTCCTTTCAGTAATTTAGTTGAAAATAAACGTAATAAAAATAATAGTTTAAGATAAACAAATTTGAGATCACGCGACTAACTTCACAGGTTATTTAATGTTTAATGAAACGGTGGGTATTATTGATAAATTGATACTAAGGAAGGATTTTTTTTAAATTCCGAGTTTAAATGGAGTAACAATGAAATTTACTATTTTTTTAATTTCTCTGTAACAAATGTATAAATCAACCTGATTTTTGGTGAGTGTAATCTTCATGTCAATAAACCAATTTCTAGATTTTTCTAATTCGATCTTGAAAGAAGATGAAGAAAGGTAAAATAATTTTGAAAAAAATTGTAAATTTTCCCAATCCCGACTATATTAAGCAAGATATTCACTAAATTTGGGCTTGCAAATATTCTACCGATAAATATTTAAAAACAATTTTGTGGTTTTTTTTAAATTGCGATTTTTTAAGAGGTGCGAAAGTATACGGCGCTGTGGCTTAACCGACACAGCCACTGCCACCGTTACTGTATGTGTGACTGGCTGCACCTGCCTCCGGTTACTTGACTAAAAAACATAAAATAAAAAGATTGACCGCTACGGGAAACGCAAGTAACCATATAGTGCGGGCGAAGCTGCGATGGGATGCTTGTATTATATATACACATAATACTTTAAAGGTGATCTAAACTTGTATAGTATACTCTTTGTATTACAAATGACGATAAGGGTTAATGATACGCCCCATATTGTTACGTCAAATGACTAACAATGAAACATTGGGTATTATTAAGGAGATACAAATGCAGTCACGTTTAGCGGTTTTGCGTAAATGTTAATAATCTCAAAAAATGCGCATTAAATAGTTTTCAGTTCACCGATTTATTTGATGTATCTTACGTGGTATTACGTAGTTAAATAGCCTACGTAACAATATGTATGATATGTTGCGTTCGTTTACTATTCTCATATTTAAACGTAATATTTGTCTGAATTAATAATAATTTTAATTATATTGTAAAAATGTTACATTTAAGATTCAATGAAACATAACAATATTGTTATTTGGTGTTTTTATTTTTTCAGGTGTGATTTTTAGAGATAACCCCCGGAAATGGTAAGACCTTATTTGTAATTTTTGTTACTGCTAATTATTTAACTTATATGCAATCAATGGAATATTCATTTTTTTTTTTTGTCTTCAGTCATTTGACTGGTTTGATGCAGCTCTCCAAGATTCCCTATCTAGTGCTAGTCGTTTCATTTCAGTATACCCTCTACATCCTACATCCCCAACAATTTGTTTTACATACTCCAAACGTGGCCTGCCTACACAATTTTTCCCTTCTACCTGTCCTTCCAATATTAAAGCGAATATTCCAGGATGCCTTAGTATGTGGCCTATAAGTCTGTTTCTTCTTTTAACTGTATTTTTCCAAATGCTACTTTCTTCATCTATTTGCCGCAATACCTCTTCATTTGTCACTTTATCCACCCATCTGATTTTTAACATTCTCTTATAGCACCACGTTTCAAAAGCTTCTAATCTTTTCTTCTCAGATACTCCGATTGTCCAAGTTTCACTTCCATATAAAGCGACACTCCAAACATACACTTTCAAAAATCTTTTCCTAACATTTAAATTCATTTTTGATGTAAACAAATTATATTTCTTGCTGAAGGCTCGTTTAGCTTGTGCTATTCGGCATTTTATATCGCTCCTGCTTCGTCCATCTTTAGTAATTTTACTTCCCAAATAACAAAATTCTTCTACCTCCATAATCTTTTCTCCTCCTATTTTCACATTCAGCGGTCCATCTTTGTTATTTCTACTACATTTCATTACTTTTGTTTTGTTCTTGTTTATTTTCATGCGATAGTTTTTGCGTAGGACTTCATCTATGCCGTTCATTGTTTCTTCTAAATCCTTTTTACTCTCGGCTAGAATTACTATATCATCAGCAAATCGTAGCATCTTTATCTTTTCACCTTGTACTGTTACTCCGAAATTCATTTTTATATTTGTTATATTTTATAAAAGTCGAATATATAATTTATTACTTTTAACATTGAAATCAATGTTAAAAGTAATAAAATATATCTAAATAGATATATTTTTAGCTGAAATTTCTTGCTGAACCTTTGAAAAACGATCAGTTATTGGAAATTCTTTTTATTAACCGAGGTATATTTTGGATAATAAAAAAAATTATAAAACTTGTTTGATATTTGGCCAATTATACAACATTATTGTTTTTACCGACTGATGTTGCCCGAGTGATAAACAAATCTAATACAAGACAGTGGAGATTTGACATGATATTAATACATGAAATATTGAAAATGAAAGAGTAGCGGTCAGTTAATTACTAGTCTTTACTTGAATTCGATCGATAATCTCCTCTACCTCTCCGGATATTATACCATGTGGTTGTGTGATTTGAATATTTTATTAGTCCTATCATAACACTCTAATATAACCACCCATTAATATCATTGTTTGCTTTTTTTTATTCAGTACGTAACAATAAAGCATTTAAAACATCCTTCATTTTAGCTTTTAAATATTTACAGTATATCTACAAGCTTTCATGTTCATATTTCACCGTATTTCTTCGTTAACAGTAGATGATAGCGAGCTGTTTATATATTCTGTACGTAGACTGTGTATTTAATGAATTTAAAATACATTAAATTATAGAATCGTTCCAATTATTAAGAAAATGTACGGTTTACGACCTACAAATATAATGAACAGTTACACAAATAACTAATAATCTAAGTAATAAAGAGAATAACATTACCCTTACTTAGTTAATTAATAATCTATTATACCCGTTGTTGTACAAGTAATATTGTTAGATCTGCATTTAATTTTCAGTAAAATATTCCCTAATAAGTTAACCATTTTCGGACAGACAGTAGGTGCGGTATTTCAGGTTAATACTTTTTATTTCCTGGCATCATACCTCTAGATTTATGTTGCAAGAAGAAAAGCGTGGTAATCAGTCTAAAACCGTGGTATGGTTTTCTTCATTTCTCGACGTTTCATGACCCTGGTACTCCAAAAAAACAAAAAAAAGTGAGGTGTAATAATAGTACGTACATATATTTGAGTGTTTGAAGCTTAATAACTTTTAACTGGATAAACCAATTTTCATGAATTTGGCGTTGATAATCGTGTATATAGGGCAATTTATTGGTAAAAAGTTGGGTTGAATATCTCCAAGGGTAGGGTAGGTAGTTTTTTGTGTCAATTTTCTTAAAATTTTGCAAACATAATCCCGCTTTATATTATGATCAGTACATTGGTAGTTTTTATTTAAATTTTTCCCCAAAATTTCTCCTTTCCCGAAAATCAAAAAATCTTTTTATTTATACCATATTTATTTACCGAATTGTTTTAATGTCTTCCTAGGGATAGTAATAATGGCCCAAAAAAAAAATACTTTAGGAAAAATATGGAAATGAAGGAGCCGATCAAAGTTTCAAAATATCGATTTTTGAACTTTTTTAAACTTTTAATAATAATAATATTACAACTAAGAAGAATTACAATAAAAGAAATCTTAGGTAATTTTTTATTGGTTGTAAATTTTTCTGTGGATTTTTTCTAGTTTCTTCTATTTAACATAGTAAATGTAGAATTTTGGGTGTGGAGAAGCAAATAAAGGTAAAAAAAATATAGATTTCTTTTTTTTTTTAATTTTTCAAACTTTTTCATGTATGATTATTTTTCCACTATAAAAGAATAAATTAAATAACCAATTCCAGGAAAGTATAACAACTTAGTCATCAGCTTTCTGTTTTGTAAAATTAAATATTTTTAATTTCTTTTACTATAAAAATGTAATAAAAATAAATATAAAAATATTAAATCTGGTAACCAGAAAGTATTTTTTGATTTATTTTCAGATAATTAAACACAGGATTTCCTATTTTAATTATAGATAGATGTAAAATTATTACTCTAAGTACAAATAGACAATTGTAGGATTTTCCATTGAAGATAAGTAATCTGAACCATTTAATTAATGTTTAAGTTAAAAATCATATCTTAAAGAATATAAACTTGAAGAGAAAAGAGAAATTAACAGATGAAATTCAAACGTGGAAAAAACAAGTGGTTGGTTTATTTGTTAAAAAAATAGATAATAATATAATAAATATATAGATAATAAATTAAACGAAAACTATAAATAAAAGTCAAACCACACAAAAAAAATTAATTATATAAAAATAATTCTAATCGTTTTCGACAAAAACATCCCAAACCAGGTTTCTAAAAGATTTGAGAAGTGAAGAGGTTTTTACCATCGATATTTTCTCTTGAATTTTCCTGTTGCTGAAAATTAAGCATACTCTGCCCAACGAAAGAGAAACTATATTGATATTATTTATTCGAAAAATGATACTTTTATTCTTTTCACTACTTTATTTAGTATTGTTACTCTCAGATGAAATAGCTGATTTGGAAATCGAGAGTTCCATCGTTCAATTCCTGGTAAAGGCAGTTCTTTTATACGGATTTGAATATTAGATCTTGGATTACCGGTATTCTTTGGTGGTTAGTTTTCAATTAACCACACATATCAGGAATGGTCGAACAGAGACTGTACAAGACTACACTTCATTTATACTCATACATATCATCCTCTGAAGTAATGCCTGAACCGTAATTCCCGGAGGCTAAACATGAAAAATAAAAAAATAAAAGATTATTATCCTCCTTCCAGTTAATCTATTTGATTCATTCTTTTTGGGTTCTTTTTTTACAGAAAACTTTAACCGTAGCCTTGAAAAGACCCAGAAAAAACTTTCTGGAGCAGTACCCTACTAATTTTAGCTACGAGCCGCCACTGGCGTGCAGTAACGCCGATCCACTTATAAATATTATCAAAATGCGAAACATAAAATAAGGATGCATCTATTATTATACGATAGGAGATGTGATACACTGATTACCCGATGGATGGAAAATTGGGATGATTTATATATTATTGTTTGTTATTAATAAATCTATCGAAAACCGATTCAAATCTGAATTAAATGAAGACGTACAGTTGAGTAAAAATTTAATATTATATTAAATTTTGGCAAATTTAAATTCCCAGAGGCTAAAGAAAAATGAAATAGCTCTAACCCACTATCTTCCGAAGTAGGTTTCTTAGCTTCGTCATAACTAAATCACCTGTTATACCCGAGTAAAGCGAATTTTGAAAGTAGAATATATCCGAAACGCGTCAAGTGGTTCAGTTATGACGAACCTATGAAAGGTAGATAAATGTACCCGATGCAAAAAAAAAAATAGGAAAAAAATTATGTTTGTAGTTTAATTACCGGACAAAAATTGACCAGTATGCGATCTTTAAATTTATGAAAGGTGGGATAAGGAAGGAGAATAGTGTTCTACAAATATCATACCATTTTCACTGAATTTACAACGTTTAAAATTTCATTAAATTAGTTTATATAGGTTTACAGTATGTTATGATGAAATACAGTTGATTGCAATAATATAAATTCTTACATTATAAATATCCCATGATCAAATTCCATTCAAACCACTTAAAATATTTTTTTAAGTTAATCCACATCACTTGAATTAATGTAGATCTCAATTCTGTTATCTTCATTGTAAATTTTACACACTAATTATCTGAATTAATGACATAAGGGAAGTTATATAATGTACTCGCATCTCATCCTTACCTATAACAGAAATTAAAATTAAAAATTCCTTCTTTAAGATATATGTCCTTTGAGTTGTTCTTTCAATGGATTAAGTTTATTATAAATATCATCACATTTAAAAAGAACAAAATTATAACTATATTTTAGACATATGGGAATTTTTTAGATTAAAAGTGAAAATATAACATTAAAGATTTCTTCTCATCGTTGAACAGATACAATAAAACGTACATATTAAAAGTATTTTCCACATTAGTGGGATTTTATTAAGTTGATTTAATTTTTTCATGCAGCTGATTAAATAAGGTTAGCGTTAAATCTAAAGCAAACCTTTTAATAGGCTACACTTGCGTTTATTGACTATTACTAGTAATTATAATGTAAATGAGATTTTTTCTAGGCTGAATGTATAATGTTAAGTGGAACGGCAGTATTAAGTATTCAAATTAACTTCGCAGTCAATACCAAACTGCGTAGAAACTGAATTCTCCTATTTGTTTATTATTTATATTACAAACTAAAGCTACAAATTAAAGCTATACATTTTTTTTTCAAATACATACTAAAATACATGTGAGTTTTAGTTAGATTTCATAAGAAAACTCCTATTGTAATGGGTACAATGATTCGAGTTTCGGAAAATTTCGACATATCTTCACGTTTCACATTCTCCAGACCCCAAAACCACATCAGTTCAAAATTATATATATATACATTTCTCTTTCTTGTAGACACGATAACTGCCGTAATTTTACGCCAATCACTTTCAAATTGTTCCTTAAAAATAACTCGACGCGAAATCTCGGTCGAGTTAGTTAATGGGCCAAATCGGACCACGGGAGTGTAAATGGGAAGGCTTTTTCCAAAAAATAAAATATGGCTATAGCTTTCATATTAAGTAAAATATAGAATTCGTTTAAGTTTCTTACTATTCTTTGATATATGGTTTTTTGATATCACCAACCATTGACCCAGGGGATGGAAAAATAGGGTTTCGAAGATAAAAAAATCATACCTCCCAAAATAGGCACAGTATCAAATCGGTTTATAGTGGTTAGTCTTCTAAACATTACCTAAAACCTTTGATATGACCAACCCTTACGGCAATGGATGAACAAAATGTTGCTGGAATTGTAAGAAGATGAGTTAGTCGTATGCTAAACATTTGTATTAAGTAAATCTGAAGTTTTTCTTAACTTTAAGATGGAAATCATTTTTATCCCCTACTTAGCACCGGGGAAATCTAACTCCGCTTTCCGGTGTGCCGAAAAGGATTTTTATATCTATTTGTTTTATGATTATATTTAAATTAGATTTTAATTATAACAGTAACACTGTTATGGGACTATACATACCAGTATAATAAAATGAATAAACCCTTCACCTTCAGGTGAATTTTTTTAAATCGTACCAGAAGTACCAAAAAAAAAAAATAAATAAATAACGATTGAAATAACATTATTATGAAAAAGTAGAAGAAGATTACAAAAATGGAGAATTAAAATTACAAAATATAGTTTAGAAACCATATTTATATAACGTAATTCTCTAGACGGGAAATAATATTAGGCATTTACAATTAATAAAAAAACTTGTTACAAGCGAAATTTAACTACACTATTACACTCTTCCTTTTAAGTGTTCCAAAGATTATATTAATTTTTATACGGTTGAACTTCTTAATGGAGCTTCAAATCTACAGGTAAATTGGTCAGCTTAAGATTTATCCAACAAATATGATATAGTAAAAAATATTGGAGAATGTATCTTGATGTACTTTCATGTTTCAAAATTCAGCATGACTCAAATGTCTCTTATATTGTATCCAAGCATTTTTTCAAGCGGTTCATTTATTTATATTTCATTTAGTGATCCAATAATAGTAGTAATAATAAAATAGATAATCCAATAAAACAGATGATAATAAAAATGTAATAATCTGTTTTATTTGTGCTTTTAAAATACGTTTCTATCTTAAAACAAGTTCTGATTACTTCAATCCGAAGGCGGCCGCCAATTCGATTCATACTTTTTAAAGGATTTATATTTTGAATCGCATGACGTAACATCACTATTAAATCATTGTGACGTAAATACAATCGTTGCAACTTTGTGATGAATTTTTTCTTTGAGGTTTTCTTCCGAGTTCCATGAGGATGCATCACTGAATACATCACTCTTCATAATCCCACAAGAAAAATTACACGATGAAAGATACAGTGATCTGGTGGGCTAAATAATATTTATGTGTCTCGAGAAAACAATTTAGAAATATTAGATAATAATCTGTTATCTGAAATAATTTTTTTAACTGCAGTCATCAATGTCCTAAACGTAATTGGTCGCCCCCTACCTACTGAAACCACTTATCTGAATTGGTTTCAGGTTTACTATCGCCTTAATCATTATCAATCAGTGTATTCGATAATAAGGTTATTGATAGTATTCGGAATTCCAACTCACCGGATTGGTCTAGTGGTGAACTCGTCATCGCAAATCAGTTAATTTCGAAGTCGAGAGTTCTAAGGTTCAAATCCTAGTAAAGGCAGTTAGTTACTTTTATACGGATTTGAATACTAGATCATGGATACTGGTGTTCTTTGCTGGTCGGGTTTCAATTACCTGAGACTGCACAAGACTACACTTCATTTACATTCATGTACTCATCCTCTAAGTAATACGTTACGCTGGTTCCGGAGGCTAAAAAGAACGTATTCGGAATTCCAGGAAAAGTGATAGGATATTGTTAATACAGTAAGAATATTACAGGCGCTAACCAAATCTGCAAGTTTAAATAAATACAAGTAACATAGTTGTCCTGTAATGCAGAATTTAAAATTAATGTTGTAGCTTGCTAAATTTTTAAATGTGTTTATTTGTAAATTAATTATTCTTTTTTTTTTTTTAAATCAGTTTAGGGCTGTATTTGCACATTTTTAATTACATTTAATTTGAAAATGATAACAGTAATTACGATTGATATATTATCTAAATATTATTACATTACGTTGTTAAATAAATAATATTGACGGGGATAAACTGTTTTACGCTTCTACGTTTACGTTGAAGCGTAAAACAGGGAAGTAACAAAGCACTTGTGCACACACCGTTAAGTAACCTAATTATAATTAGGTAATAGAATTAACTAAACTATTTTATAAGTGGAAACGCAGACTAGTAAACGCAGAAGTGCACTGTTCCGTAAAAATTACTCGTACGTGATAAACTGTTGGTCTTGTGTCGGAAGTATTAAATGCAAAAAGACAAGCTATTTTGTTTCTCGTGTCTGCCACACGCTTACTATTTACATTACTAAAGCTTTTTTACGGCCTAAAATGTAATTAATTTACATATCAATTATTTCATAATTAGAATAAATTATGAGATCAAATTATTTATCTGTTACTATAATCAAATCTAATACTATATAAAAAATGTACTGAAAAAAAAATTTAATTCATAATTTTTAAAAAATTAGTTGAAAAAAGAATAATTATATAAAATCAAATTTGTTAATTATTTGATTTCATATTTTAAATTGCTTATATAACTCCCCTCTACGAATTTTATATAAGTATATTTCTTGAATTTATTAAAAACATTTTTATTCGTATTTTAGCGTTTTTGTTACAATTTTATAAATTAATTTAATTTATATAGTATCATTCTGTGATTATTAGTTCTCTTTTCGCGTTAAAAAATTATTTCTTTTAGATTTCCTTTCCGGAAACTCATTCAAATAAATTTATTATGATATTTTATTAAAAATATGATTAAGTAAATTAATTTAGGCCTAACTTTAACAACCTAATCCAGCAAATAAAGAAATAATTTTTTTTTTTTATTTATTTTTTTTTAATCTTTTATAGTGAATAAGAGATGGAGAATGATTAACAACTTTAATTTTACGATAACAACATTTATAATTATTCTATTATGTAGTTTTATATTTACATTAAATTTTTTGTGTTATATATTACTTTAAAATTAAGAGTATATACACATATTAACATGTACAGAGTGCCCTGAGAGGTGTTGACCAAATTTACGACAGTGATTCAGTATACAAAGATAAACAAATAAAAAAGATCTTGCTCAGTTCTGCACAAGAAGATTGAATTTTCATTAATTTAATTTGGTTTTAACGTTTTAATTTGGTTTTAATGTTTTAATATTTTTTTAATTTGGTATGGTATTACTAACAATAGATACCAATGATAAAGAAACTTCAACGTTTCAACTTGCAGCATCATAACGAACCGTGCTTCTTAACTTAGGCCGCTTAAATATTTTCTACTTTAAATTGAGTGTAACACAAGAACTTTTCAACAAATTTTCGTAGTTACACCTTAAAATAAAGTACTAGAGCATAAACTGAATTTCAATTAAACTGATATAGTAGTTTTTGGAGATTTTCTAACCAAAAAATTCTATATTTATATATAAGGAAACCCCAATTTAAGTGAATGGTATTTTCGTAGTCCTGATGCCTCAAAATGTAAAGAAAATTCGTTTTCATCCATCCATTCCCACCATATCACCGAAAGTAATACCGTATTTTTCTTCGAAAAGTCGCTAAAAATCCATGTTGACAATTGTCTTATCTCGCTTCATTTTTTCTTTGTACTTCATTTTGTGCCTGTTTTCACTTCCTTCACCAATTAAATTGTATATAATTAATAATAATTTCTATTATTAGTAAACGAAAAGAGTAAACAAAAATTAGTTAACATAATTTTGAGATCCACTTTAACAATTTCAGTTGTTTATAAACGAATTTAAGGAAATACGGTATCATTCTATTCAAAATAAAAGGCTTAACAGTTTACTTAATAAAAAAAATTCAATAAAACTAATATTTTTGGAAATATTAATGATTAAAAAATTGTAATTTTCGTTACTTTGGTATTTCTTAAGTTAACATGTTCATATTTATTTATTTTGTAGATGTTATTGGGAAATTGTACATTAATTTTTTTTTTTTAATATTTTAATCCGTTCTTTAAAGCAAATTTAAAAAATATAAGTTTTGATTAAAAACAAATTGGCGGTCAGAGGAAAAATAAAGCGGGATAGAGCATTCGATCACATGAATTTTTTATTTATATGACATCCTGAACCAGTCTCTTAAGTGTGGCCAATACCTCCCGAAATATTTATCATAATAACAGAACGTTAAGTAAATCGTATAACAGCTCTGCAGTGAAAAAATAATTGCAGAATTTGAATGAAAAAAAAAAATATATATATATATATATATATATATATATATATATTAACAGAAATTTGTAAGAATATTCAGAGATTTTTGAGCTTTTTAAAAAGATTTTATTAAGTTTTGATAAACTAATTAACTGGGAGAAAAACTGGTGAGGATTATGCTCAGTTTTAGAAACCAAAAAGATAATGATTTTTATATTAAGCATTGGTCATTTTATTTCTGAGCTTTACATTCTACTTCTGAGCTTTCTGTCTGATGACAGTGAATAAAGGTGGTGAGTCCCCCACAATAAAATGAGGTCATTGCATTATGTTTACAGGCGACATAATTCTTTTGTTTTCACAACAATTTATTCTGAAAATTTCTATCACAAAGTAAATTTCTAAAAAGAAAAGTAGATTTTTAATTTGTTAAAAGTAAACAATTTATAAATACGTTAATGTAAACGTAAGCTAGTCATGAATTTAAAAGCAAACTAATAATTATTATTCTCTTGTTAATTTTTTACGATTAGGTAAGATTATTAGCGGTAATGATTTAATAATTTAATAAAACACTAATTAACCTGCTACATATATTTTAAGCAACTACATATAAATAAAATTGTGCTATTATTCCGATGTGTGAAATAAAGGCTAGAGAAATAACTCATATATTTTGCTGACATTTATTTCTCCTTACCGTATAATGAGCTCGTAAATTTATATAATTTAATTTTTATCGAACAGTAAGTTGGCCCTGAATTTCTGTTGCCTTTTTTTTAATTAAAGGAATTCATTTTCGTCTAAAAAGTCCTAATTAGTAATTTTTTCATAAAGAACATTCAAATATATTACTCTAAATGATTATGGAATACAATACTTAAATGTAAATTAGGCTAAAATTTTGTTTCATATTCTAATGAATTGATAATTATCATTGAACAAGTGTAGTACATTATAAAAAAAAAAAATTATTTCCTTAACAACAGGTAACCTTTGATATTTTTTCAACGCTTTTCCTTCTACGTTTATAATATTTTACTACCTAAAAATATTTTGTTATATTATAATGAAAAGACAGTTAACACTAACATATTTTTTTTAGATAAATTATTATATTTTAACAACTTTTACTAGTTGTTTAGTAATTTGTTTTTAATTGTATATTTATTCTTTTCTAAATATTAGTCAATTTTACCCTAAAAATTAGATTTAATATATATTATATTACTAATATACAAACTGTTTGCTTGTTATACATAACAAAAAATGAAGTTTCTTTTTACGTATTGAGATTTTTTATTTTACAGTATTTTCGCATAGAGATAATTCTATAATTTCTGATGTTTGTTTATTTATTTCTGTTTATAACGTATAACTTAAGAACCACAGATCCGATTTAAAATAAATCTTAATCATTAAAAACCTTCTTCACACAAAGAATAATAGGTGGTCATATCAAAAATATGTTCAAGAGCAGCGGACCATTTAATCCCATATGGTTTTCTCCCATTTTCAAAAGAGAAACAGGTTTCTCTTTCGTAAAATAGTTTTTTATGGTGTACTTACTACTTTAACTTCGAAGTTGTACGTGGATTCCAGAACAAAATATTTAGAAATATAATCGAAACATCGCGGTTTGCGAAAAATACTGAAATACACGATTATTTGGGATTGTCAACCCTTCGAGCGGAGATTCGGTACAAAGTATAAAATTAAACTGAACAAATATGTAAACTGGCGGTTAACCTCCTGGATAACAGCGAGAATGTTAGGCGTCTAAAGTGACTGGATTTTTTCTCCGAGATTTGAGGTGGATCAATTATACCTAGAGTCTTGTGTATCTTCACAATTTTTCATGCTATTTCGCCACTTAATTGGTTCTTTCATTGTTTCTTTGTTTGATTAGTTATTGTGATTTATAAGATTATTTTTTTTGTTATTTTCTTTGCTTTGTTCTGAAATTTAACAGTGTTCTTTGGACTTATCTTTGCATGAACTTGTTTACATGTTCATTATATATTTATGTACACTGTATAAGATATGTATACTTATGCATTAATATGTATGCATATTCAGTTGTTTGAGGAATTTTAATGGAACTCTCTGCACGTAAATCTTTTTTGTATTCAAATTTACTTATGATTTCGGTACTGGAACCGATTGTAAATTAAATACTGCTGCAAAAATAAAATACAATTATTATAAAATAATAAAAAAGTAATTGCGTAGAATGCCAATTAAACCATATGCGTGGGACTCACCATATTACATATTTTCTATTAAAAATACGTAATATATGTTATGTAAAGTAATGTTAACCTTTAATTTTACTTAACTCATCTATTAAAAGAGGAAGTCCAGTTTTATCATGAACAACTCAGAAATAAACTTTGATTAGCGTACAGTCACCGGATCGGAAATAAATGTCCTGGGAAAATTCTGGATTTTAAATCCAGTTTCTTTTATTAATATATTTATTCTTTATATCCTGAAACGTTTCTCTTATTTCGCTAAACTGTATTTTATTATCTTCAATAATTAATTTTCTTTTATTATGATGAATATTATTAAAATTTATTCATTATTTTTTTATTTTTGTTATTAAAAATCATTATTAAACTATAATAAGCAGGAGAATTAAATGTCTTCTAGACAATTCGTAATTATCAATTATAAAATTAAAAAACAAACGCAATAGAATACAGTGCTTACAAGTGTTTTATGAATATTTACATATCTTAATTTATTCAGATTAACAAATAAAATTCATCGCTGTTATAAAGTAATTATAATACCAATCATTAATAAAACAATATATTAACTCAACGTTACATTATTGAATACCGACCAGCCACTTCCGATCAAGTGTTGATTCTACTTCTTCAAGGACTAAATATTACGTAAAAGATTATTATTTAAGGATATCCGTCATAAAAAATAAATTTTGTATTTCTTATTTCCGTTATGAAAGGTAATATTAGGTTTTTTTTTTACTTATAATATATTATGGAGAATACCAAAACTGCTTAAATGCACACAGGTGACATTTAACAGTAATTTTAAAAAAAATCCAATATTACATTAGATTGAAAGGTAGATTAAAACCATAATTTAACCCCCGGAAATTTATGTAGTCTACATGACCGGAAATCACAAATCTATTTTTTTTATAATCAAACACATTGCTATTCAATATAAATATATACTAGAATTAATAATGAAAAAAAAATAATAATAATTCATAAAAATATTCATGAATAATATAATAGGCTATATATACAATCCAGGGTGTATTTTTCAAAGGATCGATTTCAATCAAATTCAAGTATAAAATTAAGTGAGTGGTATTGCAAAAAAAATAAATAATATAAAATTTAACAAATTAAATTTTCATCAATTCGATCAGTAATATATTTTTAAATTCTTGGTAAGAAAAGTCGATTACGTTCACGAGGTGTGTACATTTCAGTATTTCATCATTTACATCTACAGTATACAATATTCGGATGATAGTTTAATTATTCCCAGCAATTTGATAGCAAACTTATTTTTTTTAATTTTATTATTTATAAATTTTCAATTATTATTCATTTATTTATTTATTTATTTATTATTTGAAAGAAAATGAATCTATTTGCAAATAAGTAGTGTTTTCCATTTCTTAATGAGAAGTTCTTAAGTTTTATTTAGAAATGCGATTGAATTCCTTGTAAAAAAAAAAAATAGCTGTAATGTATGCTACATAAATTATCTAAAAGCTTTAATAATTATTTAATACTTCAATAAATGTTTTAAGTAAGGAGAATAACACAAAAATAGACTTATTCAGTATTCCACGAACGATTTCATTTATTTTATATTTTTAAGATACCAAATATTGTTCATGCTTAATATCTTTTATACGCTTTTACTACATATTCCCGATCAAAATCTTCTACTTTATGTGATATATATTTCTTATAAATATTCTACAGGTATCCCACGCAGTTTTCTGAATTTAACCCGCCGGGTTGGTCTAGTGGTAAACTCATCAAAGCAAATCAGGTGATTTTGAAGTCGAGTGTTCTAAGATTCAAATCCTAATATACGGATTTGAATATAAGTGGATGCCGGTGTTCTTTGGTGATTGAATTTCAATTATCCACGTATCACAGGAATGGTCGACCTGAGACTGTACAAGACTACACTTCATTCAGATTCACACATATCATTTTAATTCATCTTCTGAAGTAATATCTTACGGTAGTGCCGGAGGCTGAACAGAAAAGAAAGTTTTCTGGATTTGCCTCCTGTAGGCAACCGCGTCCCTTGTTCGTGATGTGTGAGTGAGGTGTAATCTTATATAGACTCAGGCCGACCGTACGTGAGATGTGTGGTTAATTGAATTTATATCCCCGATCTAGTATTCATATCCGAATAACAGCAACTACCTTTATTAAAATTCGAACCTGAGGACTCTCAACTTCGAAATCAGCTGATTTATGATGATGAGTTTTTCCACTGGACATACTCGGCGTGTTAATTTATATGATCAATTATTATTTTTAAAAAAAGAAAAGAAATTGATTAAAATAATTAAATCTTTCAATAAAATGATCACCTTATGTTTATAAAACAATTTCCTATACGGTAATCGTTGTAATTTCTATTCTCTTCAAACATTATTTAATAGTTAAAAAATAATTTTAATTATTATTAAATTAAAAACTATAAAAATTATCAATTATACAAAAAAAAAAAAAACAAGATAAACTTTGGTAAATCTATTCATGTAAATTAATTATTTGCTTGAACGTAAGAAATAATGCTAATATTGTTGTACAGTGTCTATTTTTATTTGCAAATCTTTGTTATAATTGCAGGGTTAAAATAAAAGTAGAGTAATAATTATTTACGTGGTTAGAGATGTGAAAATATTTAAAGTACTTCTTTCTTATTACGCTTTTAAGTAGAAAAAAAGTTCAAATTAAACTTAGTTTTATTTAATGGTGTTTAAACTGCACGTGAACCATATACTGATTCCTAATTACTGTGTTTTTGTAACATTGTACCAAGGACTTAATCGTTATTAAGTAAGATAAATTTATAAGTATACCTTAATAAATAAGTTATTTTAACAAATACGTTTAGAATAAATGTAAGTTTCTTGAACTATATATCTATTTGTCTAAAGTGACTAAAGTTTAAGTTAATTTAATGTTAATTATATTTTTTGTAAATATTTTAATTAACTGAAAAAGATTCAATTTTTTAAAGCACACCTATATTACTTGATTACAGAATATCCACACAAAAATAATTGGATTACTAAATCTGATTCAGTGAAAACCTAAGCTTATCATTTTCATTATTAATTTGTATATTCTCCTCTAAAATACAATATTTCATTTTAAAGCTTCTTCAGAGAATAACTATTCAGATTTAATAATGAGCTATCAGATAACTTTTGAATTAAAAATCATAAGTACCAACATTTAGTAAAGATGTGGATGTTAAAAATTAATTTAAAACATTTCAATTAAAAAACCCCTTCATTTTAGTTAATTTTGATTAATCTTTGTCAAAATATATTTTTAAAGTATAAATA
Organism: Lycorma delicatula; assembly: GCF_047948215.1. Taxonomy (NCBI): domain Eukaryota; kingdom Metazoa; phylum Arthropoda; class Insecta; order Hemiptera; family Fulgoridae; genus Lycorma; species Lycorma delicatula. Next base: position 25,381,376 of record NC_134456.1, read on the forward strand.
ATTTTTTATTTTTAATTCTAAAGCAAAAATAAGAGTAAAATAATATGGTTTCCTTCGGCAGGATTACTTAATTTAGAAAAAACGGATATAACCAACACTCAAATATTTTATCTTTTAAGCCATGCGTTTAGTCTCACCTGATATTTTGTTTATGAACATTTTTAAATATTGCGAAATCAATGTTTAAGTGATAATTTCAATTTTTAATTTTATTCTTAAACTCCTCTCTTTCTCTCTTTTAATGATTACTAATTTAAAAATTATCCTATAATTAATTTCCAGTGATTCAATTAAAATCTTTCCTCCAATTCATCGACCCCTACCTGCGGAGTGGTAATAACTTTTTCTTTCATCTATTATATTTTGGAAATAAATAATTATAATCAAAAAAAAATTATATTTGTAAGTCATTTTCTAGAATGTTCATTATTTAATAACTTTTAAAAAAATAAATAAATATTATTATCGAAAACTTTTCTCAGATGCAGGAGGAGTTACATGCCTGCATATAATGAATACATGTTCTCAGTTAATGCATACGCGAGAACTAAAAGTAATAAATACCTAAATACATTAAATATGAAGTAATAATAAAAATTGACTAATAAAATATTCCAGGTATGTTTCGTGAAACGCGAACGCATTTCGTAGTAATTATCAAAAATAATTTTATTATTTATTTGAGGATTTTACTGTTTATTTTATTATTTAAAATTTACAATATGCAATGTTTCCAAACGTACTCTCTTGTTTTAATTGTATTATGTAAACGCATTTTACACCACGACATCATCAAAAATAAATATTTTTCTTAAAATTACAAAATGATTTTGACCTGGTGAAAAGATGTCTTGGATGTGTGGACCCATTACATTCCGGTATTTCACAATTACAAAATTAATTTCTTTATTATTAAAATAAATTAGGTTACTGTTAATTGAGCATCAGCCTGTAATTACTTTATTGAATACATACATTAATATTACTGAGAACCCTTTAATTATAGGAATGTTCAGAAATATTTATTTATGTACCAATTGATAAGTTAAAAAAATTATTTTAGTTTTTAGGATTACAGAAGATTATACTACCATTCGCCATTTTTTTTTTCTATTAAAGTTATAATTAATTTAATCCTCATCTGATTTGACTGAGATAAATCGTTTGACATTAATCGATTTAGACATTTCTCATGAAAAGAAAATATCCTTAAAAATAACCTCATCCATCTCTATTAATTTAAAATAAAGAATTATTTCTTTTTTACACAACATTCAGTTTTTAATGAATAAACTTATTCAAATTAAGCTTTCTTTACTAATTTTAATACACTACCTAAAAATTTTGAATAATAGACTTATTTTAAATTAAATATAGATGTTCAGTATATAATATTCCTTGTTTAAATAATTTCTTTATTAGTCATTAAATACATCTTATTTAAAATGCAAAATTCTTGTTAACCACACTTTACTAAAACTTTAAAAAAATTATTTTCATTTTAAGACTTTAAAGTTATTATTTTCGTCATACATTTACCCAATTTTTTTTACATATTAATTATTTTTATGTATTATTATGAACTTTTTTATTACCTTTTTTTTTAATTTATTCATTTTTACTTCCTTGTATGAAGTAAAGGAAGTAGTGTGATCGCGAAAAATTTCAGGTTTCATCGCAAATATCCATTTTGACCATCCCTGAATCCATTTTGACTAGTTTCGGCGTGACGTCTGTACTTACGTACGTATGTAACTCGCATAACACATAAACGATTAGTCGTAGAATGTTGAAATCTTGGATTTAGGATTGTTGTAACATTTAGTTCTGCACCTCCCCTTTTAATTGCAATCGACTGGACAAAAGGTATCCAAAAAAACCCAAAATTCAAAAGATTTGTATTTTGGGCTTTTTCTTAACTACAGTAATAAGCCCTCATTGAGAGCTTTTCAATGATATATAATGAGTGGTACTTATTTTCCTGGTTTCAGAGTTATAGCCAAATAAGATTTTAATTAATGAAATATTTGGATCTTACAAGAGGAAGGTACATCGGTTCGAATCCGCTTCGTCTCCATTTTTTAATTTTTTTTAATTTAAATATATTGATTAATTGATAATTATTAACCTCTGATTGTAAAAAGGTTTTACAATAAATAATAATTCAATAACTACTGTAAAAATTGAGAAAATATCAGAAATTAATGAAATAAAATTTTATGTCCTTTTAAAAATGTTAGTTTATAGACGTACAAGGAAGTCATATGGTGTTCACATCAGATATTTTATTTTGTGATTCTATCAGATCAAAACTTTATCCACAGTTCTTCTTGATCATACAACGCAAATTCTGAAATAGTTTATGACCCTCAAGGTACTACCCCGTTCATAATGTAGTAAATAATACTAGTAATACGATACGCCACTTGAAATGATATTATAATAGAAACCTATTTAAAAATATCTAATATACGAAGAAACAAAGCCAACTTATAACTATTTGGTAACATATTAGGGTGTCTCCAATGATATTATCTCTGTTAAGATAAATTTAATTTCAAACAGATCTTCTATTGTTCCAAAGTGAATAGATCACATTTCTTAATTATTTAGGTGTTAATGTGTATGTCACACAGTAACAACTATTTTTATGTTAAAGTTATTTGGTTTAAGTGGTTAATTATAGGCAAATATTTGATTAAATGGTTCAATATTTGCTGCAAATATGTATTTGTTGCTTACGCAGCAAACGTGAGATTTTATTTGGGTTAGGTATTGTAGTCCATAAACGTTCAATCATATTGAAAAACATTCCTGGTCTATCAGCTCACTCCAAACCAAATCTAGTAAATGAAGTTTGTTTTTAAAATTTCATTCTACTCTTGGACAGGATCATATATCCTCGATGTACGAGTAGTAGCCAAAAATTTAACCGATATACCAGTAGAAATTTTTTTTTAAAAAGATCGCACTAGTAATTTTTAAAAAAATATATTATTTTGAATATTTTCTTATATTTATTATATTTGAGGTGATTAAACAATTGTTACAATATTGTGTAAATTGTTATTTCTCAATTATCCTGATAAGTCTAACGTGAATTGCTAATTATTTTTGGGAATAGCTGTGCCATTTTCGTGAATGACGTATTTTCTGTAAGGTCACATATAACTGTTAGGTTATGGAACCAAAAAAACGCCATTCAACTATTTCATCCAAAACTAAGAGCATCTGCACATTTAAGAAGAAAAAACTATACAAAATACTGATCGAAAATGGAGTAATATTTATATGTAAGTATGCTAACAAACATACAAAGTGACAATTTCACAGTGTCATGCTTCAGAGGTTTATCCTAGGGTTCCGTAGTAGTCTAACAAAAAATTCATGGGATTTTCCTTTTAGTTTATATTTTTTGGAATTTATTTATTATGCTATTCTATATTTTTTTACATAATTTTTCAGTTTCATAACAAAATTACCCAACTAAACGAGAATTTAAGTATTTAATATTAGAGAGATTTCAAAATTTTCTTATATGTTTACGCTCTCAACAGATTGTGTGAAATTTTTGTTGTGCGCAGTTTCAAAATATTGTTTAACATAGCCAAGGAAAAGAGGTTTCAAAATGAAAGAATGAAAGAAGAATACCGTTGTCGCCAAATGAACTTCCTCTAATAATAGTGATTTGTCGTACAGTATGAACTCTTCTTAATGGCAAATATCTCGCTCTGAGTTATACGATTAGATAGATAGATATATCCAAAAAAACAAGAGCGTATATGCATGATTTTACAAAATTATATATTAAATTACCGGAAAATAGAAATAAATAAATGAAAATAGAATTATAAAAAATATATATTTGTGCAAAAATCTACTAATACTTCAAAGTTAAACGTATTATTAGGAAATTATGCCAGAGTTGTTAGTACAAAAAAAAATAGTTACCTACTGTACTGATTACCGCAATACTACAGTATTTCAGTTGTAAAATTTATCGTTGATTTAAAAAAAAAACAACATATTACCGTTAAAAAGAAAAAAAATCTTCCCTTTATCATAGTTGTCATTTTTTAACACGAGTCACAAAACAGTGAAGTTGACAGTTATTTCGACATTGATTGAAAGACAACCCTGATTTTTTTTTTGTTTCTTATCAACAAACTTCGTATTTACCAAGGTTTTATCATTTTTTAAATATTTTACCACGCAGTATCTCACCCGTTACGTTATCATAATTTAAACCATCAATTCCAAAAAACGTAAAAAAACCATAAATAAATGAAATATTTTGGTGACCTATTTTAATATACTTAAAAAATATTTTTGTTTTAAAAAAATGGAGTATTTTAAAAGAGCTAGTTTAAGATTTTAAATAGTTTAAAACAAAAAAAAATATTTTTAAATTTCTTTATTTGCTTGTAATTTTACTTCTATATTCTGAAACACTAATTTTATAAAACTCTAAAGATGTTTTTTATTGTGTACGCGTGTGCACATATCCCCATAATAAAGCGTTAATTTATAAACACTCCTTTTCACAAAAGTTATACAGTAAACTAGTGCATATACAAGGGAGACAAAAAAAGTTTGCAAAACTTTATTTTTTATAATTTTCCAAAATAATGTACACCACACATTATACAATTCTCCGTCCTTCGAAATCCCTCTTCAAAGAAATTCTCCACATTTCATCGAAGACCTGGGTATACACATCGACTCAAGCCCTTAGGAGGAGATCATCATCGCTTGTAAATTGCCTACCTTCAGTCTGTTCTTCACCTGATAGAACAGCGCGAAGTCACTTGGAACGTCTCAGGACTATAGTAAGGGTGCTCTCACAGCTTTATTTCAGTGCTGGCCAAATGCTTGCAGTAAACTTTGGTGTGATGCGCTCGAGTGGTATCGTGGTAAAGAAACCATCCGCTTCCTTAACTTTCAGCTCAGCTTCTTGAGAGCTTCAGTAACTTTAGGCAGGCATTTCTCGTATACCACTTCCGAGTAACTGTCTTCTGTTACTCTAAGATTCCTTTCACACTAAAAAATACGGCCACCATTCTCTTCTTCACTGATCAGGATTTTCGAGCAGCCATAGCGGTCTGTTCTTGCTCGTAGCGGTCTGAGCCTTGATCAGGACGTCATAATAGTTGAGCCAATAATAGTTGTCACCTGTTACAATAATCGTCTCATAGGAAGATGTCTAATTTTCAACATTCCAAAGCACCAAGAAACACCAGTGCAATCTGATCATCGGTTAATTTATGCGGCACCTAAAAGGTACACACGGCTTTCTAACTTGAAGGTGATCTCGCAGCGTAGCACAAACTTCTTGTGCATTAATGCTCAAGGACACCTCTAGTTGGTTGTGGTAGGTCACACGCCAGTTTGTCTCAGCATTTTTCGTACTGTACCTTTTGTACAATGTTTCCCTCAGTCAAAGACAAAGACGATCGACCCGACTTTAGAGCGTCCTAAAGGTCAAAATGTCCTCTTTCAAACTCTCTCGGTATCACCGAGATCGTATTGTTGTACAATGATGATAATCCTGTCCAAGCAAAGGAGTCATTTTCTCTAAACATTGATCAAAAGTTAAACTACGTGCATAATTGCCGAATATTCAATTTTCGACCAAAACGGGAAGACATCATTACCTCTTTTCACAGCTAAAACGCAATTTACACTGAGATAGTGACTGAAAAACATTTTTAGTGCCTTTACCAATATTTGTCAGATGTCTATATTCTCCGGTGAATGTCGACACTTACCAAAATTCGTCAGTGAAATACCGAAATATTTACTTATATTATTATACATTCGGACCTTCGCCGGTTTATGTTGACTAGAATAGATAAGCTCTGTCTGGTAGGAGTCGAAACGATAACTAGAAATTAAAAATAATCAACACCAATCTCTAAGGTAAGGTAAGGTATCTCTAAGGGTTAAGATATTTCAAAAAAAAATTCTTACAAAAAATTGATCCGCTAGGTGGCGCGGGGTCGAGATATTTCGAAAAAATTATATTTATGGTCCGATTTATCTCATATTCAGAATATGTATTAGTTACGTGAAAATAAATATCTTTGTGAAGAATGGAAAAAGGGAAAGAGGGGAAGGTGTGAAGATTGGAAGAGGGAAAGAGGGAAAAATAAAGATTATATTTTGTGATGTTCCGTAATGTTCAGTTGTGTAATGTTTTATCAAAATTTAATTTGTGTTCATTTAATATAAATATATACTCAAATCTAACAATAGCGAAGCATTACCGGGTCAGCTAGTATATATATTTATTTATATCTCTTATTATCTAAAATTATAAACTTAATTCTGCCTTAAAAAATAATTTGTAAAGAGAATTTCAAAACAATCCCCAATGCTATTTGCACCTAATGTTTTTATATTTTAAATTAAGCTAGCCTGCTTTCGTTTGACACATTGTTCGGTAATTGAGAAAAACTTTATTATTCTCGGTGTTTATTTTCAAACGATTTGTAGAAGCGTATGATGTTTCAGTGACTGCTAAATAATACGTTAATGAAACGCAAAGTGCAATTATCTTTTATTGTACTAACAACTTAACACATGCTTATAATTTTTAAGTCTTTTATCTATAAATGATTTAAAATTTTGCGTAGCTTTTTCTCAACCAATAGTTAAAAAAATGTCTCACCTGGTATCCTGTTCAAAAGTATAAAGATTCAAACATACCTAGAAATCTGTCTATTATCAGATAAAGATGTACCCTCCGTCAAATTGATGAGCGATACAGGATTCTTTAGCTTTAAGTAGCGGTGTGAGAGATGAACAATACAAAAAAAAATGTTATTATAATTAATTTATAAATCAAATTATTGGTACTTTAAGTTAAGGTTTTTTTCGCTTTCCATTAAATCACCGCTTTAATTTTTTTAATTCAAATATTAGAATGAATAACGGTTGGAGGAAGTTCTTAATAGTATTACAAAAAAAAATAAATGTAATATTGTAATACAACTGAGGGACAGCTATTTCATGGAGTTCATGAGGTGTTTGTACAAAAAAGATATGAACCCATTTGAATTCATTTTAAAAGAAATAGTTAAATTCTACCTTCCTATTACTTAAATGTGGTTTGGCATATAAAATGTGAATACATATTTTTATTCAATTAAGGTTATAAAAAAAATACTAGTAGATTTCATAAACACGTCGCTTTAAATACGTTTAATTTTTTTTTACGAAATTATTTATGTTTTACAAGTTTTAGATGTAAAAAAAAGGTGATTATTTTATGAAATCAATTGAAGCTGGAAATACAATAATAATTTTGTATAATAACATTTGTGTTTTTTATGTAAATTTTATATTTGTACAATTACAAGAAAAAATTACAGGATTATAAAATATTGCCCTAATAATATTACAAATATTAACTTAAAGATTAATTTTTTTAAATTTTACTTGTAATTCTTATTTTTCTAACATCAATTAGAATTTTTACAATCACATGACAAGAAGCTTCTATTGGTCAATAATTTGATATTGTACATGTAAAATAAAATACATGACACTACAAAAGATTGGTTTACTTGATCGCGTGTTAAATTTACTGTGATTGGCTGAAAACAAAACAGGATCGCGTGTCCTGCCAACTGCACCGATCAAACTTACAAACCAATCTTTAAATATTTCCATCCATTTCTTTTTTTTGGTGTTTTTTTTTTTTTTTTTTAATTATTTCTTTTATAATATTTAGCATTAAACAGTTTTCCCTGTTAACACTCTTAAATCGTTTGAATAAAAATTATTAGTAATTTTTTCGTATAAAGAAAGAGCTATTCTTTTATATAATTTCTTTTAAACAAAGAAATTTTAATCTAGGCTGCAACGATGTTAGTTATAACGAGCCTAAATTATAAATGAATTTAAAATAATTGAAGTGATGGAATAGAGATTGCATTACCGCAAACAAACTTTAAGTACCATTAACTAAGGTATACATTAATTAATTATTACGTGAAGAAATTGCCATACACTATTTATATTTATTTAGTTATGAATATTTTATTCTGTAATAATAATTACTTTTTTATTACTTTTTTCTGTAATAATAATTTTATTTATTTATTTTTTTGCTAACTTTTTGTAGAATGAGATTTATTTAATTGGCTTCTTTTTACTTTTTTAAAGTATGATATAAATCTACTCAAGTTTAGCGAAATTTTTTCTGAAGTTTCTGTAATAACTTTATGTTTTTAACATAGATTTTCCAGAAAGCTTCAAATCTTTGAACATTTATGGTCTTTTATCTTCCGTTTAATTTTTCGTTAGTTGATAATTAAACAAATTGCTTTATAGCAGTAGAGTATAATTATTTATAAAACTAATTTTTTCATTAACGATTTGTTTTTATTTAGTTTCGTCACAGGGATATTTGTTGCATCAGAACGTATTTTTTATTTATTTTTTTAAATTAAATTAATTATTAAAATAGCATAATTTTTTTTAAAACTTTTATTTATAGTTGCATTGTACCGGTAAATGTGTAGTCTTGTACAAACTCAGGCTGACCATTCCTAAGACATATGGCTAATCGAAACCCGATCACCAAAGAACACCGGTATCCACGATCTAGTATTCAAATCCAAAATTATTTTATTCCAAACCTAAAAAATTGTACTTTCCGACAAAACTTTTTCGTGTTTTATCTCGTTTTTCTAACAGCCATAGTGAGTCTAGAACCAATTTTTTTTTTTTTTTTTTTTTATAAAAAATTATAAGAAAGCGCCAAATTTACCCCTCCATTTTAACCCCAAAAATTTTAGTAAGGTTTAATTCCACAGAGGGAACAGAAAGCAGGGCTAAATGGTTCTCGAGACGAAACTCGCTAAAGAAACAGTTTTTTGGCCTATGTTTATAATAATTTTTTTTATTATCTTTGGCTATGGAACAATCTCTCGAGAGATAGGTGTGCAATTTGGAATAACTCTGTATTTATATAATAAACAGAAACTTCAATCTAACTGTATCTTGTAGTACGACTGATATTACTTATTGTCTGACATCAGACAAGTTCAAACCCACCGAGTTCAAACCCAATGACGAGTTAGTGGTGAACTCGTCATCGCAGATCAGCTGATTTTGAAATCGAGAATTGTAAGGTTCAAATCCTAGTAATGGCAGTTACTTTTATAGGGATTTGAATCCTAAATCGTGGATATCGGTGTTCTTTGGTGGTTGGGTTTCAATTAATCACACATCTCAGGACTGGTTGACCTGAGACTGAACAAAACTACACTTCAATTACATTCATACATATCAGTCTCATTCATTCTCTGAAGTAATACCTTACGGTGGTTCCAGTGGCTTAACAGAAAAAAGAGAGAGTATTCAAATCCGAATAAAAGTAACTTCCTTTATTAGGATTTGAACCTGAGAACTTTGATTTCAAAATCAGCTGATCTTCGACGAGTTTACAACTAAACCAACCCGTTGGATGAAAAAAAGTTTAGAATTAATATTAATTTTTTAAACTACTTTTTTAGAAATGTAAAATTTTAAATACATTTTCAATTTACCCTGCAAAAACGTTCTGATTTAGAGCTTTCTCTAAAATATCAAACTTGGTAAAAAAGAAGCGGTAAACGAGAAAACTAGTTTTATAAAGCATTATTTATTCTTAATAGATTGCAGTCTCATGCAATGTAATTTGTAATATGCAATAAATTTTTTTTCTACAAGAATTCTTTTAAATCTGTTAACATATGTATACTATTCTAATAAAAATTTTTATAACACTATTTATTTAGTTAATGAAAACATGTTTTCAGCTAATACATATGTGAGAATTAACAGTAATAATGCCTAAATGTGTTAAATATGAAGTAATTATAAAAGTTTACTAATAAAATATCCCAGGTAAGTTTCGTGAAACACGAACGCAGATCGTAGTAATTAATAAAAATAATTTTATTATTTATTTGAATATTTTATTGTTTATTCTACTATTTAAAATTTTACAATATACAATTGTCTCCAAACGTACTCGATTGTTTTAATTGCATTATTTATACATATTTTACACCACGACGTCATCCAAAAGAAATATTTATCTTAAACTTACAAAATGTTTTGAACTTGGTGGAAAAATGTGTGGATGATTGGATTATAAAGATTTTTCCAGCAAAATTTACGTATGTCATGATCAGTTTATTTAAAGTTTTTATAGCATCATAATTCTTAAATAATAAAGATATTCCACAAAAGTCCACTGTTTGACACTTCCGGTTTTTATCTGTATCAACCATTTGATTGAAAACATCACATGGGAACAAAACGTATTAATTTGAACTCAAGGTTGAAAAGGTTTATTAATCTACTCATCAGAAGTCATCCATCCATATATAATTAAAGTAATTTCTACAAAAGGCTTTTCTTAAACAATTTTGATGAATTGAAATCATATTTTTGACCCAAAGATATTAATTTTAAAAAATTCAAATTTTCTAATCAAAATGTGTCCATATAATTACCATTTCTTTATATTACGTAAATTTATTATATATTTACAGAAATACATTGCATTCTAATCTAAACGTTCTTTTCGTAGAAGATTATATAAAAAAGTTATATTAAAGATTTAGTTTTAATTACATGTTACAAGAATCTATTGATCTGACAACTGGCAAATTCGTCAAATTTAATTAGGAAGTTGAAAAGAGGAAGGTAGCGGAGTCACTTCTATTGACAACTTTAAAATTGTGATAGTTTAAAATGTTATCTACTTCATTTCAAAAGTTATTAAAAAAAACTAATTAGAGAATTTTTGTTTTATTTTTTTCATTTCGCATTTGTACTCGTATTTTAAAATGCTTTATTTTTATTTACTTTTTTTTGTACTAGATTGTGAATAAAGATTTTTTTTTTGTCTTCAGTCATTTGACTGATTTGATGCAGCTCTCCAAGATTCCCTATCTAGTGCTAGTCGTTTCATTTCAGTATACCCTTTACATCCTACATCCCTAACAATTTGTTTTACATATTCCAAACGTGGCCTACCTACACAATTTTTCCTTTCTACCTGTCCTTCCAATATTAAAGCGACTATTCCAAGATGCCTTAGTAATTAATAAAGATTCAAAAACACTATTAGAAAAAATTCTTTTGAAGTTTTTATCTCAGAATTAAATCTTATTAACCAGAAATTACTATTATCATTAGTAACCCAAAAATATAACAATGAACATAAAATTTTTCTTTTAATTGTGAGAGATTTATATTAATAATGATTAACAGGTCATGCCTCGGTCTTTTTTGATCAAGGCAGTAAGAGATTCACCGCCTCCAGGGGATTCTGCCGCTTCACCGCCACCTCCACCGCCCACATCATGGGAACGACGAAGTGCCTTTTCTTTAGTAGTGGCTGCTACGTATAGAGCAGATCAAGTACCACCTCTTACAGCAGCTCATAACAATCCAAATGGATCAAACCATCGAACTGGTAAGTTGGAATTTTTATTTGTAACTTATATAGAGTGACACAGGGGAGTGTACATATTTTTTAATTAACATTACACAAATAACTTTATTACTTTGGTTTGAATAGGTGTGGAAAGGAATGCCATTTGTGTTACATAAAAAAAATCACATCTGGAAGGTAATGTTCATCTTCCATTCTGCAATTTTCAGATCGAGAGAAGAAGCTGCCCCACTTGCGTTTCAAAGTCTCCTGAATGACCTGCCCCACCTCTCTAAGAATAGAGTTCTCTTCAGTTTGTCTAATGAACGGGATTGTTGACGTAAACTCGCTCCTTTAAATACTTCCCAGAGAAAGAAGTTGCACATACTGAGGTCAAGAGATCGAGGAGGCCGAGGCACATTTCCGAAACTGGAAATTAAATGAAAAGGAAATCCTCGTAGGATGTTCATAGGATATCTGATGGTTTGGGCTGTAGCTCCATCTTGTTGCAGCCACACATCTTGTTTCAAGTTTAACATTTTTAGTTCTAGCAGTGGACTGGAATTAACTGTTATCGCTAAACCCCCTCTTCAAAAAAATTGGAACCGAAATACAACATTACAATTAGGATAACGTTAAGACAACGTTCCACCGATCATCCCAGGGTAACTGAAAGAAATGTAAAATAAATGGCGTTGGTTTACACACATTTTACAACAAAAATAATAAAGTTTGGTATTAATTTAACTCTGTAATTTTCATTCAAAAATGAATACGATTCCCTGTGTCACTCTATAATTACTAACGAGTATTTTTTTATTTTTTTTTATTTTATCGTACCTACAATTGTTGAATATTCCTAGGCACTGATCCATATAACACAACTGTTATTTGCTATATTAAAAATTAAACAAAATTATTAAATGTTAAGCTAACAATCATCAGTCCGGAAGTTGTAATGAATCTTCATAGCTCTATCATTCGCCATTGTAACGCTGATTTACGAGTATAATAGTAAAGTGTGTTCGGTAGATTGATACGGTAAATTACTAAATTTCCTATGTCAGTCAATATTCCTGGTACAACTGATTTAAATACAACGATTTATTCATTAGTGAATACGTTTAATTTAAATAGGCTTATCTTTAATATATCTGTCGCCTTTTTTAAATCAAAGAAACTACACGAAAAAAGTACACTTTGTATTCTGTTTTCCTTATATCCATCTTTTTAATTAAATAACTATTTCATTTTCTAGAGGTAATCGTGAATTCCGACCCGCAATACGTTTTTATGAAGAAAATTACCCCGGGACTTCTTTGATCAATAAAATCAAAAATTATAAACAAATAGGCTCAGTGGCGCGAGTGGTAGCTTCTCGGCCTTTCATCCGGGAGTCATGGATTCGAATCCCGGTCAGACACGGAAATTTTCATACGCTACATTTCCATATCCCAGGCACAAGCTTCAAGCTTATATGGCGATATCATCAAGCAAAAAAATAAGTAGTAAGAGACAGAATGAAAAAACCTGAAAAGAATTGATAGTTTTAAGTTTTAAAAGCTTTACTTTCGTTTTAAAAATGATAAAAGAGAAGTGATAACTTTATAACATATCTTGATTTTAAAATCCTCGAAATTATTTATTCTAAAAGAGTAACTCAATAATAATTTGAAGGCTTATTATATTTAAACTTATATATATGTCTCTTATTACTAAGCTAAATTCGCAAATGAAAGTCATATACGAGGTCCGTTCAGAAAATAACCGAACATTTTTAATTACGCACCAACGGAGATATTTATTGAAGTGTGGTTGGCAGCATTGTCTTCCTCATTATTTTCTCTGTAACCACATATTCTCGGATTGTTAATATCTTGTTTAATTTTTGTGTTATTGTTATTTGTGTGCAGCGTGTTTAAGTGTTAGTAGCAATTTTTGTAATGTGCAATTTTCGAGATTAACGATATAACATAAAATTTTGCGTAAACATGAGGAAATATTTCACAGAAAAATTTCAACTTTTGAAACAAGTTTAAGGAGATGATGGTCTGGGTCGTACGCAATGTTACAAAAGGTTTTCACGATTTAAAAGTGGTCGTTAGTCAACTGAAGATGACCCTCGACCAGGAAGGCCTTTGACTTTAACTGATGACATCCACATTCAGAAAATCAACGATCTGGTGCATGCAAATTGCCGATTGACAGAGGTCTTCCAAAAGACGTTAGTATCTCGATTGGATCATGCCATGATATTTTGACTGAAAAATTAAACGTGAATATAGCTGCAGTAAATTTTGTTCCTCGTTTGATGACCGAATAGCAGAAAGAACATCGAGTGGACGTTTGTCGGCAACTTCTTGAGCAAGCCGATGATGATGAAATATTCATGCAATGGATAATAACGGAAGACAAAAGCTGGGTTTACAGCTACGTCATCGAGGCAAAAGTTCAATCACCAAAATTTTGCACATTACAAAAACCGCTACTAACGCTTAAACACGTTGCACTCAAATAACAATAACGCAAAAACTAAACTAGACATCAACAATCCAGGAACATTTGATTACAAAGGAGATTATTTGGAACACAATGCTGCCAACTGCACGTCACTAAATATCTCCTTTGGCGCGTAATTAAAAATGTTCGGTTATTTTCGGTTACAGACCTCGTAAACTATAACACAACAAATGTTTTAATTATTAATTTAAACATAAATAGTTTGTTAATTTATTTTAGAAAAAATAGTACTCAAATTACAATAAAGCATGATTACATAAAACACACACACACTCGCACAATGATGCACACATTTAATTATTATATTTCAGTAATTACTAACATTCATCAAAATCTTTTTTCAACTGAAATCCTTTATTTTATTCGTAGTTTGGGGATCACCAGCCTTGCCATTACTATGGCCACCCCCATCGTTGTTTATGCCTTACAATCCTCTTCATCTGTCCCCTGAACGAGCAGGATCAACACCTGATTCAGGATATACACCAGAAAAAGCAAAAACAGGTAATAATATAAATGTTTTTTATTCAATATTTAAAGCAGTAATTTATTTAATTTTAATAGATTACATAATCATTATTTATATTTATCTAGTTATATTAATTTAATTTTATATTATTTTAATTAAAATTGATTTTAATATAACAAATTTAATTTACGACTGTTTCTTTTTATCTATCTAAATTTTGTTTAAAATTGTATTAATAATAAATAATTACCCCGTATGTTGTTATTTTACGTTAAAAACGCATGTTTTATTTTTCTAAAATACCCGCTTATAGAAATCTAATGTTATGTAGGTATTCATAAAAATTTAGCTGTTGTTTTTACCATGTTTTTATTGACATACATTCAATGAGAAATACATATTGTTTTTATTGGCATATATTTTTATTTGAGCAATATTTATTAACCAGTATAGGTGTAAGATAAAGATGTATTTTTGTACATTTTTGTTATGTACATTTTTGACTTTGGTAAAAAAAAAATTTCATGGAATTTTTAAAGAGGTTAATTTAATAAACTTTATTTACACAATAAAATGGGTTTCTCATCTATTTTTTTAAAGAAATTTATTTTACTAATGTCTTCTAATTAGTTTTTTGAGTAAAGAGAATTTAAATGGGTATTTATATTATTTTTTTTTTTTTTTGCAGCAGATGAGGATTTGCCTTTAAATTTATGTACAAAACCTAGAAAAGCGCTTGAAATTTGGTCACCCGCTAGCCTTTGTGAAAAAGAAGAAACTCCTCAATCATCATCCTCTTCACAAACATCCAATGAAAGAACATTCCAGGTATTTATATCAACTTTTGTTAACTATTAAAAAAAGTTTTAATTTTCTTAAAAAATAATTTAATACTTCATTTCATAAAATTATCATGTTATAAATAACATCAGGACGCTGAAAAAATCTTTCTATAAGACTTGTACATACTATTCGTATTTCTTTCATATTCCTTTCACCGACTAAACTATAAAAGAGAACGAACAAAAACGTTTCACACACAAGCGGAGTAAAAAAAAACTACCTTCCGTTAGCATACCAGGGTCGGAACTGCGGGAGCAACAGTGTTCTCTCTCCCTCGCGTGTAGCTTCCTGTGTGCGCATGCCTACAACAGCCAAACACCACGCCGCTGGAACTGCGAAGCGCACAGTTCCATACAAAGATTTTTGTATCTTTTTCATAAACGGGGATGGTTACTGATTAAGCTTAAGGATTATATATTGTACAAGTTGAAAGAAATTTTTGTTTTTAAAAATGACTAATTAAATGACAATATCAAGTGGAAATAGGGGGTGCTGCAGTTCCGCAGTGCCTATATGCGAGCTGCCACTGGTTGATCATAAATTGTTGTCTGTTAAATTTTGTCTGTGCTTAAAGTGTCAAATATCTACCGATTTTTTTTTTTTTTTTGAGAGGTTAAAGTCTATACTAATTGCTTCAACAGTTAACTGAATTCGCTAAATAACAATAACGAGTTTAAGCTAAGCATGTGCTGAATGTGAAAATGCCACTGCGCATGAATTAGTAGTTTTTTCATAAGTTCACGATCTACGGACTTATTGCTTTAAAAAAAATCTTTTAAATTCTTAATTAGCCTGTTTGTAATTTGCAGTTTGTAAAACACTCATTTCAATATTAAAAAGAGAAAAATGAAACTTTATGTCGTTAAAAAGTATATTTATTTTAGTCAGTGGCAGGATAAAATGAGATTTGATTGAAAGAGTAAATAACCATCGGTGATTGGTTAAAGTTTTGATCCAATCGATAGATTAGTGGTTAACTTTATTACAAGTTATCTGTTCTGTAATGCTATAAATACAGCAAAGATGATTCCTATATTAGTGATTTAATGTGGTATTTCGGTCGCATTGTTGAAATTTTAAAAATAGTTTGTTTTTGTTTTGTGTCCTATTTTGTTAATAGTCCTGTGGTAATATTTTACTATGTTATAATAATTGTAATCAATAAAATTTAATTCTTTTTTGTTAAAAAAGTAATTTAAATAATATGTCTATTTATTCGAAAATGAAGATTCTTAAAATACTTATGATTGTTTTATTTTCAAATAAATATATATAATTCCGTACACAGAAGAATAGCCATATATATATATATATATATATATATATATATATATATATATATATACTTACAGGATGAATCGTTGAATAAAATAAAAATGATATAATCATTACCTATTTATAGTTTATAATTTTTTTTTTTTTTTTCTATAAAGCTTACGACTAACTGAGAAAATCTTAATAAATTTTCTTATAGAGTACAATTATTTTATATGGTGTCTTTTTTCTTGCAATTATTTTCACATTGATTGTATCAAGAAGTTGTGTTTGTATTTAATGGATTTATTATGGATTCGCCTTTAATAAATTAAATTATTATTAGCATTATTATTATTATTATTAAAATTAGGTAAAACCTTTTACTAAAAAAAAATATATATATATATATAAACTCTTTAATTATGATAATAAATTTTTCTTGTTTTATTACAATTTATACCAACTTTTTATCAGTTTTATTTATAATATCATAGTAACAAATAATCATAGTAACCAATTAATACATTATGGAATTTATCGTTTCTTGTCATACGTTGCAGAACAAAATAATTAGTTTTAAAAGCGTTTTAAAATATTTTTTAATTATTTATCTCAAATTTTAAATGATTTTAAATTACAGAAAAAAATTACCTTAATATTACCTTAAAATTACCTTATAAATAATTACTTTAAATAAAGAGCATCCCAAAATGTCCCAAAACAAAACACATGTTTTATTTGATGTATTTTTGCTTTATTAGAGAAAGTAATGACGTGAAGGGTACGTGTGATACAAAACATCTGACAAATGAGCGCTCCGGCCTTGGCTTCACATGGTGGTCACTAATTTGACAAAATTTTCCAAAACATTTTGACAATCCCAGGGAAATGTCGGCAGTGTTGTGTCGTACTTCTTCTTTGAGGTCCTCAATTGTTTGTAGTTTATTGATATATACTTTATCCTTAAGATAACCCCAAAGAAAAAAATCCAACACTATCAAATCATATGATCTTTGCTGCCAGTTCAGATCATCTCGCTGCAAGATAACACGACCCTTAAATTTTTCTTACAAAAACTGCATGGTTTCATTGACAGTGTGTACCGTCCTGTTGAAACCACATGTCTTCCATATCCATATCAATAATTTTAAGCCATAAAATGTTTGAAATCATCTCGCGATATCGAAATCCATTGACTGTAACAGCATCGCAATTTTCATTTTTAATGAAAATTTTTATCTTGAGTTTTAATGACTTATTTTTCTTTGAATTCTTTTTAGAAAAGAAGTTAATATTTTTTTTTGGATTTTCTGATCCCCAAATTCGATCATTTTATTTATTGCAAAACCTGTAAAAAGAAAATGTACCTCATCGCTAAAGATGATTTTTTTTCGAAAACTCGTTATATTGTAATTTTTACAATTTCTACACGTTGTTCAAATGCGTACTTTTCCATAATTTAATCTCAATTTTTACTGACGACTGCATATAAAAATTTACTCTGTATTTACTGCGAAAAAGTGGCGGCAAATTTAAAATATTAACATTAGAAATAATTATGTAAAATATTATATTAATATTAGTTCACTTTGGAAGACTCTTTACTTTAAATATTATATTACTTAAACCAATTTTAAATATTTAAAGATTTTTCATAAATAACAATTTAAAGTTAATGCTGTCCCATTAAATGATTTAAAACCTCAACTAGTAATCGATAAGGATTTTAATAATTCTATATTTTTTTGTAGAAAATTCTTTTATTAGCAACACTGTTAGTTCTTATAGATATTTTATAAATCTACCTTGCAGTAAATTATAAATTATGTTAATCGATGTAAATTATGCATTTACACCAAATAATTTTTCTATAAGATCTTGTGTCACCGTTATCGAACACATTTATTTCTACAACTATTAATTATTATAATCCGTACAACATACAACTGAATTCAAAATTGGAATTCTTTATATTATTATTTTTAATACATTTTTTATCAAAAAATAAATAAAATAATAATTACATGCTCTAAAATTTAAAAAATTGTTTAATAAAAATAAAAACAGATATAAAAGTATTAGATTAATTCAGTTTCTGAGATAATTTTTGATTCTATTTGTAGTTTTCTTTCACTACAAGATCCTGTTGCTATTAAAAACGGGAAAAAAATAAAAAGTAACAGTTAAATATAACTGTAGTAATAATATTCAAATTAAAAAACAACATAAAAAAACAAAACACAACACTTACTAATACAATACAAAGCAAGGATGTTTAATATAATAAATATAATGGTTTTTTTTTTTTTATACATAGTGTGTCCCAGGAAATTTTGGCAAAATTTAAGGGAACGATTCATATTCATTTCTTTTTCAACTAATGAAAAAGTATAAATTTGTCAGACTACATAATTATTTTTATCCAGTTTAACAAATTCAACCGTATTGTCAACTGTTTAACAACCTACTTGTACAAATAATTATAATTTTGATCACAATAATATTTATCTAACAAAAAACATCTGATAAAATTAACATTTACGGAGATATTAATGATTAAATAATTTAAACGGCCACCACTTTGTATTGTTTAAAGGTAGCATTTTGAAACTTATTTTTTAAAAGATAGTTTTGAGTACACGTTAACAAAATTTTATTAAAATACCTTAACCCTTTCTTGAGATATAAAGTTTTATTGAAAAAACACAGAGAGGAAATGAAATCTCCAAATATCCGTATAAACCTTTTATCCATGTAAATCATATTATCAATACAAACCTTACATACGTCCTTATAAACCTTTTTATCCATATAAACCTTGGTATTTATCCGTATAAACCTTATTGTTTATTTTTTAAATAAGTGTTTGGTCAACACTTTCGGCAATATTATGTATATAACTTGGGAACGGTAAAACTTTATATAGAGGTGATAACTCTAAAATAATTTCTTTTTGGTACCTCAAATTACGTCTACAGTCGATTTCGTAGATTAGAAAGTATAAGTAAATTTCATGACAAAAATCAAAGTTATAAAGGAGTTTCCCTTGAAACACCTTAAATATGCACAGCACCTTAAATACATTTAATACCTTAAATATGTACATGTAACATAAGAATCGATAAATTCCAGCCAGTAATGAACTATAAAGCGTAATAATGTCCAGTAATATGAATAAAAATACTACATAAAAAGAAAGAGTAATAACATAGGAACAAATAATATTAGAAACATAAATGATCATAAACATAAATACTTTGATGATGCGCAACTTAAGAAGAGTCCTGAGTATCACTATTGGATTCTTAGGTTCAATACGGGTACCCGCTTTACATCTTCTCAATTGTTTAAGAGATTAAAAGTTAATTATTTTACGTGGTCGTTAAGTCTTATTTTGTACTTAATTACAAATCGATCGACTTCCTCTCGAACACACACACAGTAACCCTAAGTACTTCTGAATTTCATTGTTCCGTACGAACCTTGGCGCCAGTGAAATGCTTTTCGGTTATTCTAAAAACGTTGAAAAATTTCTATATTGCTGGTATTCGCCGTATCTCAGAGTTAGATTCTGTATATCCAAACCTGTTTTATAATCACTTTGTACAAAAATAACTTGTTAGATAGGGATAATTGTGATTTCCTGCCTAATAACCAGTACAGCTCCTTAAATCTGATATTTAGTTGTTTTATTTTTTCGTCAATTCTAACATTCTTTTTTCTAACACCTTCCGTGTTAGACGATTATCTAGGTGAATACCTAAATTAGGTATACTTTAAGATCGCGAGATATAACCTCCACCTAACTGGATCCCAGCACAGTCACCTCTTCTCATCGGGAATGTCATGTGGTCGATTTCGCTTGATTGACCTTGAACATTTTGTAATCAATCTGTTACAAAAAAGGAATTTTATGATTTCTAATGTATAGAAAAATTATTTGTTTTTTTTTTTATATTTGATTTTTTATTTAAGCAATTTAAGTTAGCTTCGTTTCTTATTTAATTTTTTATCCTAAGGTCATTTATAATTAAGGACACTTCTCTAAAAAAAAAACAAGAAATATATTCAGTAAATAAAATTTTAATAAGAATTAATATTTTTGAATATAAATTGATGGCTGGCAAAAACTTTTTAGGAAGATGATAATAATAATCGTAAAAATTTACTGACATTTAGTAATCGTACCAAATAGTTTATTTTGTGTTATTATTTACGGTATAATTTTAAATGTAATAAATTTAATTTAATGTAGTCGTTTACTGACAGAATTATATATTTCTTAATGTAATTTACAATAAAATTGATTGCGGTATTGAATCCCGTTTTCTTACTTTTGTCGAGTACATATGACTGTTAATAATAATGAAAATGTGTCGTTCTTATTTCCTATGACTCAATGACTCAATGAGAGACTGGATGGTCAGTAATGAGCACCGATGAAGAAAATAGCCGTCGTTACATGAACACGCAAAGCCTACTACCCTCCGACTACCTTTCATGTTATAAGGGCAAGAGAGTAGATACAGGGGGGATTTAAGGTTCTTCCAAACTATGGGAAAGCACTGCTGACGCTCATTCATAGTCAATCGTACTTATATTACATATAATCAGTGTAAAGCCATATTTCTATAGCAAGAAATGATAGACTACATTATAATTTATAATATTTTATTAGGACGAAGTAGTGAAGAAATTATATATCATTCAAACACAACCAGCATTTCTATAGATTTTTATTTATTTTCTGTAAATGTGCCAACCACTTTTTTTGAATACATAATTATTTACTTTATTTCCTTTTTTATTGACTTTTTTAACAAATGTAGCTGATTATTTGCATATAATACGTCTAAAAATAATTTGTATGCGTAATTTAAAGCAAATATATAGACTTATTTTTTTTTAATAATACTTAGGGTATTGTACGTTAGTTTCATTATTGACAACATATGATTTAAATGTGGCATATTTTTAACCGATTTCAAAAAAAGAGGTTATGTATTCGACCCGTATATTTTCTTTTTATGTTGTTCTCACATAACGTTTTTCCTATTAATCAGATTGAAATAAATCTTGTTGAAATCGATGCAGCTGCTTTTCGCGGTGGTACCATGATGTTGAAAAACTTTTTTTGACACAATAAAATCATAAAAAAACGAGATATTTCGTCTTAGACCCAATATACATTATATATGATATATACCATCGTTAATAACATGGAATTAATTTTATATATGTGCATCATATTACACGGTCTTGATGTCGGTACCATTTTTTCTTTAAATAATTATTACAGCCTTTTTAGTTCCTTCTTTGTTTTGAAATAAATTATTTGTACTGTTTTTTTTTTTGTTTTTTTTTCACTACATTATACTAGAATCCGATATAAAACACATTCGTTCTCTACAACCTATAAAACATAAAGAAATTTTATTTGTAAAAATTTGAGAATAGATTTTTTTAAATTATTTTGTATGTTGAACAAAGTATAATGCTCTGACGAAATGTTCCAATATTTCGATTTAAACTTATCGAGATCTTTAAATTAGATTTAAATATAATTTTTTTATATTACACAGATAATAAAATTTTATTATTTGATTAATTTTAATAGGCTACACATGCATCTTGTTTAAACAACAGCTTTCTCACACACATATATATATAAGGAAGTTGTTATAATGAATAAAACAACGGTTTTTAAAATCAGGCGTACAATATTAATAATTTTTTAATTTGTTTTATTAAACCATACCTTTATTTCCTGTTCTATAAATTAATGGAGATTAATTGAATATCTAAGTAAAACAATTTTATTTGAACGATATCTAAATGATTATGTTACTTTGTGTTATAAGATGAGTTACAGCTAAACATCTTTAGGATAAAAAATTAACATTACCTTAATAATAGTTTGAACACATAAAAAAAAAAACTGAATGCTAAAAACCATTATCATCAGTTTTAAAGGAATTATTATTATTTTTTTTTTTTTAATCATAAATTATAAAAATGAAATAAATATGGCAAACATAAATTAAAAAAGTAACTAAAACATAAAGAACAATCTTACGAAGTAATAAAAAAAAGAAGTTTTTTCCTGTATTTATAAACTGAGTTTTTATTTATTTTTACGTACAGTTTTTTAATAACAAGTCCTTTTATTTATTTTTTGTATTTTTTGCAGGTAATTTCAATATTTCAACTATTTTAAACGTCAAATTACAGTTAATATTATATACAAAAAGGGTTTACATCGTAAAAAGTTTACAATATGTCTAGATTATCCTGTAATAAATAATTATACCATAACAATGGAATAAAATTGAACAATAAAGAAACACATAAACAAAAGATGATTCCAAAAGCAATTAAAATGGTTACTAACAAAATAAATATCGAATAATTATCCAAATAAACATAATAAACGAACGTATATTACATACAATGTAAGTCAACTGAGAAAAAAATCTGATGTGGACACCACATGAATTCCTTGTACGCCTATTAGATTATATGTACACTTTTTTTTTTAATGAAAAGTACATAAAATTTTATTCCATTAATAACTTCTGATATTTTTTCATTTTTTTATTTTTATTGTTATTATTTATCGTAAAAATTTTTTTACAATCAGAGGTTAATAATTAATATATTTAAATAAAATAAAAAAAGTTAAAAAAAAGGAGATGAAGTCGGATTTGAACCGATGTGCCTTCCCCTTGTAATATCCAAATGTTTCATTAATTAAAGTTTTAGTAGGCTATAACTCTGGAACCAATGAAAATAAGTATCACTTATGATATATTGCTGAAAAACTGTCAATAGGGGCTTATTACTGCAGTTAAGAAAAAGTCCAAATCCATTTTTTTCGAATTTTGGGCTTTTTTGGACACTTGATCCAGTCGATTGCAATGAAAAGGGGAGATGCAGAACTATTTGTTACAGCAGTACTAAATCCAAAATTTCAACATCCTACGGCTAATCATTTTTGAGTTACGCGAGATTCATACGTACGTACGTACAAACGTTACGCCGAAAATAGTTAAAATGGATTCAGGGATGGTCAAAATAAATATTTCCGTTGAAATCTGAAAACTGAAATTTTTCGCGATCACAACAGTTACTTTACTTCGTACAAGGAAGTAACGAGCGTCACGCGCTAGCTGATAATACAGTTCACTCAAGAATCGTGTTCAGAGAATGATACTGTTACTCTTTTGTGAACGGTTTTTGATCACACTCATCTTTAAACACTTCAACCACAGATTGGATTTAAACTTTGATAGATTTAACAGATTGGATTTCATTGTTAATTCATATTTCTTATTAATAAATAATTTTATCATTTGTGTATAATGCGTATACGCTATTTTGCACCATTAACAATTTATATAATATTGCGTATGATTCTTCGCTTCCGTAGTGAGTATCCACCCACCGACGCGCTCGTTTTAATTTTTCTTTCTTACAGCAGTCGTTGACTATTAAATAATGTATTAATTCTCATTTTAAAAAAAAATTCGTATTTTCAAATTTTTACAACTCATCTCTCATACCATTGGAAAATTATTAAAAATTATCCTGTCTAGATAATAAAAGACAGTTTTTAAGAAGAACCTTTTTATCTGACTTACAGTAAGAATTAGATATATTTCCACAAGTGCTTTGTTTCGCAAGAATGAATATATGAATTTTTGTTCTTTTATTACGTACGTCTTTATTTTTAAATCATATGAACCATTTCCATAACACATAAATTATTAACTCCAATCAAACGATTACTAACATTTATATAGTAGTATGTGCTGTCATTTTAAACGTTCTCCTTACAATTCTTCTATATCATCGAAAGAAATGAAAAGTCGTTCATATTAGTTATAATACTGAGGGTGATTGTTTAACAGACGAAATGGGCAGCTCATACACAGTGTACATTCTTTATTCTTACTTCGCAAACGGTTCTTAAGCGTTCTGTTACTTATTACATAATACTTTTCTTTAAAAACAGAGACTAAAATCAGAACCAAATCTTTCGTAATGATCGTTATTTTACATTATTTTCTTGTGAGCTCTTAGTGATTATGCCCTTGGAGATTTTATTGTAAGCATGTTAATTATAAAGCAGTTTTTCTGTTATCTTTTATTAAATCATGAAAGTAGAAAATATATTTTTGAGAGTTAATCTCTAAATAATTATTAAAAAAAAAAAATGGTACCAACATAAAGACCATATAATGTGATGCAAGTGTATAAAATTATAAGATTCCCGCTGTTCATACCGATGCTGTCATTATAAATAATGTATATCGAGTGTGAATTTTTAAGATGAGATATCTTGATTTTTTATGATGTTATTAACGGTGTTACAGAAACTCACATTATCTGCACTACAGAAGACCATATAAATCAAATAACGTTACGCGTACATATAAAATATCAGGATTCCCACTGCCCTTACCTAACCCACAGATGGCAAAAAAACATTTTTTTTTTGTAAATTTTAACAGATTTTTTTCTAAAAATTTTTTTCGTCATCATGGTACCACCGGGAAATGCAGCTGCGTCGATTGCAACAAGATTTGTTTCAATCTAATTAATAGGAAAAAAGTTATGCGCGAACAAACATTTCAAAAATATACGGGTCAAACACATAACCTCCTTTTTTAATGCCGATTAAAAATAAGATATTTTTGTATAATTTGATTCTCTCAAAAAGGATTTCTTCAAAAAAAATAAATGTAAGTTCCTATTCATTAGGAAGATTGAAAAATAACAATTCTTTCATTTTAATTGACAAAACGTACGACACTTTAGCAAACAAAGTGAAATCATTTATTAATTAAACATTAAAAAATATATATTAATCATAAAATTCGTAATTATTTTAATAAATGTTTTTGATATCTTTTTTTTTCAGTGTATGCAATGTGGTAAAACATTTAAAAGATCATCAACGTTATCAACCCATTTATTAATCCACTCTGACACCAGACCGTATCCTTGTCAATTTTGTGGTAAACGTTTCCATCAAAAATCAGATATGAAGAAACACACGTATATACATACCGGTAAGTTGAAAAATTTTTAATTTCATTTCTTACAAAAATAAAATTAATTATATGAATTAATAAACGCTATTCGCTTTAAATTAATTAATTTAATTTAATTAATGATAGCCGACTTCCGAAGCTGAGTAGGTAGCGTCTCGGCCTTTCATTCGGAGGTCCCGGGTTCAAATACCGGTCAAGCATGGCATTTTCACACGCTACAAACATTGTCATTCATCTCATCCTCTCCAGCAATACCTAATGGTGAATCCGAAGATTAAACAAAAGAAAAAAAAAGCGTTCCGTCTCGGCATTTCGTGCGGAAGTCCGGGGTTCAAATAACGGTCAGGCATGTCATTTTTTCATACATTACCACCGTGCTAATGAACTGTTGAGGCCCGCTCTTTCATAACAAAAAATAAAACTGATAATAATCTATTTTATTTTATTCAATTAATAAATGCGATTAATCTAATCAAGTTGAACTTATTTGATTAATCAGTTTTCAAGAAGTGTAAATTTCTCTTTTTTAACAAAATTCTGTGGGAAATAACAAAACTGTAAGGATATTAGTGTTATGTAGTAATATATTATTTTTGATTAAAAGATTAACAAAATTTGAAAGATATGAAAGAATTTTAGAAGTGCTTTTGTTTCTATCATTTTTTATTATTGAAATAACTTCACTCGGAATGAATTATTACAAAGCTTATTGAGAATTTTTCTTAAACAATAATTTAATTTAGGAAAAATAATTAAAGTTGAAATTAAAATACAAAACTTATAGATAATCTTTCTTAAACTTGTAATTTTAATATTAATTCTGAGTAAACTATCACTAAATATTTCTCTTGTTCAGTCTTAAAGTTATGAATTAATTATTTAATCTAAGACATATGCAGTGGTGAATAAGTTTTTTTCTATTTGTGCAGTTTTTGGTATAAATTAGGCCGCACGATTTCATTGGTATCTTTTTTAAAATCTATATGGAATGATATCAAACTGTTTTATTTCAATGAATTATTATTTATATCGATTAACCACTCGTGTATTAGTGAATATAATTTATTACTTCTTTAGTTAAGTTTCAAAAAAATTACCAAGAAAGCTACAATAATCACATTATAAGAAGTCTGTTATACTTCAGGATTACAAATAATTAAAATATTTGTTTTTAAACTGTTGTAACTGTTAAAAGCCGTAAAACTTTCACTTAAAAAAAATTTCAAATTTTTTAATCCTTCTATATCTGGTAATTTTATATTTTAACTAACAGTAATAATTTAACATTAAATTAAATTAAGAATTAGGAAATAGCAACAATATTAATACCTTGAGGAAAACGTGCTTTGAATAGAATAAGTTTTCACGTATTTTTATACGCAAATCAAAACTTACTTCTGATTGTAGACTAAAAAAGGTATCAGGAATTATTTAATATTATAAATTGTCCGTTTTTAGCGAGATGCGATGTATTAAAACAAAAATTGTGGTATGTTAAATTTTTTGTTGGAAGTGATTAAATTTAATCCATCTGAAAAGTCACAAAATAAATTCTATTTTTATAAAATAAATGTATTTAGTTATTTTAAAAGAATCGTTTTAAAAATTTAGTTATATATAAAAATAGTTAAAATGTAAAATTTTATTCATTTAATAAAAACACTCAGAATAAATAAACCAAGCATTCCTTTTCATTTCTTTTGTTTTTATTTATATTAGATAACTGCAGACGGCTATACATTATAAATTTTTAGTTAGTTTTTCATTTCAATGAATTTCTATTTACGTTTAATAACTAAACAAACCAAGATAAAAATAAAATTAGCATACAATCCGAAAAATTCGATCTACAATAACAGGTCAAGTAGATTTAACCCACCAAGTTAGTCTAGTGGTTAAACTTGTCATCGCAAATGTTTCCAAGTCGAGAGCGCTAAGGTTCAATCCTTGGGAAGGCAGTTAATTTTATACAGGATTTGAATTCTAGATCGTGGATACTGGTGTTCATTAGTGGTTGGGTTTCAATTAACCACACATCTCGGGAATGGTCGATCTAAGACTGACCAAGACTACACTTCATTTACATTCATACATAACATCCTCACTCCTCCTCTGAAGTAATATCATCTTACGTTGGCTCTGGAGGCTAAACAATAAAAGAGAGTGGATTTTAAAAAAAATTATAAAAATGTCGACCCACGAATTAAATTCGGCTTTGACTAATCGTATATTTTTCAACTTCCATATCATACTCAGATTTAGAATAATCAGGGAAGCGTTAGTGTCACTATCTGTATAATCTGATCATCTTCATAAGTGACCGCCACTTTTTTTCCCGTTGAAACAAATTAGGAATTCTCTACTTATTATTTTTAAAATAAGAAAAAAGGAATATATTTTGCAGAAAAAAAGAAATAAATTAAGAAAAATAGGAGTTTCCTACAGTATAACAAATAGTGAAACATGAAGATTAAAAATTAACATGTCAAAATTCCTAATAAACAGAATTTAAGGCTCTAAAAAAGAAAGATGAGAAATTTGAAGTAGAATTAAAAAACTCTACAGAATTTAATTTAGTTTTATTTATTAATTTAATTAATATTTAAATTTAAAAAAAAGTTTAAAAAAAAGGAGATGAAGTGTGATTCGAACCTATGTGCCGTTCCTTTCCCTTACAAGATCCAAACATTTCATTAATTAAAATCTCATTTGGCTGTAACTCTGGAACCAATGAAAATAAGTACCACTTATCATATATCGTTGAAAAGCTATCAATGAGGGATTATTACTGCATTTAAGAAAAAGTCCCAAATCCAATTTGTTTTGGATTTTGGGCTTTTTTTGGACATTTTTGGTTCAGTCGATTGCAATCAAAAGGGGAGGTGCACAACTAGATGTTACAACAATCGTAAATCCAAAATTTCAACATCCTACGGCTAATCCTTTTTTAGTTATGCGAAGTATGTATATACCTACGTACAGACATCACGCCGAAATTAGTCAAAATGGATTCAGGGATGATCTAAATGGATATTTCTGTGTAAACCGAAATTTTTCATGATCGCAATACTTCCTTCGTGTAAGGAAGTAATAATCATTGAAATCGGTCGATTTTAATCAAGAGTAAGACTTATGTACATGTCTTGTGTATGTATATATATATATATATATATATATATATATATATATATATATTTCACACACAAAAATACGTTTAAATCGAAATTGAGAACCTGCTCCTTTTTTTGAAGTCAATAAAAAGGATTATGTATTAATTCTTTTAACATTCAATTAGAATATTGAAAGCATGATTCACAGTTTTAAAAATAATATTCTTTTTACTCTCAATTGTTATTTATCAAATTATAACAATACAACCCAAAATAATCATTTATTGGGAGTTGCAAACTAAATAATATCGTACCAATAAGTTGGTCGCAGTTGATCGTAGAACAGTTTAAAAGTACCGTGAAAATAAAAAATTAATTTGAGAAAAAAAAGAGCTGCTTATATAAATAATTGATTTTATAGGGCGGATTTAATAGTCTGCAATGTTCGCAACTTTTATAAAGTTTTTCGCATTAAATTTGCAAAGCTTGAGTAAGCAGCTTGTAAAGCAAAAGAGTACTGTGTTCTAATATACTCTTGTTTTAATTTTTCCTGGTTAATGATCATCAGATTCTCACACACATATTATATGCTAAGCTTGCCCTCATGTCACAACAACCGATCTATTTAAAAATTCAACATGTCATACATTGACTGTAGCTCTCAATGTTATTGATTCGTATATCTATTTATAGCGTAGTAGTTATTAAACGAAAAGAAGTTTTTAATTTTTCCGATTTTAATTAATCATAAATTTTTGGTATATGTAATTTTCATGTGAATATCTAAAAACTAATTTATACATTTTTTGAAATTCCGAGTCTAAAGGGTTAAAGTAGATTTAAATGTTTTTTTGAAATCCCCGGCTATAGTCTTTTTTAATTTCTCGGTAACAATTGAAGATATCAAGTTGATTTTTGGTATGGGTAATTTTTATATAAATATCTAAAAACCGTTTTTTAGATTTTTCGAAATTCGACCTTAAAAAAGCGAAGAAGGTAAAAAAAAAATTTAACAATGATTACAAATTTTCCCTATTTTCGACTATTTTAAACGATATATTCACTAGATTTGGGCTTGAAAATACGCTTCAGATAAATATCTAAAATCATTTTCGAGTTGTTTTTTTTTTATTTCGATTTTTTAAGGGATACTACAGTGTATGGCACGACGGCTCAACAAACACAAACACTTTTTCTGGATGTACGTCGCGACTAGCTGCACCTGTCTCCAGTTATTTGACTAAAAAAAATAAAATAAGAGTAATTATTTTTTATTTTTTTTTAATGAGAAGTACGGGTAAGCAGTTATAAATAATACTTTTAAGATCGAGGCCGACTGTTTTTAAACCCACATTCTTAGATTACTCAAAATTAAGACCTGTACTGACCAAACAATCGCTGTGAAGAAATTACAATGCACTGATAGCTTTTATAAATTACACAGGCTTATTTTTTTTATTATTAATCTCACAAGCATGAGTTTAATGAACACAGGTGGTCCAGGGGCAGAGCTCCTGGCTAGACGGGAAGAGTGAATGAAATAAGCCCTGACCGCTAAAAATCCTCTGACTGCGAAGGGAAACGCATGAAACCCTATAGCGCAGGCGAAGCCGCGACGGGTCTACTAGTCTACATAATAAACATATGTCGTGAGTGATAAATAATCAACATATAGCAAAAATTGCTTATGATAAATTGATGAAAATTTGTATACCCGTTCTTCTTAGGGTGTAAGTGCACACTAAGACGGGATTTCGGAAATTCTTAGTTTGAAGAGTTAAAATGGAGTAACAATCGCATTTACTATTCTTTTAATCTCTCGGTAAAAGATGAAGATATCTTGATTTTTGGTATATGTGTAATCTTCAGATGAATATATAAAAAAAATTACTAATTTTTTTTTAATTCCGAGTTTAAAGGGTTAAAATAGATTTTTGATTTGTTTTTTTTTGAAACCCGACTTTTTTTTAATTTCTTGGTAACAAATGAAGATATCAACTTGATTTTTGGTGTGTGTAATCTTTACGTGGATATCTAAAAACAAATTTCTAGATTTTTTTTAAATTCAACCTAGGAAGGGGTAAAGAAAGGTAAAAATATTTCAAACAATGATTTCAAATTTTCCCCATTTCCGACTACACTAAAGGAGATATTCATTCGATTTGAGCTTGCAAATACTATTCAGGTAAATGTCTAAAAACTAGTTTCATTTTTTTAAATTTTTATATTTTAAGGGGTAAAAAACGTAGTTGTTTTTCAAATTTTGGCGTTTTATGTTATCGCTATTGAATCAATCTTTATGAGATTTCTTAACATAGTAATGGTAATTTATGTTTCTAATTTTCTGAATACAGATTTCACTAGCGAAGCAGTGATGGAAAATCTAAATACCAATTAGTAGGTCCTGCACTGACCAAGCTTAAGAAATTACAATACACTAATAGTTTTTATAAATTGAACCTCGATTTATCATTGAACCTTTATTTAATTTTTATTTATTATTGTTATTCTCACAAGTATTGAGTTTAATGAACACAGGAGGTTCAAGGGGCAAAACACCCTGCTAGATATCGCGGGCGAAGCCGCGAGGGGAATACTGTACATATTTATATAAATAATATGGGTGATAACTAGATAGGTTTAAATATTACTTACTACACATTTAAAATTAATTTCAAGATATTTTATTAATAAAATAATAATTTATATAATATTGTAAATTTATTAAGAGAGGAAACCTAAATATCGAATTACTGAATCTATTATAAATTATCAAGTAGACTTTGTTATATTTAGTGTTGTTGCGTTTCATCCAAATCGAACACGCGTTCTTTTATTAGATATTAATAATGACAATGGTTTAATTATCGAGAAAAGGAGATAGCTACAATCTTTCAAAGATTAATGGCAAATAACAGTTTTTTAATAGAATTACAAAGCGGTTGTTTTTTATAGGTTTATAAAAATGGTTGAACATATTCATTTATTATTCTGCCGAAAGTGAAACAACTATTCCACTTATTGATCAGGTCATGAAAAACGCGTGACACTCGACTCAAACTGACTCTGTATAAAATAATTTTAATTATTTAACATTTATTACGGACGTTTTCAAATGAGATTTTAACGAAGAGGAACCGAAGCCGAAGTAATTGTAGAGAAGAAAGTAACTCCTTGTTTAACCATACAATTGCTTTTGTTTTATGCATATATACTATCGTCTCGTGTCCAATCAAATTGTGCTTAGAAATCGCTCTATATTTGAATAAAATATGTTACTTTTCTCTTTTTACCGCGTATCAACAACACCTGTTATTAACCTGCGAATATTTTAACTCATTTTATTTTACATTCTCATCCGACTCTATTCGACATTCTTTGTGATAGAAAAAAAAGAAGAATACAATATTATTATATTTCTAATACAGTAATTATTAATTTACCCAAAACGTATTTGAAATTATCAGTTGTATAATTAATTGTATTCCATCTAATATACGTAAATATTCAGCGCATTTTTTTCTTTTTAATGCTTTATTTTAACAAAAAATAAGTCTAACTATATAAATATAGGAAAGGCTTTTTTTAATGTAGAGCTCTAATGGTAATAAAATTATTTAAAATCCTTAAATTATCTTTAACATAATAATGTAATTAGACATAAAGTAAAATAATTTATTTTACATAGTCATACTTTATTTTAAATCATACTGTAATAAATATACTGTAATATATATATATAATGTGTGTGTGTGTCTGTGCTCGCGCGAGCGCGCGTGTGTATGTGTTACTCTTGAAATTTTTGACAAATGTATTGAGATAATTAGGAAGTTGCACTTAGTATAAAGTCCAATCGTATTGAAATATTAGTATTTTGCCTCTCTTGTGTTTTTTAATGACTCATTTAATTTTTCAGTCTAAATAAAACTTTATGACTCCATAAAAAACAGTCAATAATTTTATTGCCTTTGCCATTTGATACGAGAGTATCTAGTTCCATGCAGGGTTTCCCCAATAAAAGGAACGGTGAAACCTGAACAACTTTACACTCAAGAAACGAGTCAAATTTAGCAGTCAGCATGCCCCATTTATGATTCCTCTTCTCTTTTTTTTTAACCTCCGGGACCACCGTTAGGTATTGTTTCAGAGAATGAGATGAACGACAATGTTTCTAGCGTGTGAAAATGCCATGCCTGACCGAGATTCGAACCCGGGACCTCTGGATGAAAGGCCGAGACGCTACCACCACTCGCGTCACGGAGGCCGGCTATGAAATTTTTTCTTGGACGTTTAAACTTCAACTCTTGACTAATTAACTCTTAACAGTATACCCCTACACTGATCTCCTGAGCACTTACAGATGAAAATCCCGCTTTTATTTGTACTTAAGTCACATCCTCTTTCCATTTATTTACGCAGTTTACCTCCAGTGGGCTTTAGAAGATTTGAGATCGTGACAGGAGAGTTTATCTTGATGGCAATCATCATTCAGAAAAAAAAGTGTTCGAAATTACCTTTTTCTTCCGCTTTGTATCGTTTTTTATATGCGAAGTGGAGCAATGCCTGTATGGAGATAAAAGCCCTGTATGAATGTAGATTTAAAACATCTATGAAGAATACGTGGGACCTCATTGACGAAGATATCCTTTTTTTTGTATTTGCTGAGATCCATCATGTCTTTCTCAGCCGATGTACAAAGTGCAATATCTGACTTTCGTAACGAAGATAATTGCACACTCCAAGAATAATAAGGTAATAAAGTAAGCTTATAGAGAATGATATTTCTAGACCGTTCTTTGACCTTTGTATTTATGGAATTACTCTTCTATAAGAAAGCCGTGTGAAACAGAATTACGCCCAGATATTTGGTTGTTGAAAAATGCTGCGATTTGTCCACATAATTTTTAACTTTAACAAAGTCTCCCAATATCACAGATGGGAAGTCCAATGTTATGTTTCATTCAGGTTTAGTTTTAGGCAATTATTAGCATTACAATATAGGGATAATATTAAAGGATTTTAATTAACGTTTATTTGATTTCCGTAAAAGTTATTCC